>NC_081548.1:18312464-18370247 GCF_901000735.1 Corylus avellana | reverse complement strand
ACAAAGTACGAATGGTGGATATCACAAAAGAGTGTCTTAGGAAAGGAAATAAATAAATAAATAAAGGAAAAAAAAATTGGGTGATGGCTGGCAGTTAATTTTTTGTTTTTGTTTTTTTTGTGGATCTTCAACTATGAGAATCAAACATGAAAACGACGTCATAGATAATAAATTGGTGGGGAAGATGAAGACGACAACAGCACAGAGGGATATAAATGGATTAGGCTTATTTAATTTGACATGAAGTGTGTGCTGGAGCGTCAAAATGACGTGAAAAAGTTTATTTGTCATTTTTTAAAAGCATAAATAAAAAAGAACACGGTGTGAGATGGCAATAAAACGGTTTCCGTTAAGTGATTTAACGGAAAATGAGTTCAGGGAGTAAAATGTTATTTTGGCCTACCTGAGGAACCTATAAATTATTTTTTAAACCACATGAGCCAATCACAAAAACCAATTTTACATTTATTCCTGTAAAATAACTACTAACCGTTTAAACGGTTGCGATTATTAAAAATTAATAATCGACCGGGCACTTACGATTATTAAAAATTGATAATTGCCCGGCGGGTGCTGTTGGTGCAGCCATACCAAAAGCTTTGGCATCGGTTAATGGATTCCAAGCGACTTTGGTCGCACGCGACAGCCCACAGCCCACTGAGAATAAAGGAAGCCAAAACATTTTGCAGAATACAAACGAAGGCAAAAGCCTAAAAGAAGTTGCAAACTCGAGTCAGAGACAGACCAATCACATGGCCTCCCAAGCCGGAGGTTGCAAGCGCTTGACAGCCGCCATAACCCTAGTCCTCGCCGCAGCTCTCTCCGCCTCCACAGCCCTCTCTCGTAACTCTCTCTCTCTCTCTGTGACTCGAACACGGGCGCGCGCATGTGTTACATGTAGCTTGCCTAATTTTTCTATATTTATGATACTCAGTCTATTTCTGGCGGAGAAAATCGAGGGGTTTGGAATCCAAGGTACGAGAGCTCGAGAAATCCCTCAAGTCTTCATTGGGCAAGTGTGTTGCTGAGAGGCAAGGTCGTATTCGGGCTCAGCAGGTGCTCCACACTGGACATTTCTTCTTTCCACACCACCTCTTTTATTTTTTTGATTGTTCCCTTTTATATTTTCAGAGTATTTTGCTTTTCTTGTTACTCTGTCTGTTCCGAGAAGTAATGTAAGAAAAAAGAGCCAAATGATTCATTATTAGGTGGGTTTCTCTTTTTTTTTTTTTCCCTTTCTCTCTTTCATATGTGTTTTTGTTTTGTGGGCAGGGATGAAATGGGATTGTGGGTTTTATTTTTTAAAGGTGAATAAGTTGCGAATTTTGCGAATATTGTTGTACAATATGCTTATGCGTCCTTCAGATTTTCGTGGTTGATATCATGGAGTTTAGGAATTGGAATAATGAAAACTTAAGGCATTTGTTACTGTTTCAACTAAAATAGTGATTGTTTCTAATGTTTCTTTTTTTTGGGTTCTTTTTGTGTTTGTATTCTCATCGAAGTACGTTTTGTAAGAAAACCACTTGTTGAGACCAATAGTCTACACAAAGTTAAAGCTAGATGATGTTGTCTCATCCTTCTCCTGGGAAGCTTTGCAAGATGCTATTAGTGTGAAATTTTTGTTTTTGTTTTTGTTTATCATAGGTCTATACCAAAGTCATATAAATGAGATCCTTGTTAGCTATTTTTTAAAGGATTCTATAGCTTTCCTCATTGGAAATGTAAATATTGTAGTTACAAATTCTGTTGCAGCATCTCTTTCATTTCTTTCTTGTTAAACATTTCTATCTTTCTTTGTGTTGTTGATGACCCAGCAATCTCTAACCGTTTTTTATTGTGCTGTTATATCTCATCGTAAGTATTTGTTGGGCTTAGTCATGTGTTTTGCTGATTTCTTTTTTATAGGCATTAAGGAAAGCACTAGCACATCCTAATTCTGACAATGTGGAGTCGTCTTCTTATCCCATGGCACCTATTGGTGTCATCCAATCATGCTTCTCAACTAGGTACTCACAATCATCATAATTTAGATAAGCGTTTCTAGCTATAAGAGTTTTATCCTTTTTCCTATAATTGTTTTCTTTCCTGAGATTGCATTTTATGGTATTTGAATTTCTGTCTAAAATGGCATTCAACTATTAAAAGAATATACATTCATTTCAAATGAAAATAACATTTTTCCCATTAAGGTGTAAGATAAGTAGACACGCTAATTATTCTGTTAGGAAACAAGAAGTTTACGTGAGTTCTTTTCTCTTTTTACCACCAGAGAATAGTTATTGGTGAGAGATTGGAAAATTGGTGGAATTGTTTGGTACAGTTTGAATATATGTAGATTGCTTGTTGACCTTAGAAGAGTTGATGTAGCGTGGCGTAGTGAGAAGCAAAATCTGCAAGCACAATAATTCACAACCCTTCTATAAATCCTAGAAAATTCTAAGAATTATAGGAAAACTGAAGAAAAACTCTCTTAAGAGTGTTCTTATTGATGAAATTGAGAAAATAACGTCAACTAGGTGGCTAGGATGTCCTTATTGTGCTTAAATAGGAGTAGGTCTGCAGCCCTAAGAAGTAAAATTACAAAATTGTCCTTTTTTAAAGATCCAAGTTCGATCAATCAAACTCTCGGTTTTTTCTCCTGTGGCATCAGCCGCAAGTTCGATTGATTGAACTCTCGGTTTTTCTCCTGTGGCATCAGTCATAAGCTCGACTGATCAAAGGTCAAATGAAGGTCGATCGAACTTCCTGAATCAGATTTTCAGACTTCGATTGATGGCTCGTTTTGACTTGGTAAATGTTAGAGTTGGAAAATTTTTATGAAATACAAAATTATAGCTCTTTGAATCAGCTTTCTAATGCTACTCAACTTTCCTTCATCTGATATCATAATCATAAGATATGACCATTTTACTCTGACTGGTGTACTTGTAAACTGATTTGCATTAAGAGTCCAAGTTGGGTCAGTAGATATGCTACTTGGTTTATCCTGTTTGATTGTAACATTTGAAAGGTGTCATATATATAGCATAAAAATGATGTAGGAAATGAATTGTCATCACATTGTTAATCACCCATAAATATAAGGAAATCATATATAGCAGGACAAAATTTCTATCATTTGCAATTTTTGTTTGTGCCCATTGCTGATGCTTTTCTCTTTTTGCTGCAATTTAGTGTCAGTCATGCTGATAGGAAGTCCCATGTTAGGTCTTCACTTTACTACCAACAAGCTTAAGATATTTATGATACGGAGCCTGCACATTTTCTCATTGTGAAATTATTGTTTGTTGTTCGTGTTTGGTAAAAGCTTAATGAACATGACCATATAATGATGTATGTCTCTATGCTTCTTTAATATCCAAGAAATTAACTATCAGTTTTTGTTCTTGCAGAAATGGAACACCCAGGCAACCTTTACTTGTACCCCTTGCTAGGGCATGTTTGGTTTTTGATCCTAATCGGGTTCCTCCTGCATCCCTTGAGGGGCTTGGAGAATATTCTCATTGCTGGATTATATATGTCTTTCACCTAAATACAAATATGGAGAAGTTATGGAAGGAACCATCTAAATCGCGGTTCAAGGCGAAGGTATTGAGCACCACTAATTAATATTTTGTTTACCATGGCTCATGCTAATAATTGTTTCTTGTATATCTTTAACTCCTTTAAAAGATTGACTGGATGGATAGGTGAAAGTACCAAGATTGAAAGGTGGAAGGATGGGAGTGTTTGCTACACGATCTCCACATCGACCCTGCCCTATTGGGCTCACTGTTGCAAAGGTAAGGAGAAAAGAGGGAAATATTCATGTAGTTTTCCCTAGAGTGAGCGACTTAAATTTAGTCCAGAACTGGAGAATTGAACTTTTTTAAAGTAGGAAAGACATAAAATCCTGCAGAAATTTGACTTACAACATTTTTACAAAGATTATATTGATTTTTATCAAAGAATGACATGATGAACTAAAATTGTCCAAACAAGCACATGTCAACTAAATGGTATTCCCGTAGTTAGGGCTATAAATGAATTTATAGAAAGAATGATTAAGTTTATTGAACAGTTTGTGAATTCATTCAAAAATAAATGAACCAAGTTTAAACAAATTATCTAGATCGAGCTCAGCTCATGTTCAAATCAAAATTAAATGAACAAAGCTTGAACATTTAATACTTGGTTCGATTCGCTTTAATTATAGCCCTACCTGTAGCAATTGGGATTATGGGTTTTTCAATTTATTAGGGGTAGGTGGGATCTGTAATTGGTGAGAAAATCACTTGTTTGATCAAATATGCTACCAATCAACTTTTACCTAATATTTTAGTGTGCATTTGGAGGAGTCCGTATGCAAGAAGTTTGAGGTTGATGCAAATGGCTAGAATATCTTCTGCTTTTTATGATTATCAATCAAAAAATAAAATAAAATAAAATTCTTTGTATCAATCCTTTATCTGTTTTAGAAATATATTTTGTGGTTGTTTTAACAGCCATGTCAAGAGCATATTATGTTCATGTTTTTGTATCACTTTTTCAATACTAGTAACAAGAATTCCAGATAAGCCCTTATTACAAATTAGTAGTTGCGACTCTCATGGAGGCAGCATAAGGTCCTAACTCATCTTTGATTTTAATCCTATCATTATCACCCCATTAAATATAAATAAGGAAAAATTTCACTTAACCCCCTTGAATTATCGTCGCTTTTGCAATTACCCCCCTAAACTTCAAAAAATCTCTATTTAGTGTATCCGTTTTTCAATTTTACCATTCCGTTAAATCCTATCAAAATTCTCAAAATACCCCAATTTTTTTTTTTTTTTAAATGTATAAAAAAATTTCACAGATTCAAACATGGGTATTTTTTAAAACTCCGTTAAATCATGACCAATGCCTGAATCCTTGCAATCTTTTTCTTTTTATTTTCCTAAAAAAATGAGAGGTATTTTAGGAATTTTGACTCCCCTCCGTTAGGATTTAATGGAAAATCTTAATGGATAGGTGAAATTGAAAAAACTTGAAAGATGGATACATTAAATTGAAAGTTTTTGAAGCTTAGGAGGGTAATTCCAAAGTTTAGAAGGGTTAAGTGATGTTTTCCCTATATATAATGTATATATGTATCTATCTCTCTCTCTCTCTCTATATATATATATATATATATTTATATCCAAGTTACATCCAATACAATTTGATTTCTGTTCCAATTTTAAAGTGAGAAATTTATTCCTTCAAATAAAAGACAAATATGCCACTTAAAAGGTGGAATATGTTCAGTTTGTTAAAGTTAGACTCTCTGTACTCTAGGTGGAGGCTGTACAAGAAAATATGGTTCTTCTTTCTGGTGTGGATCTGGTTGATGCAACGGTAAGTTTTCATTGCTTTTATTTACTAGCCACACTAGTTTTACTTTATGGGTTTCTTTGCTTCCTCTTTATTTGGTGCAACTTTGAACCATATGCATCTAAGCGTGATGTTGATGATTCAAATCACATAGTCAAACTAATTGTTTGAATTTACCCACAGCCTGTGCTTGATATCAAACCTTATCTACCATACTGTGATGCAGTTGAGGGAGCAAAAGTGCCGAAGTGGGTATCGGTATTTCTCTATTTTTCTTTAAATAATGTAATTCCACATATATGATATACTTCTTGCTTGTGAGAGAAAGTGATGTTCAGTCATATGCATGAGCTTTATTAGCATTGATAAGCACAAGCTATAAACCATTGCTATTGTTTTATGGTTCTTGCACTTCATACTCCAAGGTGCATTTGCTTTAATCTGGAGAGTAGAGTTCTTTAAATCTAGTGTACACAGAAGGACGCCAGTTTAAAATGTGGCTAGTTGTGTAATCCATATTACAGATGCCAAATGTTTGGTGTATCAAAAGTTATGGGTGAGAAACTAATTTAGAAGCGTGAACATTAGCTGCCAAATCTAGTTGTTCCATGAAAATCTGAACATAATTTTTCAACTGTAAAAGAGATAAGTGCATGGTAAAGATGTAGCATTAGCTGTTATGATGATGATGATTACTATGATTATTATTACTATATATATTATTATTTTATGCTTAAAACTAAATGCAGATGCAGAATTTGTTTTTGATGATGTTGAACCTCACCAAGGTAGGCCCTTTGGACCACCCCTGAAGAGTAAACCCCGGATACACGACCCCATTCAGATTATATATGAATAGAAGTTCAAAGCATATGAAAAATATGCCCTTGTACAAATCTAAAAGTACATAACAAGAAAAACATATGTATGCAATTGCTGCTTGCTGAGAGTAAAGTGGGTATTGTGTTGGGTTTAGATCTAAACCCACGAAGCCTTAGTATCCTTTTCTCAATATTTTGTTTTTAAAATTTTCTCATATTTGCTAGTATTTTACCCTCACTGCTTATACAGTTAGTATCTTTTAATGTGATTTTGTACGATGGTGGTAATGGAATAAACTGAAAGACCCTGATAACAACCTACACACACACACACACACACACACACAAATGCTTTTCTCTTTCAGAAATGCTTTTCACTAATTCCTTCTTATTGGTGAATTCTATTTTTGTATTCATAGGACGACAATTTGTTGGCAGTGGCTTCTGTTAGCTTCTCTGAGGGTTTTCCCTCCACTCTTGCTGATTGTTGGGCTACGATAGTAAGTGGTTCAATACTCTACATATTAGACACATGTCTGATTTCGTTTATTAATTTTTTTATTTTTTTATTTTTTATTACTTGATAGGATAGTATATATTGTGCTTATTATTATTTTACCAGTGTAGGGACGCACACACTGACACTGCATGACTGACTGCCACAAACAAAATTATGTGAATTAAGATTTCATTTTACTATGTAGCATAAACCAAGTAGCATATGTTACAGAAGAATGTCATGCAAAAAAAAAAAAAAAAAATCAAAATAGGGATTTAAATTGAGGTAGGAATATTTTGATTGAAACCATTTTGCTGACTGCGGCTACCCCAATTTGTTTGGCTCATAGCAGCAGCCACACTCCAATTTGGTCGGTTCATAACAGCACCGGCATTTTGATTATGAAGCATGTGTTAAGGCATGCTTTGTTTGGCTAATAGTCCTGATAAAAGTCGTTATATTATGTAAGGCACCATCACAATTCCCGTCCATTAATGTTTCAAATACACGAACAAAAAATGAAGAAGATTAATACATGAAGCTGTCAAGAAGAAAATCAAAATGTAAAAAGTTTTCTCCTTGAAAATGATAGGTGATATAGCATTAATTCCATTCAAATAAAATACTTTGTTCTCTTGGAGAGTGACTTGGTCTAACTCGAATGAGTTTACTTTTTCTGATTTCTTAGAGCTTTGTAATTCTTTTTCTAATTAGTAGGGGTTTCTTTATATACATCCTGTGTACATGGGTTGTGCCCCTCTGCATGTTTGTTAATATACTTATTACTTATCAAAAAAAAAAAAAAGTGAAACTTGATGGGGTGGACTCAGGCTCCTTTGAGGGCGGTCTTTTTTGCGTGGTCAGCGGCCCTAGGCAAGATCCTTACCTTAGATAATCTAAGGAAACGGCATGTTATAGTGATGGATAGATGTTGCGTGAGTGAGAGGAATGGTGAGTTTGTTAACCATCTTCCTCTTTGCAACCTCACTACATTTCCTACTATTCTGACAAGATGCCAGACATGGTCCTCTATAATTTCTTGAAACTACATGAATGTGGATTTGATTGATATTATGTTAGAATGTTCAAGAGAATAGGAGAAATCAATTATTCTAGGCTGGAATGATCTTATCTTAGGTGGGAATATATCCTCTTGCTGATTGCAGGCCACATAAAACTGATGTTACTATTGTCGTCACTCTTTTCCATCTATGATTTCTGGAGTAAGGTTTCCATCTATTGTACACATCTGTGAAAGCAGATGTGGTTTCGTGCTTAATCTTTTTCTACTTTTTGTACTCTAGAATAGTCAGCCGTGGCCTCCCTATTCGTACAATGTTTATGAATTGGTCACTTGAACAGTTATTTGAACTTTTGCTCAGTTGAAAACTATGTGATACATCTCTTGCTGTTATCTAGTAAAAAGCTAAATCATCTATTAGCTTAGTGGTGTGGAGTAATCACGGTGATACCTCAGTAAAAGTGGAGCTCAGGAATTTAGAACTCCTTGATTATTATAGACCTCACTTTGAGAACTTTTATATTGGTTGTAAAAAGAAAAGGAAATGGTCAAAAAAAGAAATGAGAAAAAAATGGTGGTTTAAGTTCATTGACTAGATTCTCATTCAGCCTAGCAATAGTGATTGCTTGCTTTCGAGTTGTTTTTTATGTGGCGTGGGTTGACCTTATGACTTATATTAGTTCCAGAATTAATACTCTCTCCATCATTTTCCCCTAAATTGTACTATTTACATACTATGCATTCATCTACATTAAACTGCATTGTATCAATGTAGTTTATTTGGCATTTTCTCAGTGATCCTGCAATTGTTTTCCTTATTTCAGGATAAGAAGTCACTCTATGCATCATCAGATGAGCTCCAAAGCTTAATAAAGCAGGTGCTTTCATGGGATATTCGGTCACTGTCTCAGAGAAATCGACCTCATGATTCTGATGTTCAGACAAGAAATGGTGAACAGTTGGGTAATGCTTCTGATTCAGACAGTTGCAAAGATGAAGAAGCTTCTACCCTCAGAGCTGATCCGGCTTCTCTTTCTTTCGGAGATATAATTTATCACCTAAATTTGGAAGGAATGGACGTCTCTTATAAAATCGATTGCCATGGAAATGTCGTCGTTGAGAAAGTTGCAATTTCATCTGGCATCCCAAACACTCGACGAAAACCGCTGCGATTTTGCAATACTGATAGACAAATTTAGTGACTCATGGTGTTTGGACCTAATATTGTGGTTTCAATGCTTAGGGTTCCTAATTGATGTAGATTGGAATTCAAGGCTTATCTTATCTTATCTTTTAGTCTTTTATTAGGTTTCTTTGTTAGTCTTTTATTTGATTTAGTTGTCTTTCGTAGACTTCTAAATTAACTCTATTTCATTGTTATCTTAGGACTAGGAGTCTTGAGCTATAAATATATGCTTATAGCCTTTAACAATTCAGTTTATGATTATTATTGAGTTTGTTTAATAAGAATTACTCAGAGTTGAGTTTTCTTTGTGTTTTTCCTTAAACCATAGATAGAATCTATAGTTTTTAAGAAGATTTCTTTGATTCTTGTGATAGTCTCACAATCTTAGAAATATTTATCCCTTCTACTTGCTGTTTTTCTTGTTCACCACAATCCTACGCTGCATCAGTTGGTATCAGAGCTCCAGTTTTCTTTCCATGGCACCGCCAAACACAAGAAGAAGGGGCAACCGCTTTGCACATCTGGAGGACGTGTATGAACGTAAGGAAGCAGTCGGTGAAACACGTACGGAGGAGCAGTGGCAACGCATGGTGGATGAAGTGGAGATGCTGCAGAAAAAATTAAAGGCGAATCTGTAGATGAAGAGTTTCAGGAATCCGAGTTCATTGATGAAGAATTCATTTATGAAGATGTTGAAGATCCTTCGCAACGATTTGGAGATTGGGATTCACCACCAACCTATGATGAGGAGCCCGAAGAAGATGACTCATGGGAAGAGGAAAGGCCTACGGAGGAGCACGAAAAAGATGGGTTTTTCCCCATGTTTGGTGGTCTCTATCCAGAAGAAGATGGCCAATTGGAAGAGGAAGGGCCCACAGATGTCATCGCCAATTATGAAGAGGATGGCATCGCCGATTATGAAGAGGTTGAAGAAGACCTTCCAGGTGCATTACCTAATTTTAGTGATGAAGAATTAGGTTATGTTGATTTCCTTGGTGTTGAAGATATTTTAAATTCTCCTAACGAAGATTATGGTGAGTTTTATGCGGATGAGAGAAATTATATGTTCACAAGGGAAACAATGGTTGACCCATTCTTGAGTATCTTCATGGCACATGGAAGGGAGAAGGAACGAACAAATAGCAAATTTGCAGTATTGCCAAATGGTGTATGTGGCTTTCATGACAACCATCAAAGTATTTCGATGATGAGAAGCGTCATGTTTATTTTGGGGTGTTGCCTTGTTGTGATCTTAAGGAACGAAGAATGGAACGAGTTAACAGGGCACCCGAAGGACCGTGGAAAAGACAGTCTGAATTCGAGGGCGAATTCTCTCCAACCTCGGGAGGATGATGTAGATTGGAATTCAAGGCTTATCTTATCTTATCTTTTTTTTTATTAGGTTTCTTTGTTAGTCTTTTATTTGATTTAGTTGTCTTTCGTAGACTTCTAAATTAACTTTATTTCATTGTTATCTTAGGACTAGGAGTCTTGGGCTATAAATATATGCTTATAGCCTTTAACAATTTAGTTTATGATTATTATTGAGTTTGTTTAATAAGAATTACTCAGAGTTGAGTTTCTTTGTGTTTTTCCTTAAACCATAGATAGAATCTATAGTTTTTAAGAAGATTTCTTTGATTCTTGTGATAGTCTCACAATCTTAGAAATATTTATCCCTTCTACTTGCTGTTTTTCTTGTTCACCACAATCCTACGCTGCATCACTAATGGTTCCTAATAACTTTGATTTTCCAAAGTTTCTGTTAAACATTTGGGTTTCCCACCATTTTGTAATGCGATGCAAGACCTGGTAATAGCATTTTGGCTTGGTTATATTATTTGTCATAAACTTGTATTTTCATTTTAACTTCAATTCTTTAGAAGCTGAAACATGGGCACCTTGCAGGTAGGATTCAGTACCTCATATATTTTTTTTCCATTGAATTTGCAAATGGTCATAACCAACTTTTGTGTTGATCTTAAGGTGTAGTTCATTCGGTTGGAACCATGCCTCGTGAAGGTTCAAATCCCTTTCTCCCTCTCCCTTCCCTTGGATGGTCAACAGAAAGAACTTTTGTGTTGGGTGATGTTTCATGGCTCCAATGCCTAGAGCTTATAGTTCTAGGTTTACTAGTGGCTCTTATTGTTAAATGCGAGTCCAACCACATCCTCTCCTACCCATTATCTTTGTTGGGATTCACAATGGTTAGCAATTTGGACCGTTATTATGCGAGAATTTACTTATAATCTATCATTCAAAAGAAATTTTGAACTGTCTAATAATATAATCAAGCAAGTGGATTTCATATAAGCTCTCTCTCATAATAGTTGTCCGTAGATTCCAATCCATCATCCTCTCCTCACCAAATCTGTGCGCACATGCATAAACAACTTATAAAGTACGGTTCTTATGATTAACATGTTTGAACAAAAATATAGAAAATTGTTGTTTGCATAATCAATACAGCATTAATGATTATTGCTAAAGCTGAAGCCTGCCCAAGGTTCCCATGTGATGTAATAATATAACAACATAAGTAAATGTTTAGTTTAATTGGTTAATAGGTGCCGTTTTTGCCTTTCCCATAGCCCCACAGGCTCAACAAGACAACAACATTCGTTGCCATCACCGCCGTCCCTTCTCCATACACTTTAATAAAGAAAAGCTGCTCAAATAATATATATATAAATATATAACATTATTTATATATCAATCCATGTGATGTGCCTTTGGCTCGCTGAATTAGCATCGAATAGTGAGTACCCTACCCTACCCTACAGTACAAGCTAAGGATTTTCTCACATTGTCGGCAAAATGTTGACATAAATTTTGGACCGTCCAATTATTTATTATATGAAATATTTTACATTAACAATTGGAACTGATTATTTCCGTGTATACTAATCCAAGCTATTGAACTTTCTTCCCGACAAAAGAAAAGACGCGCAAACGAGAAAATAGCACGACACCGTGTTGGATGTCGATGTCAAATGTCAATCAACCGTGTGGACTTCCTTTTTCAATCCCACCGCGGACCACTTTCCCCTCTTCCCAACGTCCTACCTACGTAATATTTTTTTCATTCCCATACTTGCCCATTTGGATGGCGTTATTTACTCGAGTGCCATCCGACTGACGGCTCCTTATTAATTAGCATTGATTATTCATATTTATCCAGAAACATGTCTAGACAGGTTTGCGATTGCATTTGGGAGGGACTCAAAAAGTCTGTTTTAAAAAAATAGTATTTGTTTGGTAAAAAAATTAAAAGTATTTTTAAGGGTAAAAAAAGTTTAAAAATGACAAAATCGCACTTTTGACAAAAGTTTCATTTTTAAGCTTCAGTTAAAAAGCTCTTTTTGACTTAAAAACTATATTTTTTAAACACAATTTCAAACATACTTTAAATAGAATTCTTTCTACCACATTAATATCTTACCATGCTGATGTGACATTATTTATTTATTTTGGATAAGTTATTACTAAAAAATAAAATAAAATAAATGGTGAATTGACATTGCAGTGTCAATAGAATATGAAATGTAGGATATGTGAAATGCTAGGCGTTCTTCTAATGTTTTCTTGGTATCCTCACAACTGTAATGTAACTTTTAAAATCACCGTTAAATTTGAGATTATTATTATTGACTTTTTATCTATTGGTGATTTTAAAAGCCACATCATAGTTGGGAGAACACCAAAAAAACACTAGAAGAACACCTAGCACCTCCCGTAAGATATTGACATTGTATATATCATTACTTATTACCATTAATTAGGAATGTCTATGGTGTCTATAACAAAATCTTATAACTGAATCAAGTACACCTTTGTAACAAAAAGTTATGAGATAGGTACAAAGAATCCCTGCAATACAAGGTTGTAAACTTGATAATCTGTCAGCTGCACCCACAGAATGGTCCATCAAGAAGGCTGGCAAACAAGAGGAATTAATAATTTAATGGCTGCCCCTCCTCCATATTTGGGGTCAGAAATGGGAAGATCACAGCTACCCTATTCAAGATGCTCCAATCCCTTCAAATCTAAATGAAGCCTAACACATTGATGAATATAAAGTACCTGTCCCCTGTGGGCTTTCTTTTCTGTTTAACGAGTGGACTGGAGATCAGGTGCCCATGCAACTCAACTACCTCATTACTTTACCATTCTCCATGTGGTCCTGAATCTGTTCTTCAAAGAGTAAATGGCTAAAATTTGTAGATTTATTTTATAATATTAATGTGACAGCTTTAATCAATCATGAGATTAATCTTCATATGTATATATATAACTTTCAATTTTTTTTCAATTGCTTTATTTCGTTAGAATTTTCAGTTAAATCTAATCAAAATTCTCAACATACCCTAGATTCAAGCATTTATTCTTTTATAAAAAAAAAACATTTTGGAAATATTTTTTTAATAAAAAAATTATGGGATTATTTTGGGCATTTTGACAAAAATAAACAAAAAATCTTAACTAAATGAGGTAATTGAAAAAAATTGAAAGTTTGATATCCTTAACTAAAAGTTTTAAAACTTTATGGGGTAGTGTCAAATCGAGTTGAAGTTCAGGAAGGTTTTATGAAGTTTTTTCAAAAAAATCAAAGAGTTGATTGAAACTATTACATTAGTATTGTAAGATAGTTGTAAGATAGAAATGTGGTATATATGTCTCCAAAGGGTAGTTCAATCGACTAGGGACTAAGCCCCATCAAGTGGCGGTCACTAATTTGAATCCCTTTCCTCCCCTTAGCGAACATGTTAAAAAGAAAAATATGGTATATATGATTAATCATTATTCAAATCCCTTATCTTCCATACTGTAAAAGGAATTCCATCTAACAGTTTAGACTGTGGCATGCCTTAATAGATCACCTTTATGGATTGTGACTTTACCTGATGTAGAGAGCACAGCTTTAAACCTCAGGAATCTATAAAGCATACACCAAAACTTTATTAGAGTAATTTGTTATGAATAAAAGAACTGTTACATAAATATTTAATATGGTTTGAGAGTAAATATAATAATAAATACTGATATGATTAAATTAAAATATAAAATATCTTAGAAAAAAAAAAACGAGGAAAAAGAAACAGAGCAAAGCCGCGTAAAATTGCCCGTTTGGGGGTGCGATTTTAGAAATTGCATTTTTGAAATCGTCACTTTTTAAAATAGCACAAACATTTGATAAAATATGTTAAAATCGCACAAAATTTTTTCACGATTTTAAAATCACAATTTCAAACATTCCAAAATTGTGATTTGGTTTAAAAACGTAGATTATTTATTTAAAAACATACTCCCAAACGGGTGCAAAACCCCAATGCAAAAGCTGGCCATTTCGTAAATAACGGAAACCCAGAAGGGCAAAAGTCAGAGTGAGCAACTCTAACCGGACTTTTCAAAAACTGTTACTTTTACTAATCCTCTCTCCGCCCAACCTTTTCCTTTAGCCTGGCCTGCCATGTTATGATTATATTATTATATATTCTCCGGCCAGCCCCACTCGGCATTCTCTACCTCTCTCTCTCAGCCACATAAACGCATTCATTCTGGCTTTTACTCAAACGGGCGCACCAAATTTGAATTTGAAAAAGTGTTTTTGCGAGTTTTGGAGAGACGGAAATGGAGTCTCCGGCGACCGGGGAAACGACGAGGATCGCGGCGAGGACGTCCATGATGGAGTCGTTTAGGGGGTGCGGGCTGGCGGGGATGCGGATTGACAAGGAGGAGCTCCGGAGGACGCTCCTGATGCCGCAGTACCTACGGCTCGCCATGCGCGACTCCATTCGACTCAAGGACCCCGCCGCCGGCGAGGCCCGGCTCATCGAACGCGACCGAGACGTCGACGGCGAAGGCAAGAACGTGGAGCCGCCCCAGTCGCCGATGGTTGTCTTCATCAACCCGCTTAGCGGTGGCCGCCACGGCCCTATGCTCAAGGAGAGGCTCCAGCAGTTGATTGCCGAAGAACAGGTCTCAATTCCTTCTTTTTCTTCTTCTTCTTCTTCTTCTCTTACCTGAGATATTTTGCATGAAATGATGGTTTAGGGTTTTGGTTGCATTAAATAGTTGTTTTCTGTTTTGGGAGTTTAGTTGGATTGTTTATGTGTTGATGAAAGCCTTATGCATTGGGGCTTGTGATGAATTGTGATGTTATCAAAGAAGGGCGGCGCTTGAGTGGTGGTTCTATGCAATGTTCGAATTTGATTAGTTTTGTGGGATTAATGAGTATGATTAAGGTTTCTTTTTTTTTTTTTTTTTGCTGAGGAAACAGAGGGTTATTTTTTTTTAATAAAGAAATAAAAAAGACACGTGAATCCAATATTTCATGTTGAATGAAAAAATAAAGAGCATAAAAATTTCATTGTTACTCATAAAGTCACCATTTTATCTTTTTATTTGTTTTTGGGTTTCTGGGTTAGATCATAACAAAACTGGGTATCCTGGATAGGGATTTAATGTTCTACACTTCATGTGAAGGTAGCATGAATAGTCTTCGTGAAACTGAAGGACTGTCATTGAAGCTTGATTAGCCTTGGAATGTGATTTATAAGTTTAAGGGCTTGTGGTTTGCTTCAAACATGTGGGCAATGTTGTATTATGGAACTTCTACAAAGACTACCTGCTTAGTTAGCAGCTTGCTCGTATGGTAGGTAACTTAGCCTTTTAATCTCCTCACACTGAAGTGACCTCTTAGCTGCTAAGTCGGGAGAATTTACATACTTCATATACATTTGGCAAAAGGTTGAAGATGATATTTCTAATTAGGTTGTTGAAACTAGTGTGTGCCCAAGACCCGTAAATCATACTTTCTAGGCCAGTGTCTATTTCAGGATGTCAGCCCTCTATGATATCTATTGATGGACAGTAAGGGTTGAGTACTTTGACTTAAAAACTTCATAGCGGATTGATTAGTTTCTCTATTGACTGATGGCTATTCCATCTGTCAAGGTGTGGCCCATATTTACTCTACAATGATATCATGATACAAGCTATTTGGTCCTCTATGAAATTTTATTCTGCATATGCCTGTAAAAGCAACATTTTTAGCTACTATGTCAGACATGATAAGTTTTTAACTTTATGACTATCTTGAGAGGATTTGGGAACAAACTTGTGAAAATTTGAATGTTGTGGAGGGCAGAGAATAGGAAATTTTTTCTTCCAGCCATGCCCACAAGGCTTCTAACTACCAGGTTATGGAATCCAACAAATTCAGGATTTCCCTCTCAAGGTTAGGAATTGTTACTTTTACCTACAATTTACAATGTTGGTGCCTATGTTAATCTCTCTCTCTATATATATGTGTGTGTGTGTGTGTCTCTATCTATGTGCTTGAAATCACCTAAACAATATGCAGCTATAGTTTATGATTCTGCAACTTAAATGTAGGTTGGAAAGAAGTTATTTGCTTTAGGATTATTTTGTTTTTGGGGTGGGGAAGGCCTTTTTAATTTATTTCTATAATATTTTTCTGTTTGCTGTTTGGAAATTTGGTCTTCTGAGCTGGAAGTACTTTGCAGTGCAGGTTTTTGACCTACAAGATGTGAAGCCTAATGAATTTGTCCGATATGGATTAAAATGCCTAGAGATGCTGGCAGATCTTGGCGACTCTTGTGCCAGAGAGACTCGTGAAAAGATGAGGGTTATGGTATGTTCCCTCATGAAACTCATTTTCGCATATTGGTCTGCAGTATGTTACTCAGCTGCGTTTCCTCCATTTGGTGAATGTGCCAAACTATATTCATGTCCAATGTAAGAGATAGAGATTCTTGAGCAGGTTGCTGGAGGTGATGGTACAGTTGGTTGGGTGCTAGGAAGTCTTGGAGAACTCAAGAAACAGGGTAGAGAGCCATTTCCTCCTGTAGGAATCCTTCCTCTTGGTACTGGGAATGACCTATCAAGAAGTTTTGGTTGGGTAAGCTTCCTTGTGTTCTGAATTTTTTTGAGTTTGCCAAGTGATGACTTGCCTGTTGAACCGTGCGCTTGAATGTTTTCATCACAGGGTGGTTCATTTCCTTTTGCATGGAAATCAGCCGTCAAAAAATCTCTCCACAAGGCTAGTACAGGTCCAATCTGCCATTTGGATAGGTGACCTTTCTCTTATTTGGTAACAGTTTGTACCATTCTCTGAATTTTAGGTTGGGAATGCCGATTACTTTTTCTAATCATTGGTAGTAATTGACAGTTGTTGAAGTTATATGCCTTAGATTACAATTCTTCAGGGGAACCTTTTGTATACTTCTTGGATAGATGAGGTTTCTCTTCTCTTTCAAACAAAATTCTTACTAGTTATTATTATTTTTTTTTTAAAAAAAATATAGTTTGAGAAGTTGAATAAGGTTAATGCCTTGAGACCTGGGGTTTAAGGATGATGGCTTTTGGCTTAGCTTTGAAGCTTATAATCCTTAATGTTTCTGCATTATTATCTGATGAATTCATTGGGCAGTGCTGCAAGGCTTTCCCACTTTAGAAGAATGCGAGGTCCCGTTAGCAAATGAGTTGAAATGTTAAAAATGTCAATATGAGTAATGAGTTTCATCCATCTGAATTTATATTTTTGCAACATTTTTAAAGGTTACATAATCAATAGAATTCAGTTGAAGGTATCATTATTTTATCGCGCAACTCAGATTAAGTACTTGTTGTAAATTTATTACATAAAAAGAATATTAAAGAAGTGAACAATTTATTCTTAATTTTCATTTTTTCTTAAAATTACTAAAAGCGAGTAAATATTAGGTGGCAGATTCTGGATTTGTTTTAATACGCAAGCAAGTTTGCTCCTGTATATGCCCTTTCTAGTTGTATGACTAGCATGTGATGAACAAATTGACAAAGGTCCATAAAATGTAATTGTAGATTTCTGGTCTATAAGTGATTGTTTAATTATTTTGGAAATTAACGATGATATCTCTTATATTTTCTAAAATATCTTCTCTGCTGTTTTATGTTTTAAATAGTTCTGTCCCTTGCCCATGCAAATACGCTTATTATGATAATCTAGTTTAGCTAGGGTTCCTTTTTTACGGTCGCCCTTGTTTTTGGTAAAACTACTGTTTTATGATGGCTTATTCATGTGACTAGCAGTTATGGAAAGTCTCTTTTTGGTGGTGCAGTTGGCATATTCGGCTGTCAATGCCAGCTGGTGAAGTTGTTGATCCACCTCACTCTCTGAAGCTTACAGAAGAGAGTGCTCTCGATGAGGTTGCTGTTCTAGTTACTTCACATTATACTATTTTCGCTGATATATACAAAATCTCATCTATATTTATTATGTTTTGCTTCTTCTGGAATATGTTTAGATTGTGATATGTTAGCTACCAACGTATATTTATTATTATTTTTTTAATTTTAATTTTCTAAATGTTCTTGATTAAATTTGAGAATCTTGCATTGAAAAATTTGTTATGGTAGATGCTCACTAGTGGTGTAGACTGTGATTCTTGATTGTGAAAATTAATTCAAAAGATGTATGATTTTTCTTGTCTTGAGTTGTTATTATGTCTATGTTACATATAAAGACAAAAATTTTGAAGAATGAAATTCTTTTGGGTGGAAAAATTGCTGAGAGTTTGTTTTGAACTCAACTTCAATGGCACTGTTGTTGTCACTCCCAGCCTGGCTTGTTTTGGGGTATTTGGCTGTGCTCAACTTAAACTAACAATTTTTTTACTTACAAAAAAAAAAAAGTTTTACAAGCATTAAGGAACTATTTTTGTAATCTTTTATGATTAAAAAATCGGCTTTGCTATTAAAGGGGAGAGATAAGATGGGAGCTGCTTTAGATACTTGATAATATCAATGATTAAACTCAAAATATGATATGAGCAATTGTGCATAGCTGATCCAGGATATTAATGATGATGGGTAAGCTGCAAAAAGCACCATTGAATTTCAACTGCTTAAGCTGCCGTGTACTAAAGTTTGTTTTATTTGAAAGCTTATTTCCAGTCTGCCTCTTATTCGCTAGCATTGTGTATGAACTGTGAAATTCGAGTTTGTAGTGAATATGTTTCCACTTATTTATGTAGCATTAATATTATTATTATTGATCTAAACAAGATTTTGAAAACATAGGACACTCACTGTATATAAGACAAAACCTCTTTAAATCTAACTTTGAAAACAACAGTTATTAGTTAGATAAACAATAAGTGTCATATCATGATTTAAGGAAAACGCTAATTCCATTTGCATTAGTTCCGAGAAGGACTAGTCACTATTGGAACTTCCTAGTGTCTTCATAATGTGGGACTTGCAACATGCCCATACAATGTCTTCACAATCCACCTCCTCAATGTGGGACTTAATCTTCACAATCTTCTTCACTCAAATACCTGATGTCTTTGTTAAGACTTTTGTTGCGATGTAGTGCCTTGCATTACATGATGTTACTAGGTTGGTTCTAATATCATTTGTCATAATCTAAAGAAAGCACTGGCTACTTTTGTGCTATATCCCAAAAGGACTAGTCGCTATTGGAGTTCTATGAAATTACTTATATGGCCATTTCCACCTGATATACACCCATTGTGACATTTAGCACATGTTCATGTAACGCCTTCGCAATAGTGATTAGTCCTTTTGAGGAATAGGGATAATGCAACCAACGCTTGCTTTCTTTTGGATGTCGCATATCAATTCCAGTTTTTGGCAACAAGTGTTATATTAGAAGGTGATCCTAGTATCTTATGCTGAAGGTTTTTCTAATGTATTTGTCCTGGGCAGTCAGATTAGCATAGATATGTTATGCAACTCCAATGCATATACCCATGCAACACCTTCACAATAGTGACAATTCATTTTGGAGTATAGCACATATGTGGTGGCACATATGTGGCAAGCGCTTTTCTTGGGTCGTGATACATTAATTCTGGTTTAGCCACAAGTGTTGCATCAAAGGGAAATTTTGATATCATATACTGAAAAAGGCTTTTCTATTGCATTTATCTTGAGCAGTCAGATTAAGTTCTTTATTTTAATATGTTGTTTTTTTTTTAAAAATTTTTTAATTTAATTCTTCTGGGTAGAATTATTGGTTAATGTTTATTTTACCATTACTTGTTTATTTTGTTTTTGGAAATGAACGAGTCAGGGCATTCTTAACATTTCTTTGGCTGTAAGTAATAGATCCTGGTCGAAAGGAATAGTCACTACATGTGCAGTTGAATAGTATATGTCTCATATGATCTTGATGGATGTGTCATATGTTTCTAATGCATCTTTATTGTTGATTGAGACTCTTCGCTTTTATATTATCTTGTTAGGCAAGATATTTGTTTTGTTAATGGTGAAAACTTTCTTGTGACTGCAGGGTTTGGAAGTTGAGAGGCAGTTGCCTGAGAAAGCGACTTGCTATGAAGGAGTCTTTTATAATTACTTTAGCATTGGTATATTTAATAGTTGAATTTAAATTGATTTATATATGCAATTTGACTTGGTGGTAGATGGTAAATTATGATATATGGCTATGTCTCAGCTTATTACGTGGTATTAAATATAAATTTTAAACGCTCACTTGTGGGGGTATGGGGGGGAATTAAAATGGTCAACCTAAATGAAGCTTTTGCATGCCTAGCTAATGTCTTACTGGTGTTCATGTGCACCTTTATGTCCATCTTGATTCCTTTTGGTTCTTCACCAAGGAACTAAACTTCGAGAAATCACCATGTTTAATTAAGAATGATTGATTTATTACATCTGCTGCAGACTTTGTTTAAAAACCATTTTGTCTATGGGAATAGATTGAATCTAAGTCTCATTGCCATTATTTTGGGTACTAAACATATTCAGTCAAAGGAGAATGGTGTTATATGCACATACACGCGTGTGAAAACAAAAAAAAATATAAACTTGCAAGAGTAAGAAGAACTTTGTTTGTAAATTGCCAAAAGTTTCTTTCTTTGTTTGTAAATCCTTGGCCTCAATGGCAGCCATTTGAGATTCTTTCCTTTTTTATTTATCTTTGTGAACATTCTTGTACTTGATCATTTTGTCATACAGGAATGGACGCCCAAGTTGCTTATGGCTTCCACCATTTACGCAATGAAAAACCTTACCTTGCACAAGGTCCAATTACAAATAAGGTCTGGTTGAATCTCTTGATTGCTTTATTCCTGAGTTGCATATTTGCTGAGGTGTTATACCATTGAAAATAGAGTTTAGAATTGCTTAAAGTCCCTTACTTGCTCTGGATCATCATTCTTTAGAGTTTGGTATTGCAGAAAGCCCCTTAATTGATCTGGTTCAACATTCTTTGCTATCTCTAGGTTGGTATATTATATCTGCTACCTGACATATGGGAATTATTTGTTGGTCTTGTCTAGAATCCTAATAAAATATGAATATCGGGGCCTGGGAAGTAGCTTATAATTTCTTACTCCTCTTCCTGAGAAAACGTGTTGCTCATGAATAATATTGGTTTTAACTTAAATCGACATTATTGGAATATTTGGATATGAAACAGTGGTTCATCCTAAGTGCTACCTGATTAATTTTGTTTTCCTTCCAGCATTCAGGAATTTGTTCCGTTGTAAAAATTTGGAGCTTGGTTGAATGAGGATAAGCTGAGTCAGATAAATGTTTTAATAAGAAAACAAATATGGGTCAACTGTTGAAATTGTAAACGTTTCGTAAGCCGCATGTTCTCAAACTTAAAGGAACTCCTCCCTCTGTAAAATTCCAAATAGAATCTCTTCAGGTGGAAGAAAGTTTCAGAGATGCACTAGAAAACAGAACAGCCATGATAATATAATAGGCTGGTTGAAGTGGTATAATTAGATATCAGTGCTTAGGTTTCTTCAATTGAAGCTTCCTTTTATGTTTTGAATATCATATACAAATTAATTCAGAGAACTGTAGACTTATTTTATTGATCATGTTGCTATCGTTGTTGTTCTGATGCAATTAGTTTTTGTTATAATTATCATAGACCAGCATTTTTGGCTTTCAGTTGCATACCAAAATCTGATTGTATTAGGTATTTAGGTCATACTAACACAAGATGGTGATTTATCCATCTGTTATTACAGCTGATCTACTCTGGTTACAGTTGCACTCAAGGTTGGTTCTTCACACCTTGCTCCAGCACTCCAAGTTTAAGGTCAGATTTCTCGCAACTGAAATTGTTTGTATTTATTCTGATTGTTTTCTTTGCTTGTTACTTTTTGTTAAAGTAAACAATCTTTTTTTCGATGAGTAAAAAGTGAACAAAAAATTTGTTGTGAGCAAGTGGGATTCCATTTTGATTTGATTGCAGTGCATAATTTGCTGACCTCATATTATTAGAAATGTAATCAAACAGAGTACATATTATTCTGTCCTGGTTGAGAAGAAATCATCCTTGACTTTGTGGATGAGCAGAACTATAATGGTCTCAACTGGTTTGCAACCTGTAACACCGGCTTACATTCCAGTATATGTTCTCAACTTGTAGCTTGAACTACTTAAAGCCAAATCACTTATTGAATGCTCAAAATTCAAGTTAGTTCTGAGAAAAATATATATGCTAACCCTGTTCCTTTTATTTCTGTTAGGAAATTACCTTGGCTGTGCCAGTCAACCAATATAGTATTGTATTATTTGTCTAAATTAGTATCAATCTCCTTATAGGAATTTTTGTGGCAGGTCAGTTTATTCTGATTATGGTGAGTTAATTTCATTTGTCACCTTATTCTGCTGTAAAAGGTTTGCATTATAAAGGCTTCATTAATCGAATATAGCTTTAGTTTTTTTTTTCCCCCCCTAAATGAGTATCAATCTCCTTTTAGGAATTTCTGCGATTGGTTAATTGTCCTGATTATGGTGAGATAATTTCTCTTGTCGCCTTATTGTGACGTAAAAGGGTTTGCATTGTAAAGTTGTTAACAATAAGATTGTGTTAATAGGACTATGTTTTTTGCCCTGACAATTACCATTTGCTATGGTGATATGTATTAACAGAAAGAAAAAAGAAAAGAAAAGAAGTATTTGAAAACCTTTTCTCCTTGTAGGGGCCTAAAGAACATTTTAAGGATGCATGTGAAAAAGGTCAATTGCTCAGAATGGGAGCAGATTCCAGTCCCCTCAAGGTAGAGTTTTAATGGTATAACTTTTGCTTGACTTGTACTCGATATTTGATAATCAGAATTTTACTTGGATGCATCAGTTTCAATTGTTGCTATCCTCTAATTGTGGTCCCTTCTCTTTCTGACTTGAAGCTATATTGTTGAATTTAGATTGATATAAGCCTTGTATCAGTGTAGGATGCCCTTGCCTTTTTGTTTGTTGTGTTACTTTATTTCTCCTAACATTGTTAGTTGTTTCCTGTCAGTGTAAGGGCAATAGTGGCTTTAAATCTTCATAACTATGGAAGTGGAAGAAATCCTTGGGGTAATTTGAAGCCGGAGTATTTGGATAAGGTATTATATAAATGTGCTTGAGATGACATACGTTGCTTATTATAATCTTCAATAATGCATACACATTTATATGTTGTATTTTTCCTGTCATAATAGTTTACTTGTGCATTTGTGTATTTTTGATTTTGCACTGATTGAAAAGATGTTTTAGCATCCATGTTTTTTGTTTTAGTAGGTTTAAGTGTTTCATGTTGGAGTTTGCATATTGAATGGATGCCAGAGAGAATATGTTGCTTATCAGATCTTCTGTTTCTCTACTGCTTGGTCTTTGTTACTCTGAATTCCAAGTATGGTCAATAGTCAGATAGGCTACTAGTGTTGGTGGAAGTATACTTGTCTGAATGTCTGTTCCAAGTGTTGGATGCTTACCTTGATTTTTTTTTGGGGGCTACTAGTGTTGGTGGAAGTTTACTTGATTGAATTTCTGTTCCAAATGTTGGATGCTTACCTTGATTTTCTTTTTGGGCTTATTCTCAGAGAGGCTTTGTTGAGGCTCATGCTGATGACGGCCTACTAGAAATATTTGGTTTAAAGCAAGGATGGCACGCATCATTTGTTATGGTTGAGCTCATCTCTGCCAAACACATTGCTCAGGTACTGCATCTAATTCAGAATTGTTTATTGTTTATGCTATTATGTCAAGTTTTGACCATCCAAATGCCAATGTACAGTCTTAAGAATCTGGCACTAGTCAGTGTGTTTGTTGTATTGTTATATTACTGTGACACAATTTTGAACAATTTGATTCATGGGATATGTACCTAGATATTTACTTTCCATACTTAGAGCAGAGCTGCTGAGATTGTATCCCTTCCCTTGTTCATGTTTCTTCTCTTTTTCCTAAATTGTCAGGGTGCTTTAGAATTTGTTAACCAAATGTCGTATTTTCTAGTAAAATGCTCTCCTTAGGTTCAAGTAATTAGATATGTGTCAATGCTCTGTGTCTTTAATCTAGCCTCACATTTCACATTTATTCTTTTCTGTCTGGTATAAAAGAGATCAAAGCTTATGTGTCTCTTTACCATCATGTTGATTTCATCCTGCAAGTTTTAAAGGTGGAGCTGTAAAATTTGGACCTGGACCTTTGATGTAAGAAACAGGTTGAGATTTAGCATATTTATATCGATGTTGGGTGCAGATTTTAGTTCTGCTGAGTGATTTTAAGACCAAGTAGTTTGGTTTCTGAATTAGTTCTCAATTTTAGATCCAGGAAATGTTAATTTGAGGATCATGAAGATCTGAATATTGCTCCCAGTATCTGCTTCTAACTTCAAATAATTAGAGTTTTGCATGATAAACCTACCATATTGTTAAAGTATTAATTAAATAAATAAATTCATCATTTCATATCAGTTTGAGTTTTTGGGATAAATGGTGATTCAACTTGGTATCAAAGCAGTAAATTCCTTGCCCCAATCCAGAAAAACACAGGAATACTGGGCTGTACGGTAGCTAACATCAGCATAGGGAAAACATTTTGGCTGCTTTGTCAAGCATGGCAGTGGCTTTTTATAGTCGTTTGTCTTTCTTCCCTAGGGCATTTCGTTGAGTGCCATTGGTGAAGTAGTGAAGACCCACTATCTGTCAAATGCAGTTAACGAGCGGTGGAGATTTGTGGATGAGACGTGAGAACTGGCTATTTTGGTTGAATCCATCGATCAAGACATTGTTTTCTTGGTTATTCGGCTAGTTCTGAGTGTTTTTTGAGGATTTGGAGTTTCTAGAGTTTCAACTAGTGGAATGTTGAGCTTTGTTAGAGCGGCGCAAGATTGGAAGGTTGATGTCTTTGCTTCTTTTTACTAGGTGTTGCACTCAGGTAGACTGAGAAGAGGACGTGAAGATCAGTTGCGGTGGGCTTTTTTGAAAAAAAGTTTGTTTAAGGTCAAATCCTACTTTTGCTCGATGGTTTCTCCTATAGGGAGTCGCTTCCCTTGGAAGAGTGTTTGGCAGACACAGCTCCTTCGAGGGCGACAACTTTTGCATTGTCGGCGGCTCTAGCCACGATCCTCACCTTGGATAATCTTTGAAGGTGGCACATCATTGTGATAGACATGTGTATTTGTAAGAGGAATGGGGAGTCGGTTGATCACCTTCTTCTCTAGTGCGATGTGGCTTCCGCCATTTGGAGTGCCTTTTCTAGTCGTTTCGGGATGTCAGGTTATGCCTAGAAGTGTTGTTGATATGCTTAACTGTTGGTGGTCCTATGGCAGCCCTAGAGTGCTGCAATGTAGAAAATGGTGCTTACGTGCCTCTTCTGGTGTGTATAGAAGGAAATGAATGATAGGTGTTTTGAGGACAAAGAGCGGATGTTGGGGGAAATTTTATCTTTGTTCTATAAAACTTTGTATTTATGGATGGCAGCGTATGTGTCTCCTCTGTTGATTAGTTTTAGTGATTTTCTTGTTTGATTTTATATACTTTCGGTGTACTTAGGGGTGCCTTGTGCTTTTTATGAGATTAGTTTATTACTTATCAAAAAAAAAAGCTGTTTTTGATAAAGCCCCACGAACTGATAATTGTGACACTTGAGTCCATCAAACTACTATTTTGTTGCATTTAAGCCACTTCGTTAGAATTTGCTGTTTGTTTGGATGGAAAAGTGGTCACATGTCACACGAGACCACTTTTCTATCGTCGTAACTATAATACACTTCAGTTTTTTAAACCAAAATAATAAAAAACTTAGAAAAAAAAAAGAAAAAAAGAAAAGGAAGGTAAAATGCGAAAGGAGGTTGAACCACCCCCACGCAAGTTTAAGGTGGGAGTGGCTCAGCCAGCCCCCATAGCTAGGGGTGGCCAGCGAGCCACCCTCAGAGTTGGCTGGGGGTGGTTCACAGCCACCCCCAACTCACTAGGGCTGGCAACAAGCCACCCCCATGGTGGCTAGGGGGTGGCTTGCGGCCCCCTCCAGCCCACGAGCCACCCTCAACCACCCCCATTTCCATTTCCTTTTCTACCCTTGATTTAAATTGTATAATACATATTTGGATGATATGGATATGCCTATTGCGCAACCAAATGGGTTAGATCTTGTACTCAACACCCTATATCTAACTTTATATCCTATCAACATCTTTTACCTTCGTATCCAAATTGTCTTCCATGTCTATTTCATAAAATTTACAAGAGGCAATTAGTGATCTAAAGTGGAGGGAAGTGGTGCCAAAAGAGATGGGAGCTAGTCAAGTTGCCTAGTGGGAAAAAGGCGGTTGTATGCAAATGGGAGTTTACGGTAAAGCATAAGGCTGATGGGTTAGCAGAAAGATGTAAGGCGCGATTGGTAGCAAAAGGCTTTACTCAAACTTATGAGATAATAGACTACTTTCTTTGGTAGCAAACTTAGATTTGCCACTTCAGCAACTTGATGTGAATAATGCATTCCTTAATGGGAATCTAGAGGAAGAAGTATACATGAAACTTTCTCTTGGTCTGCAACTCTTCTTAACTAAGGGTAAAGTGTGTGAATTGAAGAAAGCCCTATATGGACTAAAACGATCTTCAAGGGCGTGGTTTGAGAGATTATCCCGAGCTATGAAGAGATTTGGCTACAAATAAAGTCATGCGAATCATACATTGTTTTTCAAACATTTATCACAGGGAAAGGTAATTGCTTTAATTATTTATGTAAATGATATCGTGTTGACTGGAAATGAGAATGAGGAAATATAGAGATTGAAGAAATATTTGGCAAGTGAACTTAAGAAAAAACTTCAACCATTTAAAATATTTTCTAGGTGTTGAAGTAGCAAGATCAAGACATATTGTCTTCCTCTCCTAGTGGAAATATATTCTTGATTTACTCAACGAAACAAGGATGCTCGGTTGTAAGGATGTTGACAATCTCAGTAGAGCATAATAAAAAGTTAGAAGAAAGTAGTGAGAGTCCTCTAGTGGATAAAGGCAGGTTCCAACGATTAGTTGGTAGGTTAATATATTTGTTGCACACTTGTCAGGACATTGCCTATGTAGTTAGTGTAGAGAGTAAGTTTATGCATTCACCCCAGGAGCTTCATATGGAAGCTATTTACAAAATAGTTCAATATTTGAAATCTTCACCAGGGAAAGGATTGTAGTTTGCCCGACATGATTACATGAATTTAGAAGCTTATACAAATGCAGATTGGGCTGGATTAGTTACAGATAGAAGATTTACTTTAGGATATTGTACTCTTGTGGGAGGAAATCTAGTTACCTGGCGTACTAAGATACAATCAGTGGTTGCTAGATCTAGTGGAGAAGCTGAATTCCAAGCCATAGCCCATGAGTTGTGTGAGATATTATGGTTTAAGATTCTATTGAAAGAATTTTGATATGATTATAAGGACTTGTGAGATTATACTGCGACAACAAGGCTGTGGTTAATATTTCTCATAATCCAGTTCAATATGATTGAGCTAAACATATTGAAATTGATAGATATTTTATGAAGGAAATGTCGCTTGTGGGGTTGATTTGTACACCTTATGTGAAGATAGGGGAGGAACTTGTGAATATATTGACGAAAGGAGTGTTCAGTAATGTTTATCATTCAGCCTTGAGCAAACTGGGCAATTTTCGTGTCAGCTTGAGGGGGAGTGTTGAAGATATGTGGTTGATTCGATTCTGATATGATTTCCTTGATTTGATTTTCGTATATTTCTCATTCATTGCATTCTCCTTATGATTTGTATTTTCCACATTAGACTGTATAGCTCCTCTTTATAAACTCATGTAATTGTATTAGTATGATCATAAATCGAATGGGGAACAAAAGTAGGGGAAGAAACGATCTTAGTTTCCTCTCAACTTAATTGTATTAGTATGATCATAAATCGAATGGGGAACAAAAGTAGGGGAAGAAACGATCTTAGTTTCCTCTCAACTTCTTGAAGGAGTTCCTGGCTCCTGCCCTATTTTAGAAGCTTGGAGAGCTCATTGTATGATTTAATGGTGTTTTCCATATACTGGGAAGTCGAGGTTAGGGGACTTGATTTTCTGGCTTTATGGTTCTCATCCTCTACTTGTTGGTTTGAAGCAGTCATTATATATATGAATCTTTTCCCTGGTAAGGTAATTCGTAATTGCTCATTTGAAATTAGAGCTTTCAAAGTGCTAAATGTTTGCCGTTCTAATGATTCTTGAAGCCTTTTACTTAAATATTAGTGCTAATTAATTAAGTTTTATCTGATATCTTCCAGGCTGCAGCTATTCGATTGGAAATTAGAGGTGGAGAGTGGACAGATGCATATCTGCAGATGGATGGGGAACCATGGAAACAGCCACTGAGCAAGGACTATTCAACGTTTGTGGAAATTAAAAAGGTTCCTTTTCAATCAATTATGGTTACTGGAGAGTGATATCAGCGTCTAGGATTTATGTAAAGCAGGTGTATTACCTGATTACTTGTAAAGTACAATTATGTGCATCAGTTACGATGTATTTGTTGTATCAAATCCATTGTTAGTCAAAATCTCATATATAGGTGTTTTTTTTTTTTTTTTGTGAGGAGAGTAGCTTACTATTTAGAAGGGGAGTGGCTGGCTACCAGGTTTATTGGTGCTTCAATGAATAATTCAGGATCGGCAAATAAGTGTTGAGGGGATTGTTCTCTTGTATAATAATTATTTAGAACATGGTGATTAGTTTACGGCGTTCACTACCTGAATGTGCTTTGTTGTTTTTTACTCACATCTTTGAGTTGCAATGACTCTTTTGATGGATTAGATTGTGGCTCAATGTGTCTTGGTTCCTGAGCCTTTAGTATTTTCTTCTTTTAGGGGTGGAGCATGTTGTTAGGGATGATGCCCTAAAGCTCATTTCATTTATATAATATTTTTGGTTTATTAGTAAAATTGTTTGCTTATGAGATTTATTAGAATGTTGGGCATATCTTTATGCATGTGTGTGACATTTGTGCGTATGTAGTCCTTAAGTTATATTGTAAATGGTTTGGGTGTGTTAATGAGATTGTCACACAAAAAATATAACCCATATTAATACATTGCGACTTATAAATCTTAGATCATAGCCAAGAATGAAATTGAGCATTCCTTTTATAAAGAATATGATGTATCACTTAGATCATAGTCAAGAATGAAATTGAGCATTCCTTTTATAAAAAATATGATGTGTCAATCATGATGACCTATCATGGAAGTATGAGATTTTTTATTGATATGTTGGTGTGGTTACTATGCACTGAATTGGATTATGTGAGCTGTTACTTTATAAACTATTGTCAATTGAATAATTGGAACATATGACTGCTTATAGCACTAACTCTCAATTCTGAGAGGAATGTGGATTCAAATGTGAAGTTTTAAGATTATATGAAATATCAGACTGATGTAAATTTAGTGAGAATAATAAATTTTAAATCTAGGGCCTAAGTATTAGATGAGCTTGCAGACAAGCATCTTGGTGGTCCTCATATAACACATCGTTTGTACGCTCTTCAGACGTCATTACAGATGAGTTTCTCGGGAATTTTTTCACCACTATGCCTTGATCAAATTGATCCCAAAATAATTTGCATCCATAATTATTTTGTCATTGAATTAGTCAATTCAAAAACTTAATAGAAAGTAAGGGAGCTTTTTTAATAAGCGTACGATTTAAAAGGCTAAACTGCAATTTTAACGGGAAATTGCGATTTTACTAAACGCTTAACTACGTTTTAAAAATAGCATTTTCAAATTGAAATTTTTAAAATCGTAAACCCAAATGGACCCTAAGATAGTGGTTGCTACTTGTTATACACACTAAGTTCAAAATCTCGCTCATCAATATGTAATGCCGTCTTATCATAGAACTAGTATCTCAAACTCATGCAGTAAGACTACCATAGTGTATAAATTAGATCAAAAGGGAAAAAGTCGTTAGTGTTGTGGAGAAAATAAATAACTAATAGTGAACCTTTCTATTGGTACCTTGGAAATATATAAAAATAGGAATGTATTCTTGACGCAGCCCATAAGAAAAACAATGTAGCACTATAGCACACAAAACCCCGTAAGTTTCATCTAACAAACACAGAAAAATAGAATAGAAACAAGCCGCTTTGAGAAGAAAAGAAGAAAAAGATGGGCTGAGTTGCACAACCAAAAAAAGAAAATTTTCAGGAGTCTCACCACGCAAGAAAAATCTAATTTGCAAATTTCTCTTTATTCATTATTCTTAACACTTACAGCTAACAAGTGTAATATTTTAGAAGAAGGGATTCTCTTATTTCACAATATGTCTTTTGCTTAGAAAGAGTATAGCATATAGACTTGAGAAGAGGGAGGACATCCCATGAATTAAGGCTCAAATCATGCATAGTCAGCCTTTTTGACTTCTGAGATTCACTACACAATAAATCAAGGCCCTCAAGCTAAAACGGCTTGAAGTATGTAATACGTTTTAGCTTGAAATTCAAAATATAAATGCATACTTTTATAAATAAAAAGATGAACAAGAAAATGCGTTAAAAGCTTCAGTTTCAATGGAAAATTTGCCAAAATCAGCAATTGACAGTTGAATCTTGCCGTAAACCACTATGGGTGGTTGGATGTCGTTGCAACACACCAAGGGGCAGTTGAATCTCACCAAGGAGAAATCGGATCTCGCAGCAAATTATCAAGGGACGGTCGGATCTCGCCGCAAATACCAAGGGGCGGTTGAATCTCACCACAAAACTACTAATGGACGATTAGATTTCACAACAAATTGCATTTTGCCCAAATTCACGGTTAGATTTGAAAGTAGCCAAATATATGGCTCTTAGAGTTTATTGTTAAACTAAAGGAAGCGACAGCAAAAAAACACAAGAATCAATAAATTCTCCACAACCCATTCAAGATATGTGGCTCCCCACCAAAGATTCTGGACAACACTTTAGATGCACCATTTTTTCAAATAGAGCATCACGTGGGTCACTAGCCTACACGGGCTGTGCAGCAATTAAAGAAAAAACCAAGATAGTAAGGTGTTAACCAAATCGCTCCGATATCATGTAAGATTTTAGAAGAAGAAGGAATTATCAGCTTATTTCACAATATGTCTTTTGATTACAAAGTGTCTATTATATAGACTTGAGAAGAGGGAGCACATCCCATGAATCAAGGCCCAAATTATGCAGAGTACTTCTGAGATTTACTACACAATAAATCTAGAATTTATAGATTTGTTCCTTTAACAACAAGCCCTCATGTGACCCTAGGTCACTTATTCTTGCGCCGCAAGTGCCTATTACAAAAAAAAAAAAAAAAAAAAAAAAAAAAAAAAACAACTTGCAAATTCTTGCTTATTAAAAGAAAAATCCATCTAACTTCGTAATGGAGAAATTTGAACAAGCACGAATCACATATGATATCTTGCTCATGGGTGTGTGTATTCGTATCCATGATGGCTGAGATTCCATGTGGGGGGGACAGCATCTCAAAAGAGCTCACCAAGACAATGTATGTAACAAATTATATCCTGGCGATATTCGTGATTGACAACTTCTTGGCGATGGGTCTTAAACAACGCGACAAAGCGTTGAAAGAACTTCTTGCCGATGGGTTCGAAGCAATGCCTTGAACATTCTGCTCCAGCCTTACGAGCTCTGGCTCTATGTTCTTTAACTTCAAGTTTGGTAGGTTTGGTCTGTAACTCAACATAAGCAATGCATAAGTAAAACTGATATTTGGCACATGACATCATTGAGGAGGGTGCTGTTATATGTTGACATTTTTCAAGTGCACTTTCAGAGCAACGACGTCTGTGATCATAGCCATCTTGAGAGGATTGATGAATATGAAAAGTGGGAAAAAGAGATCGAGGAAGGAGTAAAGATTGGCCCGAGCTTTAAATATTGTAAGGATCATCAACTCCATTACCAAAAACATAGTTTTTCCCAAAGATTTCATAGCAATGTTTACTAATACCACTTACAAAATTTTCTTGTTTGGAAGTTGAATAGAGAAATGAAACAATATATAAGGATTTGACCTTGTCGCAATATTACAATTGGTATCTTTTGAAAAATGGTATTTTAGTTTGGCTTTTGACATTTACTTTAAAGTACATTTCTTTAAATTTAAAGAAAAAAAAAAAACTTCTTTATTCATACAAATCTTCTTATTTGTAAATTTTGTTTAACGATTATGGCTTTTGAAATATAATATTCCAGTTAAGCAATTTGTTGGTTCAAGTGATATGTTTTGGTTAAAGACAAAAGGTTTCACAAGATTATTTATGAGTAACACTGGCTTGATGAGGGACCTAAAAGAAAAGATATTATTGGTTTAAATATATCCGTAACTCTGTCTCTCTGATGTTTATTACGCAAAAATATTTTAATTGTAATTAATTCCACTAAATAATTGTGATTGCACTCCAATAAATATTTTTTGATGAAACAATTAATCAATTTGACGTACTTAACGTTGACTTATGATTTTTCCATGAAACATTTTGTAGTAGAATTAAGGCTAAGGATACTGCTACTTAATTTTATACTTCTTTATCTTTGAGTCACTGATTTTATGTTATTCTCGTACTTGTGCAAATTACATGTATATATTTTGGTATGCCAACCAAAATGTTTCGGTCAAAGACTCTGAGAATAATATCTATAAAATCTAAAACAACAGGAAATTTCTCATTACTTTGTTTTCTGACAAATGATTTGGATTCTCTCTTGGAAAAAGCTTTCCCACAATATTTCATGTGATCACCCAAGGTATTGAGGTTATTTTGACCGATGATAGGTCTCACTCTTTGATATATCACGTTAAACTAATGATTAAGTGATTAAATTTATTCCATTGATTATATGAAATTATTTTTATTCTTCAATAATGTGTTTTCTAGTTTAAATTATAACATGTATAGAAAGAATTGCTAGAATTAAATATGGTTAACCATTGATGTGCAGATCGTGGTGAAGTTAATACCCTACTTTCTCTCTCTCTCTCTCTCTCTCTCATATATTTACTCTTTTTATTTCCGTTTATTTTATGCACTTTAAATTAACACAAACAAATCATTCTCTTTTGAATTACGTTAATTTTAATTTTTCAAATTTTGATAATAAAACCCCTGCAGTCCTTGAGGATCGACACCCTCAATATAGCCCCTATCCTACGGGATTCGTACTATTGCGAGTGGTACTTTTATAATTGATATTTTTTGTCACAAAAATACCACATCAGCTACTTCTAGGAGCGGGTTTCAGTTCTTTCTTTCCCTTTTCTTTTTAGTTTTATTTTAATTATGTGTAACTAACTCTTAAGGAGGACTAGATTGAAGCCCTAATTATGTTTATTTAATATTTCAATATTGGCGCCTTTGTGATAATCATATTGTGTTGCTTAACTTGATTAATTCATGTTTTCTTGAATTCCTCATATGTATGTGATTGGCCATTATATGCATGTGGTATAGACTAGTTAATTAAATTAATTTGGGTGATCGAGTAATGAGTTTAGTAAGAGTAACAAAAGAAATCCACACCGGATTCTTGGGTTAATCAACATGGGGAACTGGGAGTATACACCCATGCCCTATGCCTCATGTGTTTATTGATTTTCACAAATTTATACTTTCTTAAAGAACAACTTAGTAAACACTCATGCTAAATCCTTTAAGAAAGAAAAGAATTAGAGTAGATACCCATACCTAATTCGTTGCTTAAGGAAATCAATAGCTTAAGGAGTAGGTACACCCATACCCTTAGGTTGGCAAATATTAAGTATTCATAATATGATTGGATCATTGGTATATTGTTATATTATTTAAGTATGATTAGTGGTGGATATCAAAGCACTTGCCTTTACCTTTTCATTTATCTTTATATCTTTTTATTTCCTTTTCACAATATCAATTTAATGACAATTTGATATTTTTTAATCAATTCTAAATAAAATTAACAATCCTTGTGGGATCGATCTTGCACTTGCTGGACTATACTATCGTTTGATCTTGTGCACATGCGAGTAAAACGAACCAAGTATTTGCCTATTAATTTAGTTGGGTATTTGGCATAACACGAATTAGATAATAAATAGTCCTCAAGAGGTAACTCAATCGGCTAGGAACCGCGCCTCATGAAACGATGATCACTAGTTCGAATCCCCCCTCCCCCTCTTGTGCGGACATGCCAAAAAAACAAAAAAAATTAGATAATAAATAGACTTTTATATATACATATCTATTCATTCCTTCTACAAGAGATATATGCATAAAAACATATATATGGATGGATCTTCAGCTCTGGAGGTATGTGCCCCGAGGTAATTTTCCTTGCATTGTATCTTTATTTGCATTTTTTTGTGCGTGTGGATATATGTTTTTTTGTTAAAGAGGAGTACATACGAAATTAAAAAAAAAAAAGAAAAAGATTTTTTTTTTCTTTTCAATAATTGGATGATCTTGAGTAGTTCTCCCTATGATCAATACCAGGTGAAGGCTCGATGACATTAGGGCATGCTAGGGCATGTACCCTAGGTTTACTTATCTCAATGCCAAGTGAAGAGGGATCTTTCTGGTCAAAATGTTTTGCCATTGCAAGCAATTTGCACCAAAAGGAGCTCTCGTGAGTATTGCTGGTGCTCAAAGTAGGCCAATGTGAGTGAAGGAACTTGAACAAATAAACCAGGAGTGAAGAGGTGGAAGCCGCTGCTGTGATGATGAAGAGGCCCCCGAAGCTGTACAAACCAAGACTAGGGCTATCTGAAGAGATTGTTGCCCCTTGATCTTCACAATGAGTTTTACTTGAAAAGTACTTCCCCTCAATTCCTCGAAATTTGTCTTTATCTTCGGTCACATTCAAGATTGCCCTTGAAATGTAAGGAACTAAAGGAGATCCTTGTGGGAAGGCCTGAACATACACACACGGGAAACACAATATATAATAGCATTTCAAAGAAATAGAAAAATATATAGATTTATGATCATAAGAATTATATTATGTTTAGATCCAATCACCAAATCGTATAATCATAACCATCCAAAAATTAATAGTCATAATCTGACTGCTCCAAGCTTTGATGCTTCGTATACATGCTAAATGTCAAGTCCACCATCAAGGCGCCCTATGGACTATACCACGCACACGAACGTCTAGTGGTTAAGGTTGTATTAGAGCATACACACAAGTGCATATACCGAAACAAACTTAATGTCTACAAAAATTTGTTTATTTTATGGCATTCTTTTAAAGTTTAAGAGAGAGAGAGAGAGAGAGAGAGACTCACAAAACCAAATCCATCGGTTTTGTAGGTGGGTCCAACCATTGTGTACTTAGAGCAATGCTTTGCAAGAAAGAGCTTAATGTAAGGGATTTCATCAAAAATAGCTGCAACCCTTTCTCTTGACAGTGCTTCATGATACTGCTCAGGAGTTATATAAGCCTTCAACTTGGACTCATGGAAATTCAACTGTTTTGTTAGAAGCTCTTTAACAAAGGAATCCTGTTGATATCCAACAAAATATCCCCTCTCTTGTATCTCTTTTACATCAACAAATGAAGGCTGCAATCTCTGTACCGTTAACATTGAGGTTAAGCTTGCTGTATAACTTTGTGTCAGGATGAGTACCGCGAAAAACCATATGATCATCACAAATCTTGACCAATTGTTTACCACTTTCTCCCCTGGTAACCATTAAAACATTAAAATGTTTTCAATTATTATTATCATCAAATTGAATAATGAAAGGCAAAATCTTTGATGGGGTTGAAGAAAGTTTACTGTGAGCAAAGACTAGTGTAGAGAAGGAGAACCAGAATATGGTGCCAAGTTGCTGCTCTGGGGGGCCTCTAAACTCACCGTTTATACGGTGTTCAAGAACCCATATCACTAAACCTGTAAAGACGAATGCTGCAGTGGTTGCTAACCAAAGATCCAAGCTTAGGGGCTTCAAGAAAATCCAAAAGTTGTTCCTCTCATTATCTTTCATTAAAACCACCATTGACACGCCTGATTCTGAATATGGCAAAGTAAAATCAACATATGTGGAGCGATTTGCCACAATTGTTGTGTCTCCAACCACAGCATCATACTTCTGCATTTTGACAGGGGGTGGTCGATCATCAATTTATGAACTTTGACAAAATAACAAAAAAATTGAAAGGTGTTCAATTTGATACCATGTTAAATCACCACTAATTTCAAGTTGCTTTTGAGATTAATGGTGATTTAATATGCTATCAAAGCTAAAGGTGATGCGTTTGAAATTTAACTCTATCATTCACCTCTCATCAATTCAATTAAACATTTTAAGTATTGGGCATCACTAGCTTTTTAAGAGGAAGTTTGAGCGACATACATGTGAGGTGGGTGTTAAACTAGTATTGATTAATTAAATGATTAAATTTACTTTTTCTAATAAGCTTAAACTTTTGAATTAAATAATAATAATAATAATAATACTATTAAATATATACATATAACCACATCTTATATTACAACACTAATTAATTGACACAAGTTTTTATCACAAAAAAAAGAAAGAAAAAGCATACCTTGAGTTTAATTTGGTAAAGAAGCGTATTGTAGGCCCTATCCTTGTTCACAAAGGGAACAAACTCATAAGGAAGAGGGAATGGTAATGCATCTAGTACAGCAAGGAACACGTCATGGGAGAACCCTGATACTGTAGGTTTATCAGTACGATTATGCCGTTCCACTTTCAGAAATTCAAAAAAACCTCGTCTCACCGGAACTCCGATCCTCAGCTTTGTCGGCTGATCTGTCGTGTCTCCCGGCCAAATAGGCTGCTTAAGTAATTTAGCCTTTAAAATTGGGCGTGCCACTTCACCAGTATCATTCAATTCTTGTGAAAGCCCTCTTGGTGTCCAGTATCCAATAACTCTCTCGGATTTTCCTATGATATTGATTATTTCAAAGGCTGAAGGTTCCAACTGCCTTTTGACTAAATGGAAATTCCCACTAAGGCCTTGAAATTTGGTAATTTGAATTGTATTACGGAGCGTTGGACCCATTTCAGAAATGCCTAAAGCTGCAAGATCAACATTACTTTGGGAAGCATTTTGCTTCAAGAACTTGGAACGCACAATGCCAGCCTTCTCCACTGCCATAGCCAAAGCCCAAACTGTATCATATGCCCACAATCCAAAGAGGTTTAGTCCAGTACTCTTATTGTTTTGTTTGCTTGATGTTAAATTTCTTTTCAATCTTCTTTTGAAATCTTCCAATTTTTCTGACTTGGGTATGTGTGGCCGAAGTCCCAATACACCTGTTAGAATATAAATTAAATAATTAAATTAATAATTTTTTATCAATTTAAGAATTTGGAATAATTGTTGATTTAATGTGGTATCAGGAAAAAAATGTTTTGTCTCTAAAAAAAGGACAAAGATTTTGAACATTTTCTTCGTCATTCACCTCCCAAGAACCTCCCAAGAAAAAGTGTTAGAATGTAAATTAAATTATTAAATTAAGGATAAACTTCACTTACCTCCTAAATTGTCACCCATTTTGCAATGTCCCACATAAAGTTCAAAATCTCTCAATTTAGTGTATCGAACTTTTAATTTTCTTCAATGTTTTCCCTCCGTTAAGATTTTCCATTAAATCCCAACAAAATTCCCAAAATACCCCCTTTTTTTTTTTTTTTTGCAAAAATACTTAAAATTTGTGCAAAAATTGAGGCATGGGTATTTTTGTAAATACCGTTAAATTCAAACCAACACCTTAATCTTCACAATTTTTTTTTTCCCTAAAACAAATGGGGATATTTTGAGAATTTCAACAACCCTCAGTTAGGAGTAAACCGAAAATCATAAGGGATTGGTGATATTGAAAACAATTGAAACATGGATACACTAAATTGAGAGAAATTGAACTTTACGAAGACATTGTAAAAGTTGTGACAATTTAGGTGGGTTAAGTGAAATTTTTCCTTAAATTAATTAACTATTTCCTATCACTTAAGTTTATGAGATAAACGTGATCTAACAATACCTTGCATTGAGTACATGACCTTTGAGCCCATAGGATCTAGCAAAGATGATAACCCTGCCGTGATGATCCATCCATACCCTTCCTTCATCATTCCGGCATTGTTTGCTTGTACAAAGAGCTTGGAGCCAAGTGAAGCAGTCATGTGCACAATGAATATTCTTGTACGAGATTTTTGTTTTAACATGTTAAGCTCCTTACTGATTTCCCTAGTGCTAGAAGATGAAGGAATGACACTTCTGTTAGGCACCCGAACGTCAATCTCTTGGAAAGCTTCTAGCAAATATGGAATTAAGCCATTGCCATATTCTGTGTCTTCATAAATCGGGACAATTTCCCGCCAACCGTAGGCACGGACAATGTCTGCTATGGCTTTTACCTGTGCGCGGTCATCTTGTGCTGTGCGAATGAAAAGCGGGTTTTGGGATGGAGAAAGACAGGGGCTTGTGGCTGAGAAGGAAATGATGGGAACTTGAGCTTTTCTTCCGAGTTGAATCACAAACTTAGCTTGTGCTGACGTTTGAGGTCCTATGATGGCCTGCACTTCTTCATTCTTGATTAAATCCAGTGCTGGAAATTGAAATTTTACTGGAGATAGTCAATAACAATAATAACAACAACCAAAACAATGTGGTATAGATATGATGCTCAGAGCAAACCAGAAGCTAGATTGGAACTTGAACTGGAGACCAGCTCGTTCTGAGCAGATGGTAGACATTCAAAGCAGCTTGTATTTGGTGAAAATTGGGGAGAAGGATAAGCCCAATTAAGTGGGTGGTCTCGAGGTTTGGAATTTATGATCTAGTACTTCAGAATCTTGGAATGCACTTAGAGAAAATCTATAACACTCCAATCCCATATTGAGAAGAAATGAATAGCGCACATAAATCGACTAGTTCTATGTACATAACTTACTAGATGAAAATAGACTTCATAAGTGATTTTAGTGAAGCACTAATTAAGTGAGTGGTCTCAAGGTTTGAAATTTATTATAGTTCACACCCGTCTTATATTGGGAAAAGGTGAGTAGCCAAAATAGAGTCGGTAGTCTATAAGAGATGTTCATAAGTACTAAGTCCCACATACCTAGTCTTTTTAGGTTGATGTAGACATGACTAGTTTTTTTTTTTTTTTTTTTTTTGTTTTTTTGGGTCATTACAAAAGTAGCGTCTAGTGGCTTGGTTTCAACTGATCTAGTTTCTCTAGCTATTGCAAAGCATACATGCCTTTATCTCTTCTTCTGTGGCTTCAGCAAACAAGTGTGGAGTTATGTAGTGAAGAAGGGAAATAAAATGAATCCTCCAATAAGCTTGGATGATGTAATCTCTTTGGGGTTGCAGCAGTACTACTAGTACTGGGGGAAGAAAAACTTGTAGGCTAATTAATCTGTGCAGGTTAGATTTTGGATCAACAATCTATAATTTGTGGAGAAACATGAATTAAATTAAATTAGACATGGTGGTCATCCTAAAAGAGAAGAACAAATTCTGCAGAAAATCCAATGGGATATTGGTTAAAGGAAAATTCCAAAATAAAGCAGGAAATGAAGAAATATTTTGTAACTTGGGTATTGACAAGGGGATTCTGGTGTAGTTTTCCTTTTGTTTGTAGTTTTTTTTATACATCCAAAAAAGGATTATTAAAAAATAAAAAATAAAAAAATAAAAAAAGGAAGAAAACATAAAGACCATGTAGAATGATAATATTGTGATATATTAATTACCTCAGATTTTTACTTTTCCGTACGTACCTGCAGATGCTGCAGCGACGACGTCATCCCCAGAATCCTTGGTGGAAAGAGCGAGTCGTGTAGTATAATTATCATTCTCTTCATAAAAATCTGAGAGCGCCATGGACATACAAAGCTCTGCCATTCCTCCTACTGGAGACTTCAAATCAAGAACTACGCCCACTCTCACTGATATGACATCTTTTGCGGCCATGGCCATCCTGAGGGCGAGCAAGAAGAGAAAGGAGAGCAAAGAGAGGAGCAGCTTATGGTTTGCCATTGTCAGGCTAAAGCTTGCTAGCTAGCGGGCTAAGTTATTATTTATTCTTTTTTTTGGATCATTGAGTAAATTTTATAGCACACAAACAGACACAATACAAGTGGGCTAAGTTATTTAAGCCATGCCGTCAGAAATGAACAATGGAGCTTCATGACAAAAGGATTTTTTTAACCTCAAGAAAGACCGTAAAGACTTCAAGTCTTCGCTATAAGACAAGCAGCTGAGCATTTACTGGCATTTCTGCATTTCCAAATATAATTAATGGATTTAACATCGATCGCTATGGTGCCAGGACCCACGTACATGAGGGCCCAGCCCTCTTGACACTCCGCTCGTGACGGTGACACTTGGATTGGTTAGCAACATTGAGCATTTCCAGCAGCTCCTTAAAGTTGCTCTCCTTCCTTAGATATGAAGAAAATTTTAAAAAACAAATCACAAAATAACAATTGCATAGTAGTTTTCCTGTGGTTAGTCTAAGGTGGCCTCAATCAATCCATTTTGGTCATTGGGGGTGGCCGAACTTTCTCAAGGGTCTTAGGAGTAGTTTGGCCACCCTCAAACAGTCTGTAGGAGTAGCTGAAACTACCTCATGGCAGTCCATTAATTTGATTGAAGGAATGGTGACGGATATACTAAATTGGTATTTACTTATAAGTCAAGTACCCTCCGTAATACGAATTAAAGTAAAAAATAAAAAAATAATAATAATTAACCCAAAAAAATAATTAACCCAAAAATTAAAGGGAATGTGTTGAGGCGCAAACCACAAATGTCATAAATAAAATATACAATGCATTTATTAAAACATTGAACGTAAGGTTGTAATCGAGCCGAATATTTTGAATGTTCAAGTCGTGTTCATTTAATTTTATTGCATACATAAGTTGAGCTTGACTCATTTATTTTTCAAGTGAAGTCGAGCTTGGTCACAGGGTAAATAAGAACAGACACGTAAGGGTCCAAGTGGCAGAACTCTTTCGTCAGCTCATCACACTTTCTTTTTGACCCAGAACGTCACCCTAACATCCATTTTATTACTTTGTCCTTGTCGTGCTCGTGTTACATGTGTGTTTGGTTCAACATGATCTCAGATTTTTCATGAAGCCTTGGGTTTGAATTGGTATATATCACTTGTTTCCCACGGCAATGCCTTGATCAAGGCATTGCTTCTCATGACTTATATGCTTCTCTCTTGGAAGTTGGTATGCATTACTTGTTTCCCATGGCAATGCCTTTATACTAGCTAGGCTTCTGGCTTGGAAGTCCATCTACGTATGTAAGTAGAAAAAAGGCTTCTTTGGCCATGCTTTTTAGGATAACTTTCTGAAATTATTTGGAATTTGAATTTGTTACAACAAGTGGCTCATTTATATTCTCTCAGGCATAGAAAATAATACTGAAATACTAGTAGTTGGTCGAGTAATCAGAGTAGAACCATTAATGATGATTAATTACAATACAAATTGATCATATTTATAGGAAAACTATAGTATAAGAGTGAAGAGACTACAAAATGGTTCGGCCACCTCCAAATGCCAAACCCTCCAAAAAAAAAAAAAATTATTGTTATTTGACCATTGGGGGTGGTTCGGCCACCCCAACCCGGCCGGTTTTGGGTGTCCGGCCACCCAATTTTTCTTTTATTCTTTTTTTTTTTTTTTTGGTTTCTTGTTTTAAATATGACATAACACCTAAAAACCCATGTACCACACCACATGTAAGGGTGATGTGGCGCTTCGTTAAAAAACTTAATAAAATCTTGACGGAGGTACTAAGTGGGTTTATTTGCTTACCACAAATTTCATTTGTGACATTTTTTAAAACCTAGATAACTATTTAATTTTGGTGCAAATTACAAGTACTGAAAATGTATTTAACCATATAAATATATTTTTCCCTCAAGAAAGACTCTAGAGGCTTAAGTCTTCGCTATAAAACACGCAGTTGAGCATTGTTGACTGACATTTCTGCATTTTCAAATAATGTATTTAAAAATAGATTCGATAGCCCATTTTGACCCGGTAATCGCCCGAGCTATGAATACAAATTTGAGTCATTTTGAATTGACTTTCTAATGCTACCAAGTTTTCTTTCGTTGGATATCAAAGTCAAAAGTTATGGCCATTTTACTTTGACTCTATCATTCTTAGACAATCTTGAATTTTTCCCATCTAACAACCCTAAAGTTAAAGCCAATAAAAGTATCCAATTAATGCCGCAAAATATGTCAATTAAAAAACCCAACATTAAGTTCAAATTGGTTTTCAAAACATCACCCTTACATAAATTTTCTTACTTTTCCCCTTTCATGCTCGTGTTACGTGTGTGTTGGTTCATCGATCATGGTCTCAGATTTTACATGAAGAAGCCTTGGGTTTGAATTGGTATATATCACTTGTTTCCCACGGCAATGCCTTGACTTATAATATGCTTCTCTCTTGGAAGCTTGTATGCATTAAATGTTTTCCCATGGCAATGCATTGACTAGAGGCTTAAGTAGAGTAAAAAAAGTCTTCAAGGAGTACCTCAATTGGCTGTGAATCACGCCTCATGAAGCGGAGGTCACTAGTTCGAATTCCCCCTCCCCCTTTCTACGGGATTGTGGGTCTCTTTATTAGCTCCTATTTGTGGTGCACAATTTCGTGGAATGTAGGTAGCGGTTATGATCAATTCGATAGAAAGGAGGGAATAGTGTATTTTTCATTGGGAATTTCCTGGAAAAAATCGTCACATCTTACTTCAATTCCTTATGAAAGACAGCGGATAAGGTGGAATATTTAATTTAAATGAGGGATGAATTGACGGAGTCAAGATTCGATCTAAGACCTTTGGCTTTGATACTATGTTAAATTACCAGTTATCCCAAAAGCTTAAGTCGATAAGAAGAGGTAAATTTAATCACTTAATCATTAATTTAAAGATTAAGTGATTAAATTTACCTCTTCCTATATGTTTAAGCTTTTGAAATAACTGGTAATTTAACAGATCGTCAAGTCCATATCCTAGTACGTACTAAAGAAATTGATCGATGTAAAGAGAATTAAAGAGAATAAATAAAATGAACACAAAAAAAATTTTAAGTAGTTCGAACTATAATCTATATTCACAAATTATTAAAGACTACAATTTTGCTCTTACGGTTCATATTTATAAGAAAACTGTAGCAGGTAAAGAGAATAGAAAATGCTAGACAAAGATAATATCAAATCACATTTAAATACAATCAAATTTAATTACCTAAAAAATAGGAGATGATTACAATCAAATATTGAAATCAATTACAATCCTAAAAATATTAAAAATAAAAATATTCTAATTTCTAGGGTAGGTGAAGATTCAAACCCATCCCTTGGGCCGAAAAGAAGAAAATTCTACATTCAAAAGCACGATTAGGTGCAGCTCTTGAAAGAATTGATGACACTTTGACATTCAAAAATATAAATTGTATTTGTATTATAAGGGTATTTTAAAAAATTTGATCACAATATGATTCTATTCACCAATATATTGCATTTTACCAAACGAAGGAATATGATTGGCTAGTCTATTCCAGCGTTACAACCAAACAAAGGAATAGGAATAGCTAATATATTTCACACTCTTCTATTCTCAGTAATAGTTAATCATTTTCCAATGGACTAGACATTCCGCGAACCAAACGAGGCCTTACGGTTTATTTGGGTTAGCGTGATTTAAAAATAGTGATTCATAAACGTAATTTTTAAAAATACAGTTAAGTGTTTTGCAAAATCGCAGTTTGACCTTTAAAAATTGTGTGTTTTCAAAAAAACATAATCTTGCCTTCGATTTAAAAACACATAAATTAAATATGTGTTTTTAAATCGCAATTTTTAAAAATTTCAAACTATCAATTTTACATATACGTTCGAGAACTGGAATTTGGTTATGCAATTGCATCTTGTTAGTTTAATTTAGAATTTTTATTATTATTATTATTATTATTCTTTTATGTATGAAGGCAGGATCTTCTTCCTCAATAATTTTATTTTTGTCTCTATATTACATGCTATTTCTCGTTATGGACCTATAATTCAAGATGCACTACTTTTAGTGTCAAATAAAATTCTCTCTCTAGTTTCTCTATAACACTTTATTCAATCTTACTATGTTGATATATATCCTTCTAATGTGAACTGCAATTTTTGAGAACTCTGGACATCCAAATTACTATGAAGTGGGGGTGAGTTGATTTGAAGTTTAAATTACCTTAAATAATCTCATTAATCATCCCACATGGTGAAGACCCACGACGCTCAATGGTCGTGGGTCTTATGGGGGTTGTTTGCTAATGGGCCCAAAAAAACGCTCCATACTATTTTAAATTCAATTTCAACATTTTATATTTTACACCACATCAATCACATTTTACTACTATTCAAATAAAAAAATCATTACAAAACAAATTTTTTTCACTTTTCTATTTTAAACATTCTTACTTTTTTTATACGTCAATCAAATTTTGCTGCAGATTCAAATCGCTTTCATTTTTTCAAGCTAATGGCAAACGGCCCCATCAAGACCCATAATAGCCATGGATCTCGTGAAGACTCACGGCCGTTGCTGTAGGTCTGATGACCCAAAACGGTCATGGGTCTTCCCAAGACCCACAATGCTAATAGCAGTTTATAATGCGGGGTATTACTGGTAGCAGCCCACACAGCTAGTCCAGCCCACAATTGTGAGCCCACTAAAGTTCAAACGTACACCACCGTGGAAGGAAAGGCATAAAATATATATTTTTTTAAAATGAGAACATTAAGTAAGCCCAAACGCCACTGGAAAAGGAAAAAAAGAAAAAAAAAATGAGGTGGATAATTTATTAATATATTCACAATATATTAATGTAAAGGGTTAAATACCTTATTCACCCTTGTGGTTTAACTTCTTTATTTTTTGACCCTTAGGTTTACTTTTTTTTACAAGAGATCCCTCTGGTTTGCCTAAAGATAAAGATGGTCCCTCCGTTAAAATTCCATCCAAAATTTGACGGAACGTCACGTTAGCACCAATCACGGTTTGACACGTGTACATATAATTAATTAATTAAAAAATAATTTTGGCTACGGCTACCCCCTAGGGCCAATTAAAAAAAATAAAAATAAAAAATAAAAATTACCAGAAGGCCCTTGGGGGTGGCCGAACCACCCCATGGCCAAAAGGGGTGACCAGCCACCCCCAAATGGCCAAAGGGGGTGGCCGTAATTTTTTTAATGTTTTTAATTTTTACCCCCAATTTTTTTTAATTTAATTAAATATAATTTTTTTTAATGTTTTTAATTTTTTTTAAAAATTATTTATTTTAACTAATTAATTATATGGATTCGTGTCAAACTGTGGTTAGTGCTAACGAGGCTTTCCATTAAATTTTGAACAAAATTTTGACAGATGGACCATTTTCGTCTTTAGACAAATTAGAGGACCTCCTGTAATAAAAAGTAAATTTTAATGGTAAAAAAATAAAAAAGTTAAACCACATAAGTAAATAAAGTATTTAACCCTAATGTAAATTTGTTCTTGGGTTTAATGAGTACATGAATTTGGTTCTGAGCGATGCTGAAGAAGTCCACATCAAGAAGAAGAGCAGAAACTATTTAGGTGGTTTACCTTCCTTCCCCTTTTTCTTTAGATTCTCTTAAATGTGCATGGCTTTAAGTTTTTCATATGTATTATTAGAAAAATGTTACATCTACAACTCTTCTACCATCTACTGATATGTGTCGGCATGTAATTGAGGGTAATAAAAATTATTTGAAGTGATTCACGTTGCTCCAATCATTTACCGACACCAGTCAATAAATTGTATAAGAATTATAAACAGTTAAAAGTCTAACATTTCTCATTGGGTAGCCTTTTCCATTATATGGAGGGTACCATCTATTGTGCATCTTTTCTTTTACTGTTATGTCAGATAGATATGGCCATCATGCATGTATGATTGATCAACATTTTAATGATTTTGTATCAATTATAGAATACATACATTTTATTCCATTTTCGAGTTTCTCAAATATTGGTCCATTTCAGGATCACTCCTACGTCACCTAAAAATTGACTCCACAAAATGCTACCTAGCTTGCTTTGATCACCTTATTGGCCCACACTACTGCTGTTAACTTTTTCGGTTTTATTAGGAGATCATGATCAGTTGATTTATTCAAATTTAAGATTATTAAAATAAACAAAAATTGATGAAGCATAATATATATATATTGGTCTCGACAGTCTTAGGTTGTCCTCACTGCTAGCATTTTTGATGATTCAATTTGGTTCTTATTCCCATTCAAGACAATGTGTTTTTCCAACATCATGCTTCAATTTGAAAATTTTAGATGGCAGATAGTACTTGATGAGTATACTTTGAATTACTCGTTGAGAATTTTTGTTTGGTATTGGCTGCGGGACTATGATCTTTTGGCTGTGATTATGTGCCGACAAATGACTTGCCAAGAAAGAGTAATGCCGCTTTTCAGGCTCATTTATCTCACACATCTCATATCAACTGATTTTACGTGTTTTAAGTAGCTTTTCTTTCCTTTTGTTTTTGTTTTTTTGTTTTTTGTTTTTTCAAGTGACTAGTTGATTGACATGGGAAACCACTTTTAACACACTACATCAGTTGAAGTGGGTGTGAAGAGTAGTATTATTCATCAAAAATGATATTTAGTAGACTAATATATAACTGTCATACAAGTGAGATGATGTGGCATTAAAAATCAACCTTTGGAGTTTTCTTTTTACAAGCTCTATTTGCTAATCTAAAAGCTAATTTTCATTGTCACGTTATTCTAATCATATGACAGTCATATAATCGTCTATTAAATAGCATTACTCATTTTGAAGATTGTTTATGCTGTTAAAGAGTAATTCTATCTTTAGACTCCTATACGAGTGATATACAATTGGGATCGATGATCGATGTAATAGTGAAAATCAGTTTTTAGTTGGTTCTCAAGGCATGCATATTGAAATGTTTAAAATTGATACAAAATATGCCCGATAGAGAAATACTACACTTTCTAAATTTTCTCCTCGAAATTGATTCACAAATAATGCGTCATCATCCCATGCGATGGCAACACATTTCTCAAATAACACAAATTTTCTCCAACCAAGTCTAATAAGTGCCAAGTGTCATCTCTCACATGTTTTTTCTTTTAATATTTTAAGAGTTATTTATTATCATTTTACTAATTTATAAACCCAAACATTAATTTTTGAGAAATCCAAACATGTTGAATAACACTCGTTACCTATTAAAGTAGGTTGAAGGAAATTTCTTTCAAACTGGTTTGGAGAAAATTTTTGTCATTTCTTAAAATAATAGATCTCTTAGGATGGTGACACATTATTTGGGAGCCAACTACGGGATAACCTTAAAAAAAAAAAAAAAAAAAAAAAAAAAAAAAAAAAAAAGGAAGAAAGGAAAAGGACAGTTATCTACTGGGAGGGGGGTTTTGTTAATTGGTGGGTGATGAGAGCTTTATTTTGACAGAAACAAGTGAGGCGGCCAGGGTGCAGGAAGAAAGAGACTGGTGGGGAGAGAAATGGAATGGTGGAGGGGCCAGGAGCTAGCAATTTGTATATCATCTGTGTCCTCCCATGGGGATGCAAGTGCTCGATCAGAGACTCCTTTTTATTTTCTTTCTCTTTTTCAGTCACTACTACTACTGATTACTGACTCATCTTCCACACATATCATATCTTCCTTCTATCATGCATTCTAATACGACATATCCCTCCTTGTTTTTTCTTTGCTTGTTTGGGTGCTCCCTCCCTTATTCCATTGCCCCTTTTCCATCACCACTGCTTTGTTTTTTTGTTGGATATATCATCATCATGTCTAGAGAAAGGATGAGGGGATTAAGGCAAATTTTTCTGTTCCTGGGAGCCTTGGATGACTGATCATTTCAGTGAATTTTCAGGTAGAAGGTGAAAGTAATCCATGCATTTGTCCTATCCCTAGCCTGCACATGGAGGGAACAATATTTGTGCTTACTCTTCTATGCTTCCACCATGTGAAAGATAAAACAAAGAGATTACTTTTGTTGAAGAATTTGAGATTATTAATTTTTAGCCAAATATTCTTGTAGAAACATGTTAAAAGCAGTGATGGGACACTCAGAGAAGACGACAGGATACCAAACATATTATCATATCTTTACTTAGCCTTGAAATTGATTGAACCCAATTAAGTAAACAATGTATAAATTAATTAAACCCCCTTCTATACATGCAAATATATATAAAATTACATACCAAACGATAATTGACAAATGCCATCCATCTCTGTATAGATCAATGGTCGAAAGAATGATGTGTAATATACCTCATACCAAACAGTTTAGGTAGTCTTTATTCTTTGAAAAAAAAAAAAAAAACACCAACGTTGGGGTCAATTTTGAGGTTGAAACCTTTGATTTTCAAATCATATTCGAAATAGGACGAAAGAGTACAAAAATTGGACCTCCAATATTAATCAGCAAAGAAGATAGGCCAGGGCTAGCTAGATTTGCTATTTCCATGTGAAGAAAGAAAGAAAGAACATTCTCTCGGGTTGATGTTGAAAAGCCATTTGATTGACAAAATATGCTTGGGAAGATATTCGACAACGAAATTATAACAAGTGCATGGGAGCCCACCAATATGACGAATGACGAAATTTCCTTCCTTCATTTTCACAAAAATAGTTGTTTGGATTTACTTAATCTAAATTTCATTACTATTTATGATTCAATCGCATCATAAATAGTTGTTTAGATTTACATTCTCCATTCTCTCTTCCATTCGGATCAGAAATGAGAAAGATCCTTTCCTGTAACCATTTTCCTTATTCAATTAAAAAAAAAAAAAATATGAGTTCATTCCACCATTGCCATCCCATAACCAAATAAAGGGCACTAGAGAAAAACTTGTTTGGCGGCCTTAGAGTACTCTCACATCCGGCGGCTTAGCAAATTTTAGTTAAATGATCAAATTTTTTTATTTTATTTTAGTTATTAACTTTTTTGAGTAATATTAAAAGTCACTCATTTATCCCTCTTGTGTCACTCTAAAAATGACGTGGCTTATAAAATTACCATTTTGATCAAATTGTAATTTAAAAGCCACCTCATTTTTAAAGTGATACAAGAGTACTGACTTCGAGAATTACTCAACTTTTTCAAAGCATCTACTTTCAATTCAATATGTTAACCCTTCACTTTCACTTTTTCTATTTAAAATATAATTTATTTATCTACTTTCTCTATTCCCAAATAAGAGAGAACAATTTTTTATTTATTTATTATTAATATAGCTAAGAATTTGTTAAGCTACAATAGCAATTCCACAAATCTTTAGTCATTTTACTCAGTTGGCCGATGTGGAGTCTTCTTGAGAAATTTTTACTACGTAACTAGTCAAAATAGTTTTTCAGTTATTATGTTGAGCTAGATGTAAGTGCGCAACAAAATAACTGAAAAACTATTTTGACTAGTTAGAGCTTGCTCTAATTACCTTCCCTTACTAGTTAGTTTTATTTACGTGGCCCTTTGACCAAAAATTATTTTTAATTAGTTCTTGCCTTTTCAAGTAAACGACAAGGAGATCATAGACATTTGGATCATAATTATAACTTCCATGACGGGTTTTAGATGCTTAAGAGGTAAAATCAACTCTCTCTCTCTCTCTCTCTCTCACTCATAACCAAAGTTATATTATATTTTCAAATTTGATTTATTTATTTATTGAATAAGCTTAAGTTTGGCTGTGAGGCACTTGATTAGTTTATTGCATCACCTTCTTATCATTATTCACTTTGATTTTGTTGGTAATGATAAGTGTCGACATACGTAGAAGCCAATGATAAGAATTATTATAACAGTAGTCTCCATCAAATTTATGACACTAAAACCATTAGTGTCAATCAATCATTGGTTAGAGAAAGGAAAAGCTCATTGCCCTTTGTCAATAAGAATTCACAATAATTATACATTTAAATTGTTGCTCTTATGTGAAATTTTGAGCTATTCAGTCACTTATATTGACAGATGAAACCCTCTTACTTAAAAATAATTTGCTAACAATTTGAACGGATAATTATTCCAATCGGCACATGGCACCTAAATTAGTGAAGATAAACCTCCTATCTAGCATAGGTCCTAGCTAGCTAAATGATGCTCTAGCTTCATGCCATGCCTTTTGGTGTTTTTTTTTTTTTTTTTTTTTTTTGTTTAATCATCTGTGGGTGTGAATGACAAGAGAATCACATGCCAAGAGTAGCACCTCGTAGGGGATTAATTAATAAAGTGTTAGCAAATACATTTTTCACTATAAATATATACCTTATGCGTACAAGTATTTGCTTGCTACTTTAATGAGTTACTTTTATGATCATTTTATGAGTTCCTTTTAGGGTTTTGTGCCTTTGCCTACTTTTTTCTTTTGTTTTTTCTCTGTTTTATCGATATCCCTTGTGTGTACTCCTCCTCCCACATGCCGTATCTTTATGTTACTATCTATGGTTTCTCTCAACTTTTTGCTCAAAAGTTTTTTAGGCTCGAGAATTTGGTACGTTTCTTAGCACATCTTGTGGATGTACAATGTCGGAATCTTACTTCAGCTCAGCTCATGTTATCTCATACTTTATATGGATGAATATATTATCTAGATACCATAGGAAATAATAATTTATGTAAACTCCACATGTGTAAAGTAGGAGATAGCATTACTATAATTCTATTAAATATTTATCTAATAATATTGATGTACGTGGTACCCCCAATTAATCATTAGATCAATCATTTGAGAAGTAAAAAAAGATAAATGTTGTTTCTCCATCTCTCATTCGGTTGAAACTAGTTGCTCATATTCTCTCAGATATAGAGAGCGTAATACTACAATACTAGTAGTTGACCGAGTAGTTGGATGACTTGGATCAGAGTGAACGGAGCAAACAGTACAGGGTATTTTGGGGTTTTCCAAAATACGTCCGTACAATTAAAATTTTTTTCTATAAATATGTTATGTTGTAACCCTGAATTATTATATCGTGAAATATAGCCGCACTTTTCTGTGGACGTAGGCACCTTGCCAAACCGCGTAAATCTGTGTCTTGATTTTCTCTTACTCTCTCTTTTTGATTCCATATTATTCATCATTGTTGTGCATGGTAACAATACATTCATCTATTTTTAAAATTAATTATTGGATTCTACATATCCGATGGATGATTTGAAAAAAAATGGATGGAGATGGAGAAATAGAATTTCTGATATTAAAAATAATAATAATAATAATAATAATGATTAGTTGGAATTGAAGCTAGTATCATATAGCATTTTTTTTTTTTTTTTTTTTTTCATTTTACAGCTAAAACAATGTACTAAGTACTCTTCCACGTACATCTTCTGTTTTGTATCGGATTTGGCTGTATTATTACAAAAAATAAAATTACAACATATTTCTTATAATTTTTTAGCGGTCCAGATTTAATTTCTCTTTTTATTTCTCATGAAAATTTTAAAATTAAATTTAAACCATTGTAAAAAACAAAATTTTTTTTTTTAAAAAAAAATATGTTGTATATATATATTTTTTTAATGGCAGTTAAGCCAAATCTATATGTATCATCATCACCCTTCTATCCCATTTTCTTTACATTAACTATCTTACATATTTTATAGATGGCCCCAACTGTTTGGTTGGATTTTAAGTATACATGCACTGCCTTTGATGAAAGTGGCCCATAATAAGTGCCCTATCCACATCAAAACTTTATTGATTAAGATGACCATTGTTTTGAAATGAGCTGATTAACTAATTAATTACTACATTCATTAATTTAAACCTTTAAGATATATATATATATATATATATATATGGCACTGTTCTAAGAGTAGCGATTTTCAAAAGCAAAGAGAAGTTGTTTGGCAAGAAGATAATTAACCCCACTTCACAAATCAATTTCTTAAGCAACAAATAAACGAAAAAAAAAAAAAAGACAGAGAGAGAGAAAAAAAAGAAGGCAGTGGCAATCCCACTTCGATAAAGTAATAATTTTATGATTGTCTTGGTTCCTTCAATCAATAAATGAAGTAGAATTATCCGATGCTTACTTTTTAAGATAATTATTCTTTGATATTTTATTATTATTATTATTTTAAATTATATATATGGTTAGTTGTTTCAAATCTCATAATTCTATAAATAGGTTAGAAGATACGTCACTCATGCATATATAATTGATTGGGGAAAAATTGGCACGTATGCCCTAGCTTGCCTAATAATTTTTCCTTGCAAATTGTACCATTTAAAAATAATAATAAAAATAATAATTGTTTAAATTTCAGCATGAATTTCCTGTGAGCGTGGCCATGGTAGGTAGGTAGGGTTGCCGACAAACTAAAACGACATGTCCTTTAAATTGTTCTTTTTTTTTTTTTTTTTTTTTTTTAGCTAAGCCAATTGCGCATGCATTTAAAAAAAAGATTTAATTAAAGACATGTTTTTATTTATTTTGTAGCATCAGCCAGCGTTTTAATTAGAGTATTTTTATAATCGTAAGCATCTTCATGATGAAATGAAGGAAAACTTTTATTTTATACTTTATAGGACTCACATACATAATGAGTAGATTCAGGTCATTCAGCAGAGCACACCGACAATAAAAGGGAAGGGAAGGGAAAGGAAAGGAAAGGAATATGTATATTAGGGTTCGGATATCAGTGGGCCTCGGGAGCCCGTCAATCGGGAAGTTCAGCTGACCCTAAAAGTATGTAGAATTGTAGGTCATTAAGGTCACAACAACTTAACAGTCCGACATCCCATAGTACAATTAGCCACTAAGATCTAAGTGCACCTTCATGAAAGGGACGCCACCAAACAAATAATTCCCCCTCTGTCAGCTCAACTAACCGAATGTTCATGCCATGTCGCCCCTCCTAAGAAATTAAGGGAGGAAATCTCCACATCAGGTAACAACTTCTTGGTGGGAGTCCCTCGAACCTCAAGAAGGCGTCTATAAGAAACGTCAGTGAACTTCATAAGTTTGCAATCTGACCTTTAACCAAATTCTGCCAAATTATCCTTTCATCTTATCTTTGTTAACTTAGAGTCCGAGAGACCTTACTGGATCTTGTCGATAAACTCTTCTAATCTCTTTCATTTCTTGCAAAACTCCTTTCTAAAAAAGGGTCTTGAAGAAAAGAGTCTTGAAGGATCACAATAGGTTTTTGCACCAACATACACAAAAACAACTCCGCCCTAGTTGTCAACAAAACATGAGTACGTAGTTTTGATCGAGTTTCTAGCTATAGGCCACTAAAGAGTGCCCATTAATCTATTATAATCAACTTAGGGAGACCTATTGTCAACACTAATGCCAAATGTGAGATAAAGTACAACATAACAATAATTGAGCAAAGCAAAAGAAGTTCTAACCTATTAGGAAAATTTGAGAAAAGAAGATACGTTTGGTAAACTTAATCATTATTAATTAATCAAAGAGAGTGGGATTTGGTTTGGATTTGTTTGTCACAATTATTCCCATTCATTTTTTTTTAAGCCCTTAAAATGGACCTACTAATAGGATAAGATCTTAGTGGATAAGTTAATATAATATGGATGCCGTTATTATAAGATCGAGCTTCCGTGAGCTCGGACAATAATTCTTATATCGTTAAATGTACTGACTTTAAATTTTAGAAATAATTTTTAAGCAATCTCTAGATTACATTAATATAAAGGGGCATTGTGATAATCTTGTGACAAATCAAGCCAATTAAAAGAGTTTTATTGAAGGAAGAGTTTGGGCTTCGCACTCTTTCTCTTTTTTAGGGTTAGTGCACTAGTTGTTGCAGTTGACGTGGCCTACGGGATGGATGGAATATCCGATATCCAATTGTCCTTGCCGTGTACGTTGGGTGGGTGGAAGCTGATGGTGTTTGACGGGACCCGCACGCACGCAGTGGTTGGCAATGGGGCCCGCCGTTAAAACGCTACGATTTGCCGTGTAAATTGCATTTGCAATTTGCCCTGGTTGAAGCACACAGAGAGAGGAGGCTGGCGGGGGGTTTTTTTAATGGCAGACAAAGCATTGGGTAGTGGGTGGGGCCCATTCTAATTCGGGGCCCCACATTCCACCTCTCCCTGTTGATTGAATTTTGGTTTTAAGTGACCACTTCCTCCGTCAAATTCTTCCTGCTACCAGGTTGCACGACATCATCGTACATCCTAGTTAAATAGGAAGGCTGTCATCATTTTTTTATTATTATTATTAAAAATCGGTTTTTTTTTTTTTTTTTTTTTTTTTTCTTGACTTCGATTGAGTCAACTCAAGCTTAACTTGTTTTTCCACTAATTATTACCGAGACAGTTTTATTTATTTATTTATATTTGTGCAGTCAGTACAAAATGATTAGATTCTATTAAATTCCCAAATAATGGCCATTTTGAAATTTATATATTAGCATGGTAAGGTTTTGAAATTTTGAAAAAATAGCTACGAGAAATGCTATTTTTTTTATTATCTATTTTCTATTCACATTTTTTTTTTCTTCTTAAATTCCTTATTGAATATCCAGACCTATAATGGTTGATTTGAAAAAAATATAAATGTGAGATGGATGAATAACAAGTCTCTATAAAAGAAGAAAGACTCGATGAAACCTTGCGGGTGGATTGAACAGGAGCATGTGACGTGTCAACTGTTCATGTACCAGATTATGGTTGTATCAAAAAATACAATTAAGAAAAGTGTCAGCTTAGGAATTAGTCTATTTGAAACTTTTTTATAATCATTTATAAAGTAAAGTTTTACCTAATAAGGAACCAATATAAAATTTAGTACACATGAGTATCTTTATAAATCACGTACTATACCGTACTAGAATGTTACAAGTAGAATGTTCCACATTATACTGGAAGGTGATGCGAAAATTGTAGTTGACATTGTGCAAGCCTCAACCCGTAATTGGTGTACGATTTGGTAGGATGATAGATGATATTTGTATGATCCTGGTGGAAAATTTGATATGTAGGTAATTGTGCGGCTCATAGGTTGGCTAAGGCAGCAACCAAATATGTCATTGATAGGAGTTGGCCGGGTGGAGAAAACTCCCGCCTGCATTTGTGATGTGATTTTGATAAAGAAACCTACTCTATCTAACCATTGGTTTTAATGGAATATTATGAATTTCTTTCAAAAAAAAAAAAAAAAATGTTACAAGATATAAATTCTATTCCTATTTTGTTTTTGTAAGTTGTATGCTTGTAACGGATATATATGCTACCTCCCAAAAAAAAAAAAAAAACAGAGTTAGCTAGGGGGTGAAAAAGCCGTTTCTTGCGCATGATCACCGTTTGCATGCTCTTCTATATTGTAATAACCACGAATCTACTACGCGCCACCATAGCTTGTCATGTTCCCCCAACGTCTCAAACAACCCACCTTACTCTTTTTGCAGCTTTTCTGAAGATTGAAACCGTTTCTATCACTTATCATATACGGCCCGCCCCAGATTTAATTTTGAAGTCGATATCAGGGTTGATGGTAGGATCACGTGATCTTTGCTAAAAGTTACCCACTTTCTACGGTTTGATGCCCTGATGTGGTCCCACTTACTTTACATTGTAGGTATACATAATTTAAAAGGTTGTTTGTGTTTTCCGTTTACCGTTGCAATTGGCTGTCGAGCATTCGAGTCCCATGTTATACGTTCCCTACACGCGACCTTCCATGATATTTTATATGAATGCAGACAAGCAAAAAGTTGTCTTGTTTTTTTCATTAGAGAAATTACAATGAACATGAGACCAGAGAAAGAAGAATACAAGAAATTAGAACAAGTTAATTATAATGATCTATATTCATAATTAAATGACTACACCTTTTATTAATTTCGATTCAATTACAACATACACATAGAATGAAATGTAGTTGCCAATAATCTTGCCCAATCGACTTTGATATTCATGTCTTTTGGTAGTCTATATATATCTCAGGATGTTTTAGATTTTGTTCCTGGTCCCAAACCTTTACAATTTGTTCTTTCCTCTTTTTAATGCATCTCATTTTGTATATTCCTCTGCCACAACTCAAATTGAAAAAAGAAACACACAAACTTGTATTCTCTTAAAACAAACATGTGCAGCCAGCATTTGATATAAACCAGGGGTAAAATTCACTTTTGAAAACCGACTTGCAAAGAGAGAGTGCTCAAGAACTTTTATACACATGCATAGTTAAGATTGTACTTAATTTATGTGGGTCGGACATGTACTATCGAAACATACCACTACGCTTCACAGCAAACATCTACAAATAGAAACCCTTTTTGTTTGGACAACTTCACTAATCTATCGGTATTCGACAACTTAACACGATACACATACATAGTAATAAAACATTTTAATCAAACCTATAAATTGCCCCTTTCATGGCTCGAATACAAAGCTGCCATCCATTTAATCTTACCATACTCAACGAGTTGAGTTTGACCACATACTCGACATGGGGGCTATCTCTCATAAAAAAATATGCAAACTTTGAGTAAAACTCATCATTAAAATCCGACTTGCAAATAAAGAGTGATCAAAAACTTATATACACATGGTTAAAATTGTATACAAATTATATGAGACACTTAAAATCGTAACGTCATGGCCATAATTTTGAATAAATTTGATGTTTATCCAAACAATAAATTTATATGGGTCCACCTCATTATTGTTGATGAAACGGAGACGGAACATTCCTAATTACATATGATCATATAACATGGCCCAAATTTAGATCACGTCACAAGGCAATGATGGAATGTGAGAAACCATTTCTGTGGCCTCCATTATTCTATTCTCAATTCAATTCTACTGTTCTTACCCCCACATAAACACACACGAAAATCCCATTAACAAGAGCAATCAAACCCCTCAATGGCACTCCACCGCTCTCGTTAAACCTTAAAGTTACAACATTTGTGTGGTGGGAGTAGTAAACTAAAACACAAATTTCTTTTTTCTTTTTCTTTTTCCTTTAACTCTTTTCTTTTTCTTTTTCTTTTTCTTTCCTGCCAAACGTCCCAGGATTCCATTCTCTCTGACGCCATTACACCATTATTAATGTGCCCCTGAGTGCGTTTCACTGCTCTCATAGATATCCCATCGGAAAAACTCTGCGGGTCCCCCCGATGGCCCCACTTCATGCATTATGACGACATTAATCACCAAAAACAAATCCACCCCACCATCCACGCTCTCCTCCTTTCCTCTCTATAAATACGTTTCTCCCCCACTTCTCAACCCACCACCCTCGCCTCCTCCTCCTCTTCTTCTCCGTCTCCGGCCGATCAATCGCTAGATCAAGGTCCTGCAATGGCTGCCGGAGCGCCTTTCAACGTAACCGCCAGGTCCCCAGTGGGGGCGCAGCCTCACTCGCCGTGGCATTCCCCGGTTCCGTACTTGTTCGGCGGCCTGGCGGCCATGTTGGGTCTCATTGCTTTTGCTCTGCTAATCCTTGCATGCTCCTACTGGAGGCTCTCCGGGTACCTTGAGGGAGACGGCGCCGCAGAGA
>NC_081548.1:18310297-18312364 GCF_901000735.1 Corylus avellana | reverse complement strand
TCAGTGCTGTCAATCAGCCTTAACACTTGTTCATTGGCCTTTATGATACCGCTCGGTCTAAGTGGTGCAACAAGGTGAATGTGAGCTACATTGGGCTGCTAAGTGTCCTCTAATCTGCATCTTTGTGCACCAATAAATTTTTTTTTCCTGTTAATTTAGCACAAGAGTTTCAAATGAGCTGGGTGCTGGGAGACCACAAGCAGCTCGTCTAGCTGTGCGCGTCGCTTTATCCATGGTTACTACAGAGGGCATTCTGGCAGCCACTGCCATGATATTGGGCCGTCATGCTTGGGGCTATTGTTACAGCAAGGAAGAGGAAGTAGTAACATATGTGGCACAAATGGTGGTCTTGATTGCAGTATCTCACTTTTTTGATGGTATTCAGTCTGTGCTTTCAGGTTTGTGGCCACCTTTCAGGTTTGTGGCCACTTATCAAAACCACATGGACCTCCTGTGATAAAAATGAAACCCCAGGGGAGAAAAAATAAAATTGTGAAACCACAGGGACTTTTGGAGTATTTAACCCTTTTAAATATGTTTCAATCCAGTAATTACTTATATTGTTTTCGTTTCTCCTTTGATTTTAAGATTTGGAAATGACAATTAAGATCAGCTCCGCTAATGGATTATTCAAGTGTGTTCCAATCTTCCACTGTAATTCAATTGTTGATTACTAAAAACATCAACCCAAAAATAACCATTTCCGCTGCTTTTAATGGTTCAAGAATAGCTTCTTCTTTTTTTCTTTTTTCTTTTTGTTTTTGTAATGTTTTGTGCATTTAAGCGTTAATTTCTAATTAGTTCAGTAGGAGATCTTTGAGCTTTTTTATGTTTTCATCATTAGTTGTTGGAACCTTATTGTCCGCTTACAGAGTTTTTGTAACACTCTGATTCTACATTGAAAAAATGAAAAGTAGCCCATATAGAGTAGATACTTTATAAAGATAGTCATAAGTGACAAGTCCGATACTGCTTAGCTACTAAGTAAAACTGGATTTTATAAAAAATTTTAGGAAAGCTCTATATATATTAACTAATTTTTTTTGGGATCATATCATAGATATAACTACCACTTTTTTTTGGGTCGTTACAATTTTCATGATGTTAACTATGATGCTCCAATGCTTGTTCAACTAAACTTTATATTTGATCATTTACAACTTTTCAACTTCACAGTTAAGTTTTTACTATTTATTTTTTATTTTTTTATTTATTATTATTATTATTATTATTATTATTATTACTTAAGACCAGCCCTGTTTATTTCTTGAGCTAGCACCCAAAATTGAAATAAATAAATAAAGAGTAGAATAAATACTAAGGCCCTATTTGAAATTGCGGAATAGGTATTTCAGTAGAAATATGCATTACTGGGAATAGAAAAAGTTATAATTAAATAATTATTCCAGTTCTTTAGTTTTGTATCAACACATATTTCATAATTAGAATTGAATCAAAATTACTAAAAAACCCATATAATTTCTAATTTTTTCAAAATTAAAAAACAAAAACAAAAACAATTTTGTTTGTTTTTGTTTTTTTTGTTTTTTTTTGTTATTTGTTATTTTTTTTTTTGTTATTTGTTTTTTGCTTTTTTAAGTTGGAGAGAAAATTAAAATAAAAAATAATAAAAAAAATTTTAAAAAAGGTTTGTTTGGAAAACATTGTCTATTTCCTTATAAATAGTTATTTTTCTAATTTTTTAGAAGAATAACTATTCTTATGTGTAAGGGATTAATGATTTCTACAGAAATAATTATTTCTAATAAATACTTATCAAATAATATAATAACTATTCTATAAAAATAATTATTTTATTTTATGATCTATTCAGGAAACCAAACAAAGGATTAAGCTGTTTGACTATAGATAAATTTGATAAAGATCCAGAGCCTCCAAACTTGACTTACTACAGCTGCCAGCTACCAGCTACGAGTGGATGATAAGAACGAAACAAGCACCATATAACTCGAGTAATTTCTAGGAAGCATCAACGGGTCGGGGCGGCTCATCCTATAGGCTACTCAAGTGGTTGTCCAAGGCCCAGTGGATTAATAAAGCCTCGAA
>NC_081548.1:18267428-18310197 GCF_901000735.1 Corylus avellana | reverse complement strand
GGCTTAAGCAAGCACCTCGAGCATGGTTTGCTAAGTTTAGCGCCACTATCTCTCGCCTTGGCTACTCCATTAGTTCTTATGATTCTGCCTTGTTTATTTGCCGCACAGACCGGGGTACCATACTTCTTCTACTATATGTTGATGACATGATTATCACTGGGGATGATATGACTGGTATTCAGGAACTTAAACAGTTTCTTAGTCAAGACTTTGAGATGAAAGATCTTGGCCCTCTTAGCTATTTTCTTGGTCTTGAGATCTCATCTTCTTCAGATGGTTATTATTTAACACAGGCCAAGTATATATCTGATCTACTTTCTCGGGCAAATCTTACAGACAGTAAGATTGTCGACACACCGACTGAGCTTAATACTCGTCTCACTCCTCATGATGGCGAGCCTCTTCATGATTTTACCTTATATCGGCATTTAGTTGGCAGTCTTGTCTACCTTACTGTCACTCGACCTGATATCTCGTATGCTGTCCATCAGGTGAGTCAATTTATGGCTGCTCCTCGCTCCACTCATTTCTCAGCTGTTCTACGCATTCTTCGGTATCTGAAGGGGACATTATTTCATGGGCTTTATTTCTCCTCTCAGTCTCCTATACAGCTGCATGCTTATACTGATGCTGATTGGGCGGGTGATCCAACAGATCGTCGCTCTACCACTGGTTATTGTTTTCTACTTGGCACCTCGCTTATTTCTTGGCGAAGTAAGAAACAGACTGTTGTTGCTTGATCTAGCACAGAGGCAGAATATCGTGCTCTAGCTGACACTACCGCGGAGCTTCTTTGGTTGCGATGGTTGTTACAAGATATGGGTGTCTCTCTTTTTCTTCTGCTACTCCTGTATACTGTGATAATAAGAGTGCTATTCAGATTGCTCATAATGATGTTTTTCATGAACGGACAAAACATATTGAGATTGATTGTCATTTTGTTTGTCATCATCTTCTTCAGGGCTCACTACAACTTCATTCTGTCACGTCTCGTGATCAGCTCGCAGACATCTTTACAAAGTCACATCCTCCAGGACGTTTTCGTGATCTTGTGTCCAACCTCAAGTTGGTCTCTCGCACTCCACCTTGAGCTTGTGGGGGGCTGTTAGATATTATTATATTATTATTATTTACTTTCTTTGGTATTCTAGGGTTACTAGGTTTACCTTTCCTTATTCTACTAGGTCTGTATTATTCCTTTCCTTATTCTACTAGGTCTGTATTATTCGCCTATATATAGGCCTCTTCTGTACATTATATTTAGTGATTCAATATACAACCTTATTCTCAACAACAACAACCAAAACAATGTGGTATAGATATGATGCTCAGAGCAAACCAGAAGCTAGATTGGAACTTGAACTGGAGACCAGCTCGTTCTGAGCAGATGGTAGACATTCAAAGCAGCTTGTATTTGGTGAAAATTGGGGAGAAGGATAAGCCCAATTAAGTGGGTGGTCTCGAGGTTTGGAATTTATGATCTAGTACTTCAGAATCTTGGAATGCACTTAGAGAAAATCTATAACACTCCAATCCCATATTGAGAAGAAATGAATAGCGCACATAAATCGACTAGTTCTATGTACATAACTTACTAGATGAAAATAGACTTCATAAGTGATTTTAGTGAAGCACTAATTAAGTGAGTGGTCTCAAGGTTTGAAATTTATTATAGTTCACACCCGTCTTATATTGGGAAAAGGTGAGTAGCCAAAATAGAGTCGGTAGTCTATAAGAGATGTTCATAAGTACTAAGTCCCACATACCTAGTCTTTTTAGGTTGATGTAGACATGACTAGTTTTTTTTTTTTTTTTTTTTTTGTTTTTTTGGGTCATTACAAAAGTAGCGTCTAGTGGCTTGGTTTCAACTGATCTAGTTTCTCTAGCTATTGCAAAGCATACATGCCTTTATCTCTTCTTCTGTGGCTTCAGCAAACAAGTGTGGAGTTATGTAGTGAAGAAGGGAAATAAAATGAATCCTCCAATAAGCTTGGATGATGTAATCTCTTTGGGGTTGCAGCAGTACTACTAGTACTGGGGGAAGAAAAACTTGTAGGCTAATTAATCTGTGCAGGTTAGATTTTGGATCAACAATCTATAATTTGTGGAGAAACTTGAATTAAATTAAATTAGACATGGTGGTCATCCTAAAAGAGAAGAACAAATTCTGCAGAAAATCCAATGGGATATTGGTTAAAGGAAAATTCCAAAATAAAGCAGGAAATGAAGAAATATTTTGTAACTTGGGTATTGACAAGGGGATTCTGGTGTAGTTTTCCTTTTGTTTGTAGTTTTTTTTATACATCCAAAAAAGGATTATTAAAAAATAAAAAATAAAAAAATAAAAAAAGGAAGAAAACATAAAGACCATGTAGAATGATAATATTATGATATATTAATTACCTCAGATTTTTACTTTTCCGTACGTACCTGCAGATGCTGCAGCGACGACGTCATCCCCAGAATCCTTGGTGGAAAGAGCGAGTCGTGTAGTATAATTATCATTTTCTTCATAAAAATCTGAGAGCGCCATGGACATATAAAGCTCTGCCATTCCTCCTACTGGAGACTTCAAATCAAGAACTACGCCCACTCTCACTGATATGACATCTTTTGCGGCCATGGCCATCCTGAGGGCGAGCAAGAAGAGAAAGGAGAGCAAAGTGAGGAGCAGCTTATGGTTTGCCATTGTCAGGCTAAAGCTTGCTAGCTAGCGGGCTAAGTTATTATTTATTCTTTTTTTTGGATCATTGAGTAAATTTTATAGCACACAAACAGACACAATACAAGTGGGCTAAGTTATTTAAGCCATGCCGTCAGAAATGAACAATGGAGCTTCACGACAAAAGGATTTTTTTTTCCCTAAAGAAAGACTGTAAAGACTTCAAGTCTTCGCTATAAGACAAGCAGCTGAGCATTTACTGGCATTTCTGCATTTCCAAATATAATTAATGGATTTAATTAACATCGATCGCTTTGGTGCCCGGACCCACGTACATGAGGGCCCAGCCCTCTTGACACTCGTGACGGTGACACTTGGATTGGTTAGCAACGTTGAGCATTTCCAGCAGCTCCTTAAAGTTGCTCTCCTTCCTTAAATATGAAGAAAATTTAAAAAAACAAATCACAAAATAACAATTGCATAGTAGTTTTCCTGCGGTTAGTCTAAGGTGGCCTCAATCAATCCATTTTGGTCATTGGGGTGGCCGAACTTCTTCAAGGGTCTTAGGAGTAGTTTGGCCACCCTCAAATGGGCTGTAGGAGTAGCTGAAACCACCACATGACAGTCCATTAATTTGGCTGAAGGAATGGTGACGGATATACTAAATTGGTATCTACTCATATATAAGTCAAATACCCTCCGTAATACGAATTAAAACCTATGTGAGAAAAATAAAAACGTGAAAACCTAAATAGTAAAAAAAATAATTAACCCAAAAATTAAAGGAAATGTGTTGAGGCGCAAACCACAAATGTCATAAATAAAATATACAGTGCATATATTAAAACGTTGAACGTAAGGTTGTAATCGAGCTGAATATTTTGAATGTTCAAGTCGTGTTCATTTAATTTTATTGCATACATAAGTCGAGCTCAAAATTATCACCAATCTAGATAAATGTTCAAGCTTGACTCATTTATTTTTCAAGTGAAGTCGAGCTTGTTCACAGGCTAAATAAGAACAGACATGAAAGGGTCCAAGTGGCAGAACTCTTTCGTCAGCTCTTCACACTTTCTTTTTGACCCAGAACGTCACCCTAACATCCATTTTATTACTTTGTCCTTGTCGTGCTCGTGTTACATGTGTGTTTGGTTCAACATGGTCTCAGATTTTTCATGAAGCCTTGGGTTTGAATTGGTATATATCACTTGTTTCCCACGGCAATGCCTTGATCAAGGCATTGCTTCTCATGACTTATATGCTTCTCTCTTGGAAGTTGGTATGCATTACTTGTTTCCCATGGCAATGCCTTTATACTAGCTAGGCTTCTGGCTTGGAAGTCCATCTACGTATGTAAGTAGAAAAAAGGCTTCTTAGGCCATGCTTTTTAGGATAACTTTATGAAATTATTTGGAATTTGAATTTGTTACAACAAGTGGCTCATTTATATTCTCTCATGCATAGAAAATAATACTGAAATACTAGTAGTTGGTCGAGTAATCAGAGTAGAACCATTAATGATGATTAATTACAATACAAATAGATCATATTTATAGGAAAACTATAGTATAAGAGTGAAGAGACTACAAAATGGTTCGGCCACCCCCAAAGGCCAAACCCTAAAAAAAAAAAAAAAAAATTATTGTTATTTGGCCATTGGGGGTGGTTCGGCCACCCCAGTCCGGCCGGTTTGGGGTGTCCGGCCACCCAATTTTTCTTTTATTCTTTTATTCTTTTTTTTTGTTTTTTTGGTTTTTTGTTTTAAATATGACATGGCACCTAAAAACCCATGTACCACGCCACATGTAAGGGTGATGTGGCGCTTCGTTAAAAAACTTAATAAAATCTTGACGGAGGTACTAAGTGGGTTTATTTGCTTACCACAAATTTCATTTGTGACATTTTTGAAAACCTAGATAACTATTTAATTTTGGTGCAAATTACAAGTACTGAAAATGTATTTAACCATATAAATATATTTTTCCCTCAAGAAAGACTCTAGAGGCTTAAGTCTTCGCTATAAAACACGCAGTTGAGCATTGACTGACATTTCTGCATTTTCAAATAATGTATTTAAAAATAGATTCGATAGCCCATTTTGACCCGGTAATCGCCCGAGCTATGAATACAAATTTGAGTCATTTTGAATTGACTTTCTAATGCTACCAAGTTTTCTTTCGTTGGATATCAAAGTCAAAAGTTATGGCCATTTTACTTTGACTCTATCATTCTTAGACAATCTTGAATTTTTCCCATCTAACAACCCTAAAGTTAAAGCCAATAAAAGTATCCAATTAATGCCGCAAAATATGTCAATTAAAAAACCCAACATTAAGTTCAAATTGGTTTTCAAAACATCACCCTTACATAAATTTTCTTACTTTTCCCCTTTCATGCTCGTGTTACGTGTGTGTTGGTTCATCGATCATGGTCTCAGATTTTACATGAAGAAGCCTTGGGTTTGAATTGGTATATATCACTTGTTTCCCACGGCAATGCCTTGACTTATAATATGCTTCTCTCTTGGAAGCTTGTATGCATTAAATGTTTTCCCATGGCAATGCATTGACTAGAGGCTTAAGTAGAGTAAAAAAAGTCTTCAAGGAGTACCTCAATTGGCTGTGAATTACACCTCATGAAGCGGAGGTCACTAGTTCGAATTCCCCCTCCCCCTTTCTACGGGATTGTGGGTCCCTTTATTAGCTCCTATTTGTGGTGCACAATTTCGTGGAATGTAGGTAGCGGTTATGATCAATTCGATAGAAAGGAGGGAATAGTGTATTTTTCATTGGGAATTTCCTGGAAAAAATCGTCACATCTTACTTCAATTCCTTATGAAAGACAGCGGATAAGGTGGAATATTTAATTTAAATGAGGGATGAATTGACGGAGTCAAGATTCGATCTAAGACCTTTGGCTTTGATACTATGTTAAATTACCAGTTATCCCAAAAGCTTAAGTCGATAAGAAGAGGTAAATTTAATCACTTAATCATTAATTTAAAGATTAAGTAATTAAATTTACCTCTTCCTATATGTTTAAGCTTTTGAAATAACTGGTAATTTAACAGATCGTTAAGTCCATATCCCAGTACGTACTAAAGAAATTGATCGATGTAAAGAGAATTAAAGGGAATAAATAAATGAACACAAAAAAAATTTTAAGTAGTTCGAACTATAATCTATATTCACAAATTATTAAAGACTACAATTTTGCTCTTACGGTTCATATTTATAAGAAAACTGTAGCAGGTAAAGAGAATAGAAAATGCTAGACAAAGATAATATCAAATCACATTTAAATACAATCAAATTTAATTACCTAAAAAATAGGAGATGATTACAATCAAATATTGAAATCAATTACAATCCTAAAAATATTAAAAATAAAAATATTCTAATTTCTAGGGTAGGTGAAGATTCAAACCCATCCCTTGGGCCAAAAAGAAGAAAATTCTACATTCAAAAGCACGATTAGGTGCAGCTCATGAAAGAATTGATGACACTTTGACATTCAAAAATATAAATTGTATTTGTATTGTAAGGGTATTTTAAAAAATTTGATCACAATATGATTCCATTCACCAATATATTGCATTTTACCAAACGAAGGAATATGATTGGCTAGTCTATTCCAGCGTTACAACCAAACAAACGAATAGGAATAGCTAATCTATTCCACACTCTTCTATTCCCAGTAGTAGTTAATCATTTTCCAATGGACTAGACATTCCGCGAACCAAACGAGGCCTTAGGGTTTATTTGGGTTAGCGTGATTTAAAAATAGTGATTCATAAACGTAATTTTTAAAAATACAGTTAAGCGTTTTGCAAAATCGCAGTTTGGCCTTTAAAAATAGTGTGTTTTCAAAAAAACATAATCTTGCCTTCGATTTAAAAACACATATAATGCTTCTGTTTTGCTTTGTTTGCGTGATGCTCGTTTTCTTGATTTTAAAACCAGCATTATTGGATTAATTCAGTCATCATTATTTGGTGGTCCTGTCCACTTTGATGTTTTTCCAAATATGTCTCTGAGTTTAACCGATGTTCATATTCTGAAAGCACTAACGCTGAATATACTCACATCAGGTTATAATATGGAAGAAGGTAGCCATCCTGTTGCTATCATCTACCGTATTTATTATAAGTTGATGAAAACAAATCTTGATCCACGTGCTGTGATTAAGAATACTGGCGAATCAACTCTGTTAATTCAGAGTTCTACTCAGAATGCTCATATTAAAACTCCGAGAATGATTCGGTGGGCTGAGATTGAACTCCCCAACGAATGGCTCTTGGAAGGTGTTACAAAGAACCCTCTTATGGCTTTAACTATACATTTCCATTCTATTGCTTTAATTTCAGTTGTTTATTTTGATTATACAATTGTCATACCGCCATCTTGGACGGTTCTATTGCTTTGATTTTCCACTGCTTATTTTCTGCATCTATTATCACCTCCCCTCATCCCCTGCATCTATATGCATACTGCGCTTCCACCCCTCCCCCTCCTTAGTATCAGAGCCATAAGAGTTGTCGGTCTCTTTGCTGCCTTGACTATACATCTTCTCTCTTTCTCCCCCTCCTTGGTATCAGAGCCACCCCTCCCCCTCCTTGGTATCAGAGCTATAAGAGTTGTCGGTCTCTTTGCTGCCTTGACTATACATCTTCTCTCTTTCTCCCCCCTGAGTGCATAGTCTTTCTCTCCTCCTTTTTATTTACCCCCTGTTAAACCTTCTCTGTGTCGAGATCCTAGTTACTTTAGGCTCCTCCACCCCGTCGGTACAGTTTCAAGTGAACACCCCGTCACCTCAGTTTGCGAACCTGTAAGTCCCGTTGAAAGCCCAGGAGAGGCGTGTTAGGGCATTAAGTAGGTGCCGAGGGCTAGGCCAAAGGTATGCGTCACCTGTACGGCAGGCCAAGGGTATGCGTTGAGAGTAGAGTTGTCTAGGAAGAAGCCTACATACAGAGACTGTTTATACAGTGAGTGAGTACCTAGGATGAGATCCTTTAAGACTTCACCCAGTGAGTGATTTTGAGTTTAGTTTGTGTGTCATAATGTGGAGATCTAATTCTTCTGTTAGCTCTAATTCCAGTTTACCACCGGACGTGGTTAACTATGAAAATATTTTGGTTGATGGTGATAATGATTTCAGTAAGTGGAACATTCCCAAGCTGGACGCTAGGGATGTCTACAATACTACTTGGTTTCAGTCTTCTTTTAAGATTCAATATTCTGTCAAAACTGTTGAACAGACCTTTCCGGTCTCTGGTAATAATCAAACTATTACCTTGTTCAGCAAGCGTTTTGTTAACAATGCTCTTGCTAAAAAATACAGGTTTTTGCATGTTGGTTCTGTCCAAGTTGCAGTCAAGTCATTGACTCGACTCGGTATTAATGCTTTTGTTTTGCTTTGTTTGCGTGATGCTCGTTTTCTTGATTTTAAAACCAGCATTATTGGATTAATTCAGTCATCATTATTTGGTGGTCCTGTCCACTTTGATGTTTTTCCAAATATGTCTCTGAGTTTAACCGATGTTCATATTCTGAAAGCATTAACGCTGAATATACTCACATCAGGTTATAATATGGAAGAAGGTAGCCATCCTGTTGCTATCATCTACCGTATTTATTATAAGTTGATGAAAACAAATCTTGATCCACGTGCTGTGATTAAGAATACTGGCGAATCAACTCTGTTAATTCAGAGTTCTACTCAGAATGCTCATATTAAAACTCCGAGAATGATTCGGTGGGCTGAGATTGAACTCCCCAACGAATGGCTCTTGGAAGGTGTTACAAAACCTTCTCGAGTAGTTAACGATGCCTCTAATCTTGATTACATCCAACAATACATGGATGGATCTGTTAAGATCAATTTTGCTGATTTGGGATATTCAAACAGAATTGAACATCCCCTGTTGATTAATGAACGAAGGAATTCTTTTGCGGGTTCAACAACCTCAGAAGGACTCCGTCGTCGAGATAAAGATGTCGACGAATCCCTTAACGATTCTCCTCATCTTCATCCCACAGTTAATCCTGGTTTGAAACTCAAAGGAATTTCTACCGATTCCCAAGTTTCATCTGCTTTTTATTCTACGAAGAATCATCCCCTAACGGATGACGATCGTGGATCTCTCTCTCCTTCTGCTTCTGATTTTGTTGCTCCTATTCCCTCGGATTTTCCCCATCAGTGTAATGTTATCACTGCTCATATCAGAGATTTCTTCTCTGTCATTGATTGGTCTGCTTTGAACAAAGATTTTTCTTCAAAAGAAAATCGTGAGTTGCGGCATGCTTACCGTGCTAAATATTCTCAAAAGGAACGAGATCGTATCAAGGTCAAATGGGCCGAAGCTATGATCGAGTCCCAGACTCACATTTTGTTTTTTGATTTTCTTCAAAAACATTTTCCGGACGAAAATGATTTGAACGTTGTCAAAAAGAAGTTTGTCAAAGAGGATAAATCTGTCATCAGATCTTCCCATCCTCCTACTGAAAACACTCTTCTTGATGTCAACAACATGGTTGTTAAGTGTTCCCCTTTCAAAACTTATGATAAGGACCCTATCACTAACGATAGGAGAATCATCGAGCAATTTGAAAACCCTCTGATTTCTCTCCCAGATTTGTCAAAACTTTCTTATCAAAAGACTTCTCAAGAAAACCTTGAGAAAATTGACAAATTCCTTTATGAGTTTTCCAATAGTAATGATAGCTCTTCAGGACAAAAGCTTGCCACCAAAAAGGTTTCTTTTCTCGATTTTGAAAATTCCTCTCAAGAATCCACTGATTCTAACGTCAGAATTCTTGAACAAAATTTCAGTAAGATTGAAACGGAGCTTAACCTCCAAAAGATCTTTAACGGATCTGTCAATCCTACTAGAGATTTTGAGTCTGCTTTTCCTAAGGAAGTTAACCTTAAATGTATTAGTACTTGTTCTGTTCTAACCAAACCAGAAGGACAAAGCAATGCTAAAACATCTCCTGGAAACACTTTGGAAGATTCCTCAAAACAAAAATCCAAAGTTGTTACAATCTCAGATTTAAGATATGAGATTCGTACCATCAGGAAAGAAATGGTTGATTTAAAAAGGAATAAGCAACTTCTTGCCTCTGATTCTGACAAAACCCACTTTGTCAATTTAATTAACAAAGTTGTTCCTCCCAAATGGCATTCTAACGTGCATATCATTGTTTCTCCTGATTTTACTCTTGATGTTATTGCTTTGATTGATTCTGGTGCTGATTTGAATTGCATCCAAGAAGGATTAATTCCCAGCAAATATTTTGAAAAATCCACAGAAAGGTTGCATTCAGCCAGTGGAGAAAAGTTAAATATCAAGTATGAACTAAACAATGTTCATGTTTGTCAAAACAATGTCTGTTTTCATATTCCTGCTGTTTTGGTCAAGAACATGACTGATAAAGTCATTCTTGGTCTACCTTTCATTGCTATGCTTTACCCTTTAACAATTGACGACACTGGTGTCTCAACTGTTAAGATGGGATTTGAAGTAAAATTTCCTTTTGCTACTAAATCTGAAATTGATGACGGTTGTTTAAATTTAGTCTCTGCTAAGCATAAACAACTCAATTTCCTCAAACAAGAATTAAGGTATAAGAAGATTGCTGAACAGCTCTCAGACGAGCTTTTGCAATCAAAAATTTCTGCTTTCAATACCTTGATTGTTGACTCTGTTTGTTCTGACCTTCCTAATGCTTTTTGGCATAGGAAAAAGCATATTGTTTCTTTACCTTATGTTAAAGATTTTTCTGAAAACAAAATTCCAACTAAAGCTAGGCCCATTCAAATGAATGCCGAAACTTTAGAATTTTGTCAAAAAGAAATTGTTGATTTGCTTGCTAAGGGTATTATTCGTAAGAGTAAGTCCCCTTGGTCCTGTGCTGCTTTTTATGTCATGAAAAATGCTGAGTTAGAACGAGGTGCCCTAAGGTTAGTCATTAACTACAAGCCCCTCAATGATGTGTTAGAATGGATTAGGTATCCTATCCCCAATAGGAAGGATTTGGTCAATCGTCTGAACGACGCTGTTGTCTTCTCTAAGTTCGATTTAAAATCAGGTTTTTGGCAAGTCCAGGTTAAGGATAGTGATAGGTACAAAACGGCCTTTACTACCCATTTTGGTCACTATGAGTGGAATGTTATGCCTTTTGGTTTGAAAAATGCCCCGAGTGAGTTCCAGAATATCATGAACGATATTTTCAACCCATTCAGTCATTTCACTATTGTTTACATTGATGATGTTCTTGTTTTCTCAAAGTCCATCGATGAACACTGGAAACATTTGAAATCGTTTCTAGAAACGATTCGGTATAACGGACTTGTTGTTTCTGCTAAAAAGATCAAACTCTTCCAAGATAAAATCAGATTTCTTGGGTTTGATATTTCTAAAGGTCAGATTCGTCCTAATGACAGGGCGATTCAATTTGCTGACAAATTCCCTGATGTCATCACTGAGAAATCACAGCTTCAAAGATTTCTTGGTTCTCTGAATTATATTGCTGATTTTTACAAGGATTTGCGAAAACATTGTAAACCTTTATTTGAAAGGTTGCAAGGCAATCCTCCCCCTTGGACTGATATTCATACTTCTCTTGTCAAAGAAATCAAACTCCATGTCAAGACTCTCCCTTGTCTAGGCATTCCTTCTGATAATTCTTTCAAGATTGTTGATACTGACGCCTCCGAAATTGGCTTTGGAGGTATCCTGAAACAAGTTGTTTCATCAGAATCTAACCCAGAATCTTCTGAACAAATTGTTCGATTCCATTCTGGATCTTGGAATTCTGCGCAGATTAATTATAGTACTATTAAGAAAGAAATACTTTCTGTTGTTTTATGCATTACCAAATTTTAGTCTGATTTGCTCAATCAAAAATTCCTTTTGCGAATCGATTGTAAATCTGCCAAGTATATTTTGAAAAAAGATGTTGAAAACATTGCATCAAAACAGATTTTTGCCAGATGGCAAGCTATTTTAAGTGTTTTTGATTTTGATATTGAATACATCAAAGGCTCCAACAATTCAATACCTGATTTTCTTACCCGTGAATTCTTGCAGTGCCACAATGGCCAGCAACAAGGGAAAGGAAAAGGTTAACTCTGTTTTGAAGCCTTGTCCCCCCATCCCACTTGATCAGATTCCCCTTGATTTCCTTGGAGAACCTGTAACCCATACTTCATGTGTTTTTGGGAAATCCCCACTTATTGTCCAGTCAGATTCTTCTGCCTTTCATGGTTATATTCCTCCTGCTTCAGATTCCCAGACGGAATCCAGCTCCCAATCTGGTTCCCAGACGGAACCAAATTCTAATCCCATTGTCTTATCTTTCCCATGGGTTACTCTTCCATTTTCTCAATATTTGTTTTCTTCTCAGGATCTCTCCAGAACTCCTGGACAGTTAGCTTTCAAGTACTTCCCTGCTCATTTTCATTGGATTCCTGAGCATCCTCTAAAAGATTTATCATTTTTCACTGATATTCTAATCAAAACCAAATCCATCAAATTCAGGAATATTCCCAAGAAAGACAACCCTTTAACGGCTGTTGGGACTCTTGCGTATATTGTCAAATTCATTTCTGTTGAAGAATGGGGTTCTCACCCATCTCAACTCCTTCCATCTTCTAATTCTCCAGTTTGCTTCTCATATTATGACTATGTCAATGCCTGGTTTCGCTTTATGCTTTACCAGAATCCTGAGTCCAAACACTTCTGGTTCATTACTTTCATTGAAGATTTCAATTGCCTGCTTCCCCCTTGGTTCAAACATTGGTGGGATTATTTTGGCTTAACAATTGATGTTCTTCCTGAACCTCTTGTTTATGCTTTTCACCTATTCTCTTCTCATGTTGGCTGTAAAGGCTTTATTGCCCATTACAACCCTATTTTTTCTCCCATGCTTTATTTTGCCAGAGAATTCAGAATTCCTTGGTTTCTCAAATGGAAATATGCCAGAAATCAAGAAAAAATCGAAAGACGATGGTTTCAATGCAAAACTTGGACAATGTCTCCAAAAATTGGTCCCATTGTTAAAAAAGTTGAACTGATGACTCGCAGATATGATGCCATAGTGCCATATTCTGCACCTGCTCCTCCTCCTGTCCCCAAATATTGTTCTAAAAAGAAGCAATGGATTCAGACCTATCTTGACTCTATTGGTCCTCTTGATAATGAAGAATAATTTGGGTTTTTCAAGACTGGCTCCATGACGGCCAGATTGCTTGGGTCCCTAACGGCCCTCATATTTCAGTTTTATCTAGCCTCTCAGATGGCTAGTTTTCTCAGGTTTTCCCAAGAACTGGCTCCATAACGGCCAGAATTGTCCAGTTCAACAAAGCTAGCTCTTAACGGCTGCTTTTCAGGATTTGGTTCTCTTTGATCTTAGACGGATCACTATTCATCACTGTTTGGAGTTACTATGCAAAATCACTGTTCACTTTTACTGTTCATGTCCGGACGACACGCGCAGGATTACTGTTCAGATGCACTGTTCACTCACTGTTCAAGATTTGTCTGCCGACACTACAATGCCGACAGCTACTGTTTCAGATTGATGCTTTCACTGTTCAAACTGGCGCCAGACGTGCCTGCACTGTTTACTTTTTACTGTTTGCTTTTGACCGCATGAACGCGGCTCATTATTGTAATTCACTGTTTTGCTTTATGCTCAGCCTATATAACGGGCTCCCCTCCCCCATTGTAAGGCAGAGGTTATTTGAGAGGTTCCTTGAGACACTCTATCCTCCAGCCATTTCCCTTCTGATTCTTCTTCGTCTTCTTCTTCTCTGTCCATTACTTCAGTAAGTACTAACGCTTACTCCTGTAAAGGTTTTATCATATAATCTATAACGATTATCTGTTTTCTGAGTTTAAGTTTTATCAACTGCTTTTAATTTCAGTTGTTTATTTTGATTATACAATTGTCATACCGCCATCTTGGACGGTTCTATTGCTTTGATTTTCCACTGCTTATTTTCTGCATCTATTATCACCTCCCCTCATCCCCTGCATCTATATGCATACTGCGCTTCCACCCCTCCCCCTCCTTGGTATCAAAGCCATAAGAGTTGTCGGTCTCTTTGCTGCCTTGACTATACATCTTCTCTCTTTCTCCCCCTCCTTGGTATATTTTGGTTGATGGTGATAATGATTTCAGTAAGTGGAACATTCCCAAGCTGGACGCTAGGGATGTCTACAATACTACTTGGTTTCAGTCTTCTTTTAAGATTCAATATTCTGTCAAAACTGTTGAACAGACCTTTCCGGTCTCTGGTAATAATCAGACTATTACCTTGTTCAGCAAGCGTTTTGTTAACAATGCTCTTGCTAAAAAATACAAGTTTTTGCATGTTGGTTCTGTCCAAGTTGCAGTCAAGTCATTGACTCGACTCGGTATTAATGCTTCTGTTTTGCTTTGTTTGCGTGATGCTCGTTTTCTTGATTTTAAAACCAGCATTATTGGATTAATTCAGTCATCATTATTTGGTGGTCCTGTCCACTTTGATGTTTTTCCAAATATGTCTCTGAGTTTAACCGATGTTCATATTCTGAAAGCACTAACGCTGAATATACTCTGTTAATTTATGTGTTTTTAAATCGCAATTTTTAAAAATTTCAAACTATCAATTATACATATACTTTCGAGAACTGGAATTTGATTATGCAATTGCATCTTGTTAGTTTAATTTAGAATTTTTTTTTATTATTATTATTATTATTATTATTATTATTATTCTTTTATGTATGAAGCAGGATCTTCTTCCTCAATAATTTTATTTTTGTCTCTATATCACATGCTATTTCTCGTTATGGACCTATAAGTCAAGATGCACTACTTTTAGTGTCAAATAAAATTCTCTCTCTAGTTTCTCTATAACACTTTATTCAATCTTACTATGTTGATATATATCCTTCTAATGTGAACTGCAATTTTTGAGAACTCTGGACATCCAAATTACTATGAAGTGGGGGTGAGTTGATTTGAAGTTTAAATTACCTTAAATAATCTCATTAATCATCCCACATGGTGAAGACCCACGACGCTTAATGGTCGTGGGTCTTATGGGGGTTGTTTGCTAATGGGCCCAAAAAAACGCCCCATACTATTTTAAATTCAACTTCAACATTTTATATTTTACACCACATCAATCACATTTTACTACTATTCAAATAAAAAAATCATTACAAAACAAATTTTTTTCACTTTTCTATTTTAAACATTCTTACTTTTTTCATAAGTCAATCAAATTTTGCTGCAGATTCAAATCGCTTTCATTTTTTCAAGCTAATGGCAAACGGCCCCATCAAGACCCATAATAGCCATGGATCTCGTGAAGACTCACGGCCGTTGCTGTAGGTCTGATGACCCAAAACGGTCATGGGTCTTCCCAAGACCCACAATGCTAATAGCAGTTTATAATGCGGGGTATTACTGGTAGCAGCCCACACAGCTAGTCCAGCCCACAATTGTGAGCCCACTAAAGTTCGAACGTACACCACCGTGGAAGGAAAGGCATAAAATATATTTTTTTAAAATGAGAACATTAAGTAAGCCCAAACGCCACTGGAAAAGGAAAAAAAGAAAAAAGAAAAAAAAAATGAGGTGGATAATTTATTAATATATTCACAATATATTAATGTAAAGGGTTAAATACCTTATTCACCCTTGTGGTTTAACTTCTTTATTTTTTGACCCTTAGGTTTACTTTTTTTTTACAAGAAATCTCTCTAGTTTGCCTAAAGATAAAGATGGTCCCTCCATTAAAATTTCATCCAAAATTTGACGGAACGTCACGTCAGCACCAATCACGGTTTGACACGTGTACATATAATTAATTAATTAAAAAATAATTTTGGCTACGGCTACCCCCTAGGGCCAATTAAAAAAAATAAAAAATAAAAAATAAAAAATAAAAATTGCCAGAAGGCCCTTGGGGGTGGCCGAACCACCCCATGGCCAAAAGGGGTGACCAGCCACCCCCAAATGGCCAAAGGGGGTGGCCGTAATTTTTTTAATGTTTTTAATTTTTCCCCCCAATTTTTTTTAATGTTTTTAATTTTTTTTAAAAATTATTTATTTTAACTAATTAATTATATGGATTCGTGTCAAACTGTGGTTAGTGCTAACGAGGCTTTCCTTTAAATTTTGGACAAAATTTTGACAGATGGACCATTTTCGTCTTTAGACAAATTAGAGGACCTCCTGTAATAAAAAGTAAATTTTAATGGTCAAAAAATAAAAAAGTTAAACCACATAAGTAAATAAAGTATTTAACCCTAATGTAAATTTGTTCTTGGGTTTAATGAGTACATGAATTTGGTTCTGAGCGATGCTGAAGAAGTCCACATCAAGAAGAAGAGCAGAAAATATTTAGGTGGTTTACCTTCCTTCCCCTTTTTCTTTAGACTCTCTTAAATGTGCATGGCTTTAAGTTTTTCATCAGTATTATTAGAAAAATATTACATCTACAACTCTTCTACAATCTACTGATATGTGTCGGCATGTAATTGAGGGTAATAAAAATTATTTGAAGTGATTCACGTTGCTCCAATCATTTACCGACACCAGTCAATAAATTGTATAAGAATTATAAACAGTTAAAACTCTAACATTTCTCATTGGGTATCCTTTTCCATTATATGGAGGGTACCATCTATTGTGCATCTTTTCTTTTACTGTTATGTCAGATAGATATGGCCATCATGCATGTATGATTGATCAACATTTTAATGATTTTGTATCAATTATAGAATACATACATTTTATTCCATTTTCGAGTTTCTCAAATATTGGTCCATTTCAGGATCACTCCTACGTCACCTAAAAATTGACTCCACAAAATGCTGCCTAGCTTGCTTTGATCACCTTATTGGCCCACACTACTGCTGTTAACTTTTTCGGTTTTATTAGGAGATCATGATCAGTTGATTTATTCAAATTTAAGATTATTAAAATAAACAAAAATTGATGAAGCATAATATATATATATTGGTCTCGACAGTCTTAGGTTGTCCTCACTGCTAGCATTTTTGATGATTCAATTTGGTTCTTATTCCCATTCAAGACAATGTGTTTTCCAACATCATGCTTCAATTTGAAAATTTCAGATGGCAGATAGTACTTGATGAGTATACTTTGAATTAATCGTTGAGAATTTTTGTTTGGTATTGGCTGCGGGACTATGATCTTTTGGCTGTGATTATGTGCCGACAAATGACTTGCCAAGAAAGAGTAATGCCGCTTTTCAGGCTCATTTATCTCACACATCTCATATCAACTGATTTTACGTGTTTTAAGTAGCTTTTCTTTCCTTTTGTTTTTGTTTTTTTGTTTTTTGTTTTTTCAAGTGACTAGTTGATTGACATGGGAAACCACTTTTAACACACTACATCAGTTGAAGTGGGTGTGAAGAGTAGTATTATTCATCAAAAATGATATTTAGTAGACTAATATATAACTGTCATACAAGTGAGATGATGTGGCATTAAAAATCAACCTTTGGAGTTTTCTTTTTACAAGCTCTATTTGCTAATCTAAAAGCTAATTTTCATTGTCACGTTATTCTAATCATATGACAGTCATATAATCGTCTATTAAATAGCATTACTCATTTTGAAGATTGTTTATGCTGTTAAAGAGTAATTCTATCTTTAGACTCCTATACGAGTGATATACAATTGGGATCGATGATCGATGTAATAGTGAAAATCAGTTTTTAGTTGGTTCTCAAGGCTTGCATATTGAAATGTTTAAAATTGATACAAAATATGCCCGATAGAGAAATACTACACTTTCTAAATTTTCTCCTCGAAATTGATTCACAAATAATGCGTCATCATCCCATGCGATGGCAACACATTTCTCAAATAACACAAATTTTCTCCAACCAAGTCTAATAAGTGCCAAGTGTCATCTCTCACATGTTTTTTCTTTTAATATTTTAAGAGTTATTTATTATCATTTTACTAATTTATAAACCCAAACATTAATTTTTGAGAAATCCAAACATGTTGAATAACACTCGTTACCTATTAAAGTAGGTTGAAGGAAATTTCTTTCAAACTGGTTTGGAGAAAATTTTTGTCATTTCTTAAAATAATAGATCTCTTAGGATGGTGACACATTATTTGGGAGCCAACTACGGGATAACCTTAAAAAAAAAAAAAAAAAAAAAAAAAAAAAAAAAAAAAGAAAGGAAAAGGACAGTTATCTACTGGGAGGGGGGTTTTGTTAATTGGTGGGTGATGAGAGCTTTATTTTGACAGAAACAAGTGAGGCGGCCAGGGTGCAGGAAGAAAGAGACTGGTGGGGAGAGAAATGGAATGGTGGAGGGGCCAGGAGCTAGCAATTTGTATATCATCTGTGTCCTCCCATGGGGATGCAAGTGCTCGATCAGAGACTCCTTTTTATTTTCTTTCTCTTTTTCAGTCACTACTACTACTGATTACTGACTCATCTTCCACACATATCATATCTTCCTTCTATCATGCATTCTAATACGACATATCCCTCCTTGTTTTTTCTTTGCTTGTTTGGGTGCTCCCTCCCTTATTCCATTGCCCCTTTTCCATCACCACTGCTTTGTTTTTTTGTTGGATATATCATCATCATGTCTAGAGAAAGGATGAGGGGATTAAGGCAAATTTTTCTGTTCCTGGGAGCCTTGGATGACTGATCATTTCAGTGAATTTTCAGGTAGAAGGTGAAAGTAATCCATGCATTTGTCCTATCCCTAGCCTGCACATGGAGGGAACAATATTTGTGCTTACTCTTCAATGCTTCCACCATGTGAAAGATAAAACAAAGAGATTACTTTTGTTGAAGAATTTGAGATTATTAATTTTTAGCCAAATATTCTTGTAGAAACATGTTAAAAGCAGTGATGGGACACTCAGAGAAGACGACAGGATACCAAACATATTATCATATCTTTACTTAGCCTTGAAATTGATTGAACCCAATTAAGTAAACAATGTATAAATTAATTAAACCCCCTTCTATACATGCAAATATATATAAAATTACATACCAAACGATAATTGACAAATGCCATCCATCTCTGTATAGATCAATGGTCGAAAGAATGATGTGTAATATACCTCATACCAAACAGTTTAGGTAGTCTTTATTCTTTGAAAAAAATAAAAAAAACACCAACGTTGGGGTCAATTTTGAGGTTGAAACCTTTGATTTTCAAATCATATTCGAAATAGGACGAAAGAGTACAAAAATTGGACCTCCAATATTAATCAGCAAAGAAGATAGGCCAGGGCTAGCTAGATTTGCTATTTCCATGTGAAGAAAGAAAGAAAGAACATTCTCTCGGGTTGATGTTGAAAAGCCATTTGATTGACAAAATATGCTTGGGAAGATATTCGACAACGAAATTATAACAAGTGCATGGGAGCCCACCAATATGACGAATGACGAAATTTCCTTCCTTCATTTTCACTAAAATAGTTGTTTGGATTTACTTAATCTAAATTTCCTTACTATTTATGATTCAATCGCATCATAAATAGTTGTTTGGATTTACATTCTCCATTCTCTCTTCCTTTCGGATCAGAAATGAGAAAGATTCTCTCATGTAACCATTTTCCTTATTCAATTAAAAAAAAAAAAAAATGAGTCCATTCCACCATTGCCATCCCATAACCAAATAAAGGGCACTAGAGAAAAACTTGTTTGGCGGCCTTAGAGTACTCTCACATCCGGCGGCTTAGCAAATTTTAGTTAAATGATCAAATTTTTTTATTTTATTTTAGTTATTAACTTTTTTGAGTTATGTTAAAAGTCACTCATTTATCCCTCTTATGTCACTCTAAAAATGGCGTGGCTTATAAAATTACCATTTTGATCAAATTGTGATTTAAAAGCCACCTCATTTTTAAAGTGATATAAGAGTACTGACTTCGAGAATTACTCAACTTTTTCAAAGCACCTACATTCGATTCAATATGTTAACCATTCACTTTCACTTTTTCTATTTAAAACATAATTTATTTATCTACTTTCTCTATTCCCAAATAAGAGAGAACAATTTTTTATTTATTTATTATTAATATAGCTAAGAATTTGTTAAGCTACAATAGCAATTCCACAAATCTTTAGTCATTTTACTCAGCTGGCCGATGTGGAGTCTTCTTGAGAAATTTTTACTACGTAACTAGTCAAAATAGTTTTTCAGTTATTTTGTTGAGCTAGATGTAAGTGCGCAACAAAATAACTGAAAAACTATTTTGACTAGTTAGAGCTTGCTCTAATTACCTTCCCTTACTAGTTAGTTTTATTTGCGTGGGCATTTGACCAAAAATGATTTTTAATTAGTTCTTGCCTTTTCAAGTAAACGACAAGGAGATCATAGACATTTGGATCATAATTATAACTTCCATGACGGGTTTTAGATGCTTAAGAGGTAAAATCAACTCTCTCTCTCTCTCTCTCTCTCACTCATAACCAAAGTTATATTATATTTTCAAATTTGATTTATTTATTTATTGAATAAGCTTAAGTTTGGCTGTGAGGCACTTGATTAGTTTATTGCATCACCTTCTTATCATTATTCACTTTGATCTTGTTGGTAATGATAAGTGTCGACATACGTAGAAGCCAATGATAAGAATTATTATAACAGTAGTCTCCATCAAAGTTATGACACTAAAACCATTAGTGTCAATCAATCATTGGTTAGAGAAAGGAAAAGCTCATTGCCCTTTGTCAATAAGAATTCACAATAATTATACATTTAAATTGTTGCTCTTATGTGAAATTTTGAACTATTCAGTTACTTATATCGACAGATGAAACCCGCTTACTTAAAAATAATTTGCTAACAATTTGAACGGATAATTATTCCAATCGGCACATGGCACCTAAATTAGTGAAGATAAACCTCCTATCTAGCATAGGTCCTAGCTAGCTAAATGATGCTCTAGCTTCATGCCATGCCTTTTGGTGTTTTTTTTTTTTTTTTTTTTTTTTGTTTAATCATCTGTGGGTGTGAATGACAAGAGAATCACATGCCAAGAGTAGCACCTCGTAGGGGATTAATTAATAAAGTGTTAGCAAATACATTTTTCACTATAAATATATACCTTATGCGTACAAGTATTTGCTTGCTACTTTAATGAGTTACTTTTATGATCATTTTATGAGTTCCTTTTAGGGTTTTGTGCCTTTGCCTACTTTTTTCTTTTGTTTTTTCTCTGTTTTATCGATATCCCTTGTGTGTACTCCTCCTCCCACATGCCGTATCTTTATGTTACTATCTATGGTTTCTCTCAACTTTTTGCTCAAAAGTTTTTTAGGCTCGAGAATTTGGTACGTTTCTTAGCACATCTTGTGGATGTACAATGTCGGAATCTTACTTCAGCTCAGCTCATGTTATCTCATACTTTATATGGATGAATATATTATCTAGATACCATAGGAAATAATAATTTATGTAAACTCCACATGTGTAAAGTAGGAGATAGCATTACTATAATTCTATTAAATATTTATCTAATAATATTGATGTACGTGGTACCCCCAATTAATCATTAGATCAATCATTTGAGAAGTAAAAAAAGATAAATGTTGTTTCTCCATCTCTCATTCGGTTGAAACTAGTTGCTCATATTCTCTCAGATATAGAGAGCGTAATACTACAATACTAGTAGTTGACCGAGTAGTTGGATGACTTGGATCAGAGTGAACGGAGCAAACAGTACAGGGTATTTTGGGGTTTTCCAAAATACGTCCGTACAATTAAAATTTTTTTCTATAAATATGTTATGTTGTAACCCTGAATTATTATATCGTGAAATATAGCCGCACTTTTCTGTGGACGTAGGCACCTTGCCAAACCGCGTAAATCTGTGTCTTGATTTTCTCTTACTCTCTCTTTTTGATTCCATATTATTCATCATTGTTGTGCATGGTAACAATACATTCATCTATTTTTAAAATTAATTATTGGATTCTACATATCCGATGGATGATTTGAAAAAAAATGGATGGAGATGGAGAAATAGAATTTCTGATATTAAAAATAATAATAATAATAATAATAATGATTAGTTGGAATTGAAGCTAGTATCATATAGCATTTTTTTTTTTTTTTTTTTTTTCATTTTACAGCTAAAACAATGTACTAAGTACTCTTCCACGTACATCTTCTGTTTTGTATCGGATTTGGCTGTATTATTACAAAAAATAAAATTACAACATATTTCTTATAATTTTTTAGCGGTCCAGATTTAATTTCTCTTTTTATTTCTCATGAAAATTTTAAAATTAAATTTAAACCATTGTAAAAAACAAAATTTTTTTTTTTAAAAAAAAATATGTTGTATATATATATTTTTTTAATGGCAGTTAAGCCAAATCTATATGTATCATCATCACCCTTCTATCCCATTTTCTTTACATTAACTATCTTACATATTTTATAGATGGCCCCAACTGTTTGGTTGGATTTTAAGTATACATGCACTGCCTTTGATGAAAGTGGCCCATAATAAGTGCCCTATCCACATCAAAACTTTATTGATTAAGATGACCATTGTTTTGAAATGAGCTGATTAACTAATTAATTACTACATTCATTAATTTAAACCTTTAAGATATATATATATATATATATATATATGGCACTGTTCTAAGAGTAGCGATTTTCAAAAGCAAAGAGAAGTTGTTTGGCAAGAAGATAATTAACCCCACTTCACAAATCAATTTCTTAAGCAACAAATAAACGAAAAAAAAAAAAAAGACAGAGAGAGAGAAAAAAAAGAAGGCAGTGGCAATCCCACTTCGATAAAGTAATAATTTTATGATTGTCTTGGTTCCTTCAATCAATAAATGAAGTAGAATTATCCGATGCTTACTTTTTAAGATAATTATTCTTTGATATTTTATTATTATTATTATTTTAAATTATATATATGGTTAGTTGTTTCAAATCTCATAATTCTATAAATAGGTTAGAAGATACGTCACTCATGCATATATAATTGATTGGGGAAAAATTGGCACGTATGCCCTAGCTTGCCTAATAATTTTTCCTTGCAAATTGTACCATTTAAAAATAATAATAAAAATAATAATTGTTTAAATTTCAGCATGAATTTCCTGTGAGCGTGGCCATGGTAGGTAGGTAGGGTTGCCGACAAACTAAAACGACATGTCCTTTAAATTGTTCTTTTTTTTTTTTTTTTTTTTTTTTAGCTAAGCCAATTGCGCATGCATTTAAAAAAAAGATTTAATTAAAGACATGTTTTTATTTATTTTGTAGCATCAGCCAGCGTTTTAATTAGAGTATTTTTATAATCGTAAGCATCTTCATGATGAAATGAAGGAAAACTTTTATTTTATACTTTATAGGACTCACATACATAATGAGTAGATTCAGGTCATTCAGCAAAGCACACCGACAATTATAAAAGGGAAGGGAAGGGAAAGGAAAGGAAAGGAATATGTATATTAGGGTTCGGATATCAGTGGGCCTCGGGAGCCCGTCAATCGGGAAGTTCAGCTGACCCTAAAAGTATGTAGAATTGTAGGTCATTAAGGTCACAACAACTTAACAGTCCGACATCCCATAGTACAATTAGCCACTAAGATCTAAGTGCACCTTCATGAAAGGGACGCCACCAAACAAATAATTCCCCCTCTGTCAGCTCAACTAACCGAATGTTCATGCCATGTCGCCCCTCCTAAGAAATTAAGGGAGGAAATCTCCACATCAGGTAACAACTTCTTGGTGGGAGTCCCTCGAACCTCAAGAAGGCGTCTATAAGAAACGTCAGTGAACTTCATAAGTTTGCAATCTGACCTTTAACCAAATTCTGCCAAATTATCCTTTCATCTTATCTTTGTTAACTTAGAGTCCGAGAGACCTTACTGGATCTTGTCGATAAACTCTTCTAATCTCTTTCATTTCTTGCAAAACTCCTTTCTAAAAAAGGGTCTCGAAGAAAAGAGTCTTGAAGGATCACAATAGGTTTTTGCACCAACATACACAAAAACAACTCCGCCCTAGTTGTCAACAAAACATGAGTACGTAGTTTTGATCGAGTTTCTAGCTATAGGCCACTAAAGAGTGCCCATTAATCTATTATAATCAACTTAGGGAGACCTATTGTCAACACTAATGCCAAATGTGAGATAAAGTACAACATAACAATAATTGAGCAAAGCAAAAGAAGTTCTAACCTATTAGGAAAATTTGAGAAAAGAAGATACGTTTGGTAAACTTAATCATTATTAATTAATCAAAGAGAGTGGGATTTGGTTTGGATTTGTTTGTCACAATTATTCCCATTCATTTTTTTTTAAGCCCTTAAAATGGACCTACTAATAGGATAAGATCTTAGTGGATAAGTTAATATAATATGGATGCCGTTATTATAAGATCGAGCTTCCGTGAGCTCGGACAATAATTCTTATATCGTTAAATGTACTGACTTTAAATTTTAGAAATAATTTTTAAGCAATCTCTAGATTACATTAATATAAAGGGGCATTGTGATAATCTTGTGACAAATCAAGCCAATTAAAAGAGTTTTATTGAAGGAAGAGTTTGGGCTTCGCACTCTTTCTCTTTTTTAGGGTTAGTGCACTAGTTGTTGCAGTTGACGTGGCCTACGGGATGGATGGAATATCCGATATCCAATTGTCCTTGCCGTGTACGTTGGGTGGGTGGAAGCTGATGGTGTTTGACGGGACCCGCATGCACGCAGTGGTTGGCAATGGGGCCCGCCGTTAAAACGCTACGATTTGCCGTGTAAATTGCATTTGCAATTTGCCCTGGTTGAAGCACACAGAGAGAGGAGGCTGGCGGGGGGTTTTTTTAATGGCAGACAAAGCATTGGGTAGTGGGTGGGGCCCATTCTAATTCGGGGCCCCACATTCCACCTCTCCCTGTTGATTGAATTTTGGTTTTAAGTGACCACTTCCTCCGTCAAATTCTTCCTGCTACCAGGTTGCACGACATCATCGTACATCCTAGTTAAATAGGAAGGCTGTCATCATTTTTTTATTATTATTATTAAAAATCGGTTTTTTTTTTTTTTTTTTTTTTTTTTCTTGACTTCGATTGAGTCAACTCAAGCTTAACTTGTTTTTCCACTAATTATTACCGAGACAGTTTTATTTATTTATTTATATTTGTGCAGTCAGTACAAAATGATTAGATTCTATTAAATTCTCAAATAATGGCCATTTTGAAATTTATATATTAGCATGGTAAGGTTTTGAAATTTTGAAAAAATAGCTACGAGAAATGCTATTTTTTTTATTATCTATTTTCTATTCACATTTTTTTTCTTCTTCTTAAATTCCTTATTGAATATCCAGACCTATAATGGTCGATTTGAAAAAAATATAAATGTGAGATGGATGAATAACAAGTCTCTATAAAAATTTATACTATTCTCTAAATCCAAAAGAAGAAAGACTCGATGAAACCTTGCGGGTGGATTGAACAGGAACATGTGACGTGTCAACTATTCATGTACCAGATTATGGTTGTATCAAAAAACACAATTAAGAAAAGTGTCAGCTTAGGAATTAGTCTATTTGAAACTTTTTTATAATCATTTATAAAGTAAAGTTTTACCTAATAAGGAACCAATATAAAATTTAGTACCCATGAGTATCTTTATAAATCACGTACTATACCGTACTAGAATGTTACAAGTAGAATGTTCCACATTATACTAGAAGGTGATGCGAAAATTGTAGTTGACATTGTGCAAGCCTCAACCCGTAATTGGTGTAGGATTTGGTAGGATGATAGATGATATTTGTATGATCCTTCACTCTTTCATTGGGTGGAAAATTTGATATGTAGGTAATTGTGCGGCTCATAGGTTGGCTAAGGCAGCAACCAAATATGTCATTGATAGGAGTTGGCCGGGTGGAGAAAACTCCCGCCTGCATTTGTGATGTGATTTTGATAAAGAAACCTACTCTATCTAACCATTGGTTTTAATGGAATATTATGAATTTCTTTCAAAAAAAAAAAAAAAAATGTTACAAGATATAAATTCTATTCCTATTTTGTTTTTGTAAGTTGTATGCTTGTAACGGATATATATGCTACCTCCCAAAAAAAAAAAAAAAACAGAGTTAGCTAGGGGGTGAAAAAGCCGTTTCTTGCGCATGATCACCGTTTGCATGCTCTTCTATATTGTAATAACCACGAATCTACTACGCGCCACCATAGCTTGTCATGTTCCCCCAACGTCTCAAACAACCCACCTTACTCTTTTTGCAGCTTTTCTGAAGATTGAAACCGTTTCTATCATTTATCATATACGGCCCGCCCCAGATTTAATTTTGAAGTCGATATCAGGGTTGATGGTAGGATCACGTGATCTTTGCTAAAAGTTACCCACTTTCTACGGTTTGATGCCCTGATGTGGTCCCACTTACTTTACATTGTAGGTATACATAATTTAAAAGGTTGTTTGTGTTTTCCGTTTACCGTTGCAATTGGCTGTCGAGCATTCGAGTCCCATGTTATACGTTCCCTACACGCGACCTTCCATGATATTTTATATGAATGCAGACAAGCAAAAAGTTGTCTTGTTTTTTTCATTAGAGAAATTACAATGAACATGAGACCAGAGAAAGAAGAATACAAGAAATTAGAACAAGTTAATTATAATGATCTATATTCATAATTAAATGACTACACCTTTTATTAATTTCGATTCAATTACAACATACACATAGAATGAAATGTAGTTGCCAATAATCTTGCCCAATCGACTTTGATATTCATGTCTTTTGGTAGTCTATATATATCTCAGGATGTTTTAGATTTTGTTCCTGGTCCCAAACCTTTACAATTTGTTCTTTCCTCTTTTTAATGCATCTCATTTTGTATATTCCTCTGCCACAACTCAAATTGAAAAAAGAAACACACAAACTTGTATTCTCTTAAAACAAACATGTGCAGCCAGCATTTGATATAAACCAGGGGTAAAATTCACTTTTGAAAACCGACTTGCAAAGAGAGAGTGCTCAAGAACTTTTATACACATGCATAGTTAAGATTGTACTTAATTTATGTGGGTCGGACATGTACTATCGAAACATACCACTACGCTTCACAGCAAACATCTACAAATAGAAACCCTTTTTGTTTGGACAACTTCACTAATCTATCGGTATTCGACAACTTAACACGATACACATACATAGTAATAAAACATTTTAATCAAACCTATAAATTGCCCCTTTCATGGCTCGAATACAAAGCTGCCATCCATTTAATCTTACCATACTCAACGAGTTGAGTTTGACCACATACTCGACATGGGGGCTATCTCTCATAAAAAAATATGCAAACTTTGAGTAAAACTCATCATTAAAATCCGACTTGCAAATAAAGAGTGATCAAAAACTTATATACACATGGTTAAAATTGTATACAAATTATATGAGACACTTAAAATCGTAACGTCATGGCCATAATTTTGAATAAATTTGATGTTTATCCAAACAATAAATTTATATGGGTCCACCTCATTATTGTTGATGAAACGGAGACGGAACATTCCTAATTACATATGATCATATAACATGGCCCAAATTTAGATCACGTCACAAGGCAATGATGGAATGTGAGAAACCATTTCTGTGGCCTCCATTATTCTATTCTCAATTCAATTCTACTGTTCTTACCCCCACATAAACACACACGAAAATCCCATTAACAAGAGCAATCAAACCCCTCAATGGCACTCCACCGCTCTCGTTAAACCTTAAAGTTACAACATTTGTGTGGTGGGAGTAGTAAACTAAAACACAAATTTCTTTTTTCTTTTTCTTTTTCCTTTAACTCTTTTCTTTTTCTTTTTCTTTTTCTTTCCTGCCAAACGTCCCAGGATTCCATTCTCTCTGACGCCATTACACCATTATTAATGTGCCCCTGAGTGCGTTTCACTGCTCTCATAGATATCCCATCGGAAAAACTCTGCGGGTCCCCCCGATGGCCCCACTTCATGCATTATGACGACATTAATCACCAAAAACAAATCCACCCCACCATCCACGCTCTCCTCCTTTCCTCTCTATAAATACGTTTCTCCCCCACTTCTCAACCCACCACCCTCGCCTCCTCCTCCTCTTCTTCTCCGTCTCCGGCCGATCAATCGCTAGATCAAGGTCCTGCAATGGCTGCCGGAGAGCCTTTCAACGTAACCGCCAGGTCCCCAGTGGGGGCGCAGCCTCACTCGCCGTGGCATTCCCCGGTTCCGTACTTGTTCGGCGGCCTGGCGGCCATGTTGGGTCTCATTGCTTTTGCTCTGCTAATCCTTGCATGCTCCTACTGGAGGCTCTCCGGGTACCTTGAGGGAGACGGCGCCGCAGAGAGAGACCTCGAGGCCGGCGAGGGGAAAAGCGAAGACGACGCCCAGAAGCCCCCGCCCGTTTTTGAAGAGAAAATCTTGGTGATTATGGCCGGCGAAGCGAAGCCGACGTTCTTGGCCACCCCCATGTCTAGTAGGTCGTCTTCTTTTGGAGATAATAATTGTAGCAGCTGCGGCAGGGAAAACAAAGAAAAGGCGGTGGAAATGGCGCCGCCGGCGAAGCCTCAAGGTGGTAGTACTGATCATCATGTTGTTCAGGTACCACAAAGTGAGAACAGAGACGATCGTGACCAGACCTCCGGCTCAGCTGATCAGACCCATTGATCTCTTTTTTTTTTTTTTTTTTTTTCTGGTTTTCTTGTGGGAGCTCATGCTATACACTGATACACATTTATGAGCTCCCAAACATGTTTAGGTTTCTCAAGGATGTAGTTCCTTTTTCTTCCCTTTTTCTTTTTCTTCGGGAAAATGTAAATATCTTTGAGATCAGATCGAAGAAGTACCTAGTTCTTCATAATTTCATAGCTCCCTCTCTCTCTCTCTCTCTCTCTCTTTAATTTTCTTGATTCTGGTTTTGGGAAAATCCAGAAACGAGTAAAGAAAATGAAAAGGTACGTGAAATTTGACATTATCCAAGGCAGAAGAGAATACGTGGGGATGTGGGATCGCGTGTCATAGAGGGAGTCGCACGTGTAAGGCTATTCAGGCGTAGTTTCTGTAGGAGTGCCTGATGCGGCGAACGGAAGCTGCTCAGCTTCCTTACACCTGTTAAACACAGGCTTTAATAACTCGCTCCATTTTTTTTGTTTTAATTATCTACACATTTATGGCTATTTGGCTTCTCTCTCCTTCAACTTTGCTTCTCATAATAATTCACAATTTGATAGAGTTATTATTAATTTGTTCATTTTTTTAAAAAAATTTAAAAGTTAATGAGACTTTTAAAATCACAATTAAATCAAAATTTAAGTATGATTCATTTAAAATTTAATTATAATTTTAAAAGTTACATTAATTTTAAGAAAATTTTAAAAGAATAAAAAGATGATACATAACCTTACTCTATTAATTTAAACAATAAAATTGTTAAATTTTTGTCTTAGTAGGTTACCGTGTTGTTTCTGGTCGGTACAAAGGAAATGGGTCTTTAATTGTTGGCCAAGCAAAATAAGTATTATGATTATTATTATTATTTGTTCTAGCTTAGGTACACAAGCAAAAGTGTATGTTTTGAGAATGGTGAACCGCAATGGAGCTGCACACATAAGCATGGTGGTGAGACACATATATATGTATATCATACTATATAAGCCACGACTAGAAAATTTATGGGCTAGGATAGTTGGACTTTCATTGGGTGGTGTAAATTGAAAAAGATGGTAAACGCACAACAATGATTGGAAACAGTGCCTCATTGTGCTTCAAATAGCGAGCCACCCAAGAAAATGATGCTGCATTCTTAGCCAATTAAGGTTCTCTACTATTTGGATAGAGATTTTTATCAGCTTTTCACCATATTGAAATGGAGAGAACTTTTATAGAATTCACATCTGAAATTACAATTGAGACAGATGAACCCTAAAAGAATCTTGAATTCATGCTGAAGATTCATACTGAATTTTTGTAAAATTCCACATTAAATGAAGATATTATAATAAATTTCGATCGGATAAAGTTCACTTAACCCTCTCAAACTATCACCCTAGTGACAATCTACTCCCCAAATTATCACTTGCGACAATTTACCTTCTAAACTACCAAAACAATGACAATTTACCCCTACTTTTAAAAAATGACAAAATTATCCTTACTAAAATAAAAACAAAAATACTAAAATTTATTTTCAAAATTTTAAGGGTATTTTTGTCTTATTGAAAATTATATAGGGATAATTTCGTCACTTTGCTAGTATTGAGGGGTACATTGTTGTTGTTTTGATAGTTTGAGAAGTAAATTGTCGCAATTGATAGTTTGGAGAGTATATTGTTATTGAGGTAGTAGTTTAAAGGGGATAAATAGACTTTACCCATTTTGATTTCTTTGTTCTGAATTTAAAATAGGTTATATTGGTCATGAAATTCCACATTAAATGCTCAATTTGAATAACCAGAGAATCAAATTAAAAATTAAAAAATTAAAAATTAAAAATTAAATTAAAAAAATAAAACCACAATGCAATAGATATTGCATGATTTATCTATCACATGCACTTAAAAATTCAGTGCGCATTTATGAAATAACAGAGAATCTATTAAAAGAATTTCGATAAATAAATAAGGGAGGAAGAGAGACGCGGCAGGCAGAGAATGCTTTTCCCTTAAAAATATTATCTTAAAATAAATGCTTAAATTTGTACGAGCGAGGGAATAAAAGTAGTAATAGCCCCAAAAAATGAAGAACCTTGTACGATCGATCTTTGGAACAATGAAGTGAACCCATTCTTTTTCTTTTTTTTGTCTCCTTTTTATAGTAAATTAATGAATGGCAAGTGTATGTGATTTTCTTTCCTAAGCATATGCAAAGTTCTGCTTTTCGAGTTTATCTCCCATGGAAGATAAAGAGATCGATGCTCTTTTTTTTCTTTCTTTCTTTCCTGGGTTGCGCTTTATATATGTGTACTTTATGTTGATTCCCTCTTCCAATCTAGGTAGTTTCTTCATTTTAATGCACCCATGAGTCACCCATTTCTTTTGTTTTATTCAGGTGAATGCATAAATCCACATATGCAGCTTTGTACATTAATATTGCTTCATCTCTCTCTCTTGGTTGATTATGGTGAATGCATATGAAATCAATTTGATAGCAAATCATACAGTAAATGTACGAACATGTCTAAAACATGGGCGGCCTACTTGATACATGTTCTGACAAGTAAGTCTCATAAGAACTCTCACATATTTACTGTCTGAATTGCTAATGATCTGAACAGTAAAATTGTTAAAGATCTCTGCCCGAAAATTTCCCTTCACCCTATACATAAAATTGAAAATGCGATAGAGAAATGTGATCATCTTGCTAGAATTAGAAACTAAATTCTTTTTTACTTTGCTCCAATTTTAATTGCACTTTAAAAAGGGAAAATGTCAGGCACGTACGTATATATTGTAGAATTGTAGGGAAAGGGTCGAAATTAATATTGGCACCTCTTGTATTTGGAGAAGAAGAGTGAAAAGGAAAAGAGCTTTAATAATGGCAAGTTGTCATAAATACAATGGGAACATTATTGAATCAAAATTGTAAACAAATAGATAGTGGTTTCTTATGTTATTGTCAGATGAACTTTCCTTCTCAAAGTTTTGTATACGTTGACATTTAACAATAATCAATAAATTTAAAAACTAGCATTACGGATGAAGGGACGAAGACCACTTCTTGTTTCTTTTATTTTTTTTTTTCTTTTATTTTTTTTTTCTCTTCTGGTACACTCCCGGAATAAAGGGAAGATGTCAAGGAGATCTTTCCCACTCTTGATTCCTACACAAAGAAAAGCAAAAGAGGCGGGAATATTTTCATAACAATAATGAGAAGCGACCTACTAATTTGACAATGAATACATCATGTGCCTAGAGATAAGCTCTCCTAGAAACCTAATGAAAGGAACATCCTCAATGAATCATAGATAAGGAATAAAAATTTATAAGGGAAAAAATCTGACGTGGGATACAAATGAATGAAAAAACAACTAATTATCGAATTAGTGGTGGTAACGGCCCAATAAACAATATTGTTAACATGTCGATATAATGTCAGTCTTAATTAATGACGTGGTCTACTGAGAAATAAGTGGGAAAACTTTGTTCCCTTTGCTTGCTTGACCATATAGTCTTGTTTTGGTTGAAAAAACGTCACATTAATTAGCAATTCATAATCCACTTTAAGAACTCAAAGCGTGACCATGATCGAGAGTGGCATCACAGGCAATATCCATTAGCTAGAGTCAGCATCACATATTCCCTGTAAAGTTAGCTTGAGAGTTACACTTCATGACGTCCTTGTCTGCCCTACTGAGAAAATTGATCAAAGACTGCATGAACACCTCATCATGAACCTCACTGAAACCCTAAATCTCTCAATGGAGATCCCCATGGAAAAAGAAAAAAAAAAAAAATCCATTTCTTGGTTCTTGTGGTTGAAGATATGGTTCATATATAAAGTAAAAGTCATGGTGGGTTCTAAGTGGATGAGGCATGCACCAATAATTGTGACCTAAATTACATGCTTGATGTCAAATCAAAACATTCATACTATCATACAAATAGCAAAGAATCATCTATAAAAATAAATAAATAAAAAAGAGGGAAAAAAAAAAAGAAGGCAAGAATTAATGCACTTCTTTTCTTCCATATAAAGTATTGAAAACTACAAGTCTATGTATAATTCCACATGATTTATGTATCTGGCTAGAAATGGACCGTGTCGATTGAATTTATGGAACAAATAATGTTGGGTTGTTGAAGGTTAGTGGGGAGACTACCCAGATGATAAATGACAGCCTTGTGGGTGTGTATCACAGTGGCTTCCAATTCTTACGAGAGGAGCTCATTCTTCGAAGAGCAAGGCAACAAATTAGAAAGCGACAACGTCAATCACACTCCCTCCTCCTCCAAACTCAATAATTTCCTTGGACTCCAAAGTGGGTGTTAGAAAACATTGAAACATGCCTCTAGAATATAATAAAGAGTGATAAAGAAAAGAGAGAAAACACAGATTTCAGGTAGTTTCGCTTATGGCTCACGTTCACACGCTAAAAGCATTTTTTACTACATTACAATACAAATGGCTATATTTATAGAGTTTACAGATGATTTGAATACAACAAATTTCTTAATTTATAATGAATTAATCTCATTATGATCAAATCATCGTCAAAACCCTAAATTTAGGGTAATCTAATCTTCATTAATATCAATGGATTTCTGTCCTTATCAAAATCCTAAATTTAGTATCCCCTTTGATGGGTTCACTCTCACATTGCCGTAGTGCATGTATCTTCCATGGCTTTGGCTTGGGGAGAGTCTGAGGAGAAAGAAAAGAATTCAAGAAGGTGTGGGAGTTATTTTAGTGACAAGGGAAATTTTTATGAAAAGCGGTTACCGAATAATAACCAGCTTTCAATAATCGTATAACAAGCTGTTGGGGTTATCCAATAACCGATCTAGTTGTTGCAGTTACAATTATTTAAAAATGAATAACCGTCTAAACCGGTTACGGTTGCGGTTTGGGGAATAACTGCAACCACAACTGGTTGTACACCCTTATCACAAACACCTCAATCTCATCTGTGCAAACTCCTCGTCTCGCCCGTCTCAATTTAAGGCCTACAAATGTCTTAAGGCAATGTCAGTGGCCTTTAGAGAGAACCTGGCAATCTCACCCTAGGTGGCCAATCCGACGGAAAGAGCTCTCTCATTGAAACCATCCTCAGGTTCTGCTTCAATGTCCATGAGGTCGAGATGGGCACCCGCCGCCCCCTCATTCTCTAGACTGTCCACAACTGGCCTCTTTGCCCTCAAACCCTACAGCCGCTTCCATGTTTTCTTTTCTCTATGCCCTTCTTTCAAATGGATTGCTAAAGATTTTGGGAAAAATAGAAAGATAATGAAAAATATTGGATTTACGTAGGTAATGAAATTGCATGACGTGATGATCCTGACAAGGACGTCCACTTTTTAAGGAAGAAATTGTAACACTTCAATCCCATTGTGAACAAATAAGTACCTAATCACATAGAGTGAATGGTTTATAAAGAGACTCACAGTTACTAAGTTTCAATTACGCGCTTACTTATAAGGTAAAACTGAGTTTATAAGTAATTTTAAGAAAACTCCAAAATTGATTAATTCTTTTTGGATGATAAGACAGATTTGGCTAATGATTTTCGTAAGTCATTACACTCACGATTCTTCTGCTTAAAGAATTTGGAGCTTCAAATTTATGAAAACTCGATGATTGTGTTTAATTATGTTCGATGATTTAGATTTTGGATTTTATTGGCATTTAGTTTACAAAAACACACATTGTTTAAGCTTTCTCTTGTTGATCAAAACATTCGTTTAAATAATGTAGTGCGGGTTGCCAATTGCGATTTGTGAAACGCTTCGTTTAATTAAGTCATTAGTAGTTGCTCTGTTTAAATAACACGACACCGTTTGTTGAGAGAAACGCTGAAACAAATTACGAGGTTCTACAATGAATCAGTGTAATACAAATCGGATCATTTGTTCAGAGACCAATTGACCAAATGTTTGTTTATTTTATTTTATTTTTTTCTTTTACGTAACCAAACAGTACTTACGTTGAGACACTTACGTTGAGAGACCATCATTTGTTAATAAATGTTGATCAATGATTGCGATTTGTCAAATTGTCATTCTTCTTATAGTATTTCTTCGGTCATTCAAGTTGACTAAACTATTATATTTAGATTACTCTTGTAAATTAATTGTTTACCAATATATATAATTTTTGTTACATATTTATAATTGTAGTTTTTTTTTTTCTTGACCCCTCTAAACTCTTAATGATACATCATATAATTAAGCTCCTCATAAGTAATTAACTCAAGTCATATTAAATTTGGATGGCTGGATTTCAAATAGATGGTGAAAAAGATAGCCGTTTACAAAGTCTCTCACTTGGCATTAATGACGGACCATTCCACAAGATATTCTACATATGTGACGTCAAATTTGGCTGGTGTACTTAACAAATTAAGCCTAACAAATCCAAATGCATGTGTTATAATATTATAATCCCTCTTAAACTACTACTTAATTCCTCGCTAATTAATAAACTAATTGATTTTTTCTTAATCTCATTTACTTAATTAATTAATTAACATCCTCCCATTTGTTAGAGCCGGCCAATTGGTCGATTGGCCGGCATCACAAGTGCAATGACCAAACCAAACGCTGCTCTGGTTTAAAAGAGCAAAACCCAATACAGAAGCAGAGCTGAATTTCAAAATCCTACCGTTGCGAAAATCATGGGATCCTCCCTAAGCTGCTGTTTTTCAGAGATCCTCCCTAAGCTGCTGTTTTTCAGAGAACGACGATGAAGGGTACATCAAACAAACGTTTCTTTTTCTTTTCAACTCGAATTCAGCATTAAACTTCAGCGTTTCTTTTTTCTAGGATAACGACAATTGGCGGAGGCGCCAGTTCGTGGAGGATTTTCACGTACAAGGAGTTGCATGCGGCAACCAATGGATTCAGCGGGGACAACAAGCTTGGAGAAGGGGGATTTGGGAGTGTTTACTGGGGAAAAACGTCTGATGGGCTTCAGGTAATTCATTAATTAAGCTTATAATAATTTAGGGAAAACTTTATTTTAGACTCCTCAACTACAACGCGTTTTGAGAAGACACCCATAAATTTCAAAAACTCTCAATTTAACCCTATGAATTTTTCATTTCAATCAATTTTTGTCAAATTTTAAACGTTAAAAAAATGATAAAATGACGTCTATATCCCTGATTTTTTCATAAAATTCTAAATTTATCTTTAATTTCAAATTAAATTTTTTTAAAAAAATTAAAAAAAAAAAAATCGAAGAGTAATTTGATCTTTTTAGGCATTTCTGTTAAAAGTTAATGACATAGTAAATTAATTGAAATTGAAAATTCAGGAATGTAAATTGAGGGTTTTTGAATTTTGAAAGTCTTCTCAAAACGCGCAGTAATTCATGAGTGTAAAGTAAAATTTCTTCTATAATTTATATATGTGCCCGTGAAACGTACTCCATTTGGCCACCATTATTGTTGTTGCTGCTGTTTATGGTTTTTAGATAGCTGTGAAAAAGTTGAAGGCGATGAATTCGAAGGCGGAGATGGAATTTGCGGTGGAGGTTGAAGTTCTGGGGAGGGTTCGGCACAAGAATTTGTTGGGTCTGAGGGGGTACTGCGCCGGCACCGATCAACGGCTCATAGTCTACGACTTCATGCCGAATCTCAGCTTGCTCTCTCATTTGCATGGCCAATTCGCCGGCGAAATGCAGATTGATTGGAAGAGGAGAATGAAGATTGCAATTGGCTCTGCTGAAGGCCTACTGTAAGTTCAACCTGCTCCTTCTAATTATTGACTGAAACATAGTTGACTTCTCAAACATTGACTTCACAATCCACCAATGGGCGCTTAGATGGCTAAATTACAAAATACCCTTGAATTTTCGAGAAATTGAATAATGTTATTTAATAGATTTCTGTATAATTACCATATAACTTAATAATGTGGCAGTAAAATTCAATTTTTAGATCAACAATATTTGGGAAAAAAAAATGTTAATTCAATGACTAATTTTCATTGTCACATCATCCAGTTTTATGATAATTATACACGAGTTTTGTGATAAATTTATTCAATTGGAAACAAAGGATTAATTCAAAGATTGTAACAAAGTTTCACCTTCTATTGATGTTATAAATTTAGGTACTTGCACCATACGGTAACACCCCACATCATTCATAGAGACATAAAGACCAGTAATGTGCTTTTGGACAAAGATTTTGAACCATTGGTGGCTGACTTTGGGTTTGCAAAGCTTATTCTGGAAGGTGTAAGCCACCTGACTACCCGTGTGAAGGGCACTTTGGGATACCTAGCAACCGAATACGTCATGTGGGGAAAGGTTTCCGAGAGCTGCGAGGGTGCGCTCGAGCATACTGACTTGCGCTCGATCCAACTTCCTGAAAATGCACTTTTCCACTTTCTTTGCATCTTTCACTATAATACCACAGTTTTCCCTTAGCAACCTGCAAAACATCAAAACACCAAAACTAACAAAACATTAGAAAATAATAAATCTAAAGGCTTAGCAAATGCAAATTAATAGGTCAAAATATGCAATATTTGGCACTCATCAAATACCCCCAAACTTACATTTTGCTAGTCCCTTAACAAAACAAAATGAAAAACAAAATCAAAACATGAAACATAAATCCGCTGTCATGGGAGAGATGATTGCATTTAGCATATGCAACAAGCCTTTTAAACCCCTAGGCATCCCTAGAGGATGAGCGAAGTCTCGTGAGGGTTTAACATCAATGATACCCACAAACATTTCCATGCAAACACATGGTTCTTACTCATAAGCATGCTTAACAAAATAAAAACCACAATCACATCATCAGAACATTCAAAATCAATTCACTCATAGATGGAAATTTGAGACAACGCATGCTCCATTAAGTGCAAAATAAGATGAAAACAACCAAGGCTTAAGTCAAGATGTGCTTCATTTTTTTTTTTTTTTAATTATTATTTTTTTATGTTTAGGTTGTTCAATGCTCAACTCCCTTAAGCTTTCTAATTGACCTATGTAACGAGTGTTAGGCCAGTAACTCCCAAACCAAATGGTTTTAGGGCACTAGATGTAAAAAATCCCTAAGGGCTTAATGACTCAAGTCAAAGAGGCTACGAAGCTAAACTAGCCATACAATCAACCAATTTTGAATTTCACATATTTTTACGCTAATACTCAATGCTTAATGAGGCAACAGGTCCGGTTACATGTCTACAGTTTTGGAATTCTTCTGTTGGAGATCGTCACGGGAAGAAAACCGATAGAAAAGCTGCCCGGAGGGGTTAAGAGGACGATAACCGAATGGGCGGAGCCGCTCATAAGCAACGGGAGGTTTAAGCATCTTGCTGATCCAAAACTCCGTGGAAATTTTGATGAAAGCCAGCTGAAACAAGCTATCAGTGTTACTGTCTTATGTGTGCAAAGTGAGCCTGAAAAGCGACCCAACATGAAGGAAGTGGTTAGCCTTCTTAATGGGCATGAACAAAAAGTCAAGGTTATGCCTATGAGAATCAAAAGCATCAAATATGAGGAAGAATTGCTGGCATTTGATCAACCTAGTGATGCTGATGATCATGATGGTGGTGGTGGTCATGATGAAAATAATGGTTATGGGGTTTTTAGTGCCTTGGAGGGGCAGAAAATGCAAGACCCTTACAAGCACCGCAGAGATGGGAGAATTGATAAAAACGTCTACTAAGAGAGATTGTCTTTATTTATCAACGTTAAGATGCACATTTTTCTTTTCCATGGGACGAGAAAAAATGGTGAGAAAAATTTATGTATATTTTTCTTGAAGATACGAAACTTGAAAAGTGTCATGTATTTTCCTATTATGTTCTATTTATTTGATGTTGAGATATTATTAGCTAACAACCAAAAAGATTATAAAGATCATGAAGTTAGCAAGATATATATATATATATATATATATATAGAGAGTATTCTAGTAATAGATTTTTAGATCAAATCCCAATCATGCATGTTTACATTGTTTTTTACTTTATTATCGAAAAAGATGAATTTTGTCATCTCTTCCAATATTCCATTAGAAAGTACAACATGACATTAACAAATTAAATTAATATATATGAGATTCTATCATACTAATATTCAAATTATTATTTTTTTTTTTTTCATAATTTTCTTGCTGTATTTTCAATTAATCAAATCCATTGAGTTGAGAAAATTCGTATCCTGATCACGGGCAAATATGCATAAGTACACAGACTGGGATGGTTTTGGGAAAATCGTTTTGTCTACTTAACGTTGGATACGAATATATTTGCAGGTTAACTTAAGGACTTCTAATATATTTACCCAGAGATTTATTATTTTTATTTTCTTAGAGTAGACAACATTTTATCAAATTCTCTTTATGACATTAGCTTTAATGATTTATTGGCATTTCGATTGACCTAGGGAGTTTTTTTTTTTTTTTTTTGTGGGTTGATTCAAAGACTTATAATATATTTACTTAGAAATTTATTATTTTTATTTTCTTAGAGTAGACAACATTTTATCAAATTCTCTTTATGACATTGGTTTTAATGAATTCAAAAAAGTAGAGAAGAAATTTAATTTTAGAAGGGAAGAAATAGTTGATCCATTTCGGGAGATTTTTACCACGCTTGAGTGGGAGAAGAAAACTGAAGGACAAAGTTTTGAAGATGTTATCGAGAGTCTTGTGGTGATTAGTTGGCTCTTATTTATTTTCGGATATCACTTTGTTTTCTTTTCTAGGAGATCCCGAAAGGGAATGACCGCAAAAAGCCTCAATTCCATGATTGAATCTTGGTTTTGAGAAGGGCTATAAATCTTGTGTATGTTTGTTTTTGTAACCCACTATGCCACGTTAATAAGCTTGTTAACGTGTTCTAGAAGCCTTCTTAATAAGCTTGTTAGAACGAGTTTTAGACCTCGACCAGAAGCCAACCTTAGGACGTTTTTTCTTCATAAAATCCAACGTAGCCCGGTCTACATATATATATTTTCAACATATTGTTTGTATTGTTCATACTTTGGTCCTAATATAAATTCTAGGTACGTGTTCAAGAAACACTTCATTTTTATTTGGTTTTTTTTACTAGTTAGGCAAGGAGTGGAACTTATTATATGCTAGAAAGTCCAAAAGTGGATCTTTAGGCAATTTGCAAAGTCCCTCTTGTTTGTCAGATTTCAAGGAGTGGAACTTATTATGCATGCCACCTTTTCAATGGGTGCATTTTTCAATCGTTACATGAGCCAATTAAGTCAAGATTAGACTTTATATAAATAATTGCTTAATCATGTGTAGCATCAACCCTTAATCAAGAACCATTGACAAATGAAACGGTCAAACCAATATGGGTCTAAAAAGCTAATAAAACTTTTGACCGTCAAAGCTTTTGACCGACAATTACGTACAGTTTCAACCATACATCCAAAAATAATAAAATCATACTAAATTAAGAAATTCTTGCTTTCTTAATTTATATGATAACCAAAAGTAGCAGGTTTGTAAAGTGGAACGATGGCGAAAGTGAGATTTCTGACGCTTTTGTTCATCGTCGTCGCCATAATATTAATCTCAGATTGCAGGCAAGTGCGGGGGATAGAATGTTGCAGTTACTTCGACATCGGCAGCTGCAAACCAAGTCTACTTGAAGGAGCACTTACCACCGCCGATGATATTCGGTGCAACGATATGTGCACCAAGAAGAAATGTCCTAGAGGACGTTGCCGGGTTCTCGCCAGGCCAAATCCAACTCAGTTTTGTCATTGTTACTGTAACAATGAATGATTGATCATATTTATTAGAACAGTTTTCAACACGGTGAATGTACTTTCTTCAGGGTCTTCAAAAAATGCAAGGCAATATTGTCAATGGGGTCCGCGGAGAACCGAGGATACTCCGATGCTAAAGTCAAAAAGTTTCTAAGAGAAATATTGTGCTTCGGCGCACAATAATTCAATACGCTCAATCATATGTGTGAGGATATTTCAGAATCTTTTAGTACCTTATGTAGGGGCCTATTTATAGGCTTGGGCGGTAGAAGTAGGCTTGAACTATCTCTTCTTATTTGAACTGTATTAGGAGTCCATAGTTGAGATAAAACTCAACAGCTATCATGTAGAGATAAATCTTCAACAGATATCATGTAGAGATAATCTTGAGTAGTCATCTTGTAAATATAAGTATGACGTCTTTATTCCAATAATATCGGAATATAAGACTATTAATTAATTAAATAGCCCTTGCTATTTAATTAATATCTTCATGGGCCTATCTTTGGCCATTGGGCCCAAAATTTAGTGGGCTTGTAGTGTGAATTTATTCCCAACAATATTAGTACTCCTTACAATGTGGAGGCTGAATAAAGTCTCTTCCAGCGATTTGTCTACCAATTTCTTCTATTGCATCAAACAATCAAATATATATATTTTTAAAATTATTTTACGCTGAACCAAATAGAGCCTAATATTCATTTCAAGGTCCACCAATAGGCGCTTAATTAGATGGCTAATTGAGCTCATCCATCTACTTTCTTTTTGGGTGTAGTGTATAATGTAACACAGCTCAATATTTCTCTGTGTAGATGAAAGATTGCGGAGGGATTTAATGAATAAATGTTGAATGCATTTCTGATCTTCTCTTAAATTTTCATCGTGTGATTCAAACCCATGCCCTATTGTGTAACTTACCACTCTATTAGATTCTTTTAAAATTAGACATGAATATATCCTTCGATATCTCGTCATCATTTTTTAGCTCAATAAAGGGTACGTAAAACCATCACTTTTCTATTTTTTTAGATCCAAAATTTGAACTCAAAATATTCAGCATGAAACTAATACGTTTTTTTATTTTGTTATTGTTTATTAAAAAAAAAATGACAAAATTTCCTCTAAATTGGTTTGAAGGAAATTTCCTTCAACAGTTCAACCTACTCTAATAAGTAACAAGTGTCATTCAACATTTTTAGGTTTCTAAAAAATTAATTTTTGGGTTCCTAGATTGGTGAAATTACAATAAATGATTATAAAAATATTAAATAAAATATGTAAAAGATGACACTTGTCACTTATTAGAGTAGATTGAAGGAAATTTCCTCCAAATCAGTTTGAAAGATTATTTTATTTTATTTTTTTCCCAATTGAAAGGGAAAAAAGGTTACAAAGGAAATCTTTTCTACTCTTGATCTGAATGGAAAAGAGAATGGATGATCATATGAGAATGCTTCCAAATCAGTTTAGAGGAAACTTATTTACGTAAGTACCAAGATATTTTGAAGTGAATAGTCAATGATGACCCTAAAAAATTATGCACTTACCTTTATGCTATAATTTAATTTAATTTTTTTTCTCTCTTTATGAGTGTTTCTTGGCAGATATTAATCGTTTATTCTCAAAGTATTGGATTTTAATTGCAAGATTCATCCATGTCCTATCCAAATCATCAGCTAATTTCTTACCCTGAATAAATTATTTTTGGTAAATGTTACTTGGAGTCTTAACTTGTAAATACCTTTCCTTAATTTGTAAACACATTTTGATAGTGTAAGATGAAGAATAATATAATATTCTCCCCAAACTGGCATCCAGTAAACAGTTTTTCCTAAAACTTTCAATTGCAACAATATCTTTTCTAAGGCTCTGTTTACTTCGACGTAAAATTGATTCTATCGGAAAATATTTTCAAGGAAATCAATTTCCCTAAAAATGTGGAAAATCAAATTTATATATATATATATATATATTCATTAAATCATATTAAACTCTAAATTACGAAAATGTCTGGACCAAGTCTTAGAGGTGTCCGAACCGAGTCCCACAAGGACCACACTGCGACTCACCCGGTTGGGTCTCAATCAAGTCCCGGGCGGGTCCCAGTCAAGTCCCAAGTAGGTCCCGAGCGGGTCTCGTGTAGGTCTTGGGTGGGTCTCGAGCAGGTCTGGTAGGGTCTTGGTCACGTCCCGGCCAGGTCTGGTCAGTTCCCGGGCGGGGTACCTAGCAAATCTCAAGTGGGTCCTGGGTAGGTCCGGCAGGTCCCAATCAAGTCCAAGCGGGGTCCCTGTCAAGTCCAATCAAGTCCCAACGGGGTTTCGGGCCGGTCCTGGTCAAGTCCTAGGCGGATCTCGGGCAGGTCCCGACGGGGTCCCGGGCGAGTCCCGGTCAAGTCCCTAGCAAATCCAGTCAGGTCCCGGTGATGTCCCAGGCAGGTCCTGAGCAAGTCCCGTGTGGGTCCCAGTCAAGTCCCGAGCAAGTCCCGACGGGGTCCCTAGCAAGTCCCGAGCGGGTCTCGGTTAGGTCTCGAGCGGGACCAGGTCAAGTTCCAGGCGAGTCCTGGGTAGGTCTAGGCGGGTCCCGGGCAAGTCCCGGCGAGGTCCTGAGCTGGTCTTGGCAGGGTCGGTTGATTTGAGAATGAGATGCTCAAAGTC
>NC_081548.1:18239543-18267328 GCF_901000735.1 Corylus avellana | reverse complement strand
ATATGTGTACTTTATGTTGATTCCCTCTTCCAATCTAGGTAGTTTCTTCATTTTAATACACCCATGAGTCACCCATTTCTTTTGTTTTGTACATTAATATTGATGTATAAATATTACAAAGCTATCTATTTCTTTCTTCATTTTTGTACATTAATAAACAGCTTTGTTTTATGATTTATGCAGCTTTGTACTTTATCGATCACATGCACTTAAAAATTTGTTGAGCTTTATATATGTGTACTTTATGTTGATTCCCTCTTCCAATCTAGGTAGTTTCTTCATTTTAATACACCCATGAGTCACCCATTTCTTTTGTTTTGTACATTAATATTGCATTTCTCAGGTGAATGCATAAATCCACATATGCAGCTTTGTACATTAATATTGCTTCATCTCTCTCTCTCTCTCTCTCTCTCTCTTGGTTGATAATGGTGAATGCATAAAATCAATTTGATAGCAAATCAGACAGTAAATGTAAGAACATGTCTAAAACATGGGCGGCCTACTCGATACATGTTCGGACAGGTAAGTCTCATAAGAGCTCTCTTATATTTACTGTTTGAATTGCTAATGATATAAACAGTAAAATTGTTGAAGATCTCTGCCCGAAAATTTCCCTTCACCCTATACATAAAATTGAAAATGCGATAGAGAAATGTGATCATCTTGCTAGAATTAGAAACTAAATTCTTTTTTACTTTGCTCCAATTTTAATTGCACTTTAAAAAGGGAAAATGTCAGGCACGTACGTATATATTGTAGAATTGTAGGGAAAGGGTCGAAATTAATATTGGCACCTCTTGTATTTGGAGAAGAAGAGTGAAAAGGAAAAGAGCTTTAATAATGGCAAGTTGTCATAAATACAATGGGAACATTGAATCAAAATTGTAAACAAATATATAGATAGTGGTTTCTTATGTTATTGTCAGATGAACTTTCCTTCTCAAAGTTTTGTATACGTTGACATTTAACAATAATCAATAAATTTAAAAACTAGCATTACGGATGAAGGGACGAAGACCACTTCTTGTTTCTTTTATTTTTATTTTTTTCTCTTCTGGTACACTCCCGGAATAAAGGGAAGATGTCAAGGAGGTCTTTCCCACTCTTGATTCCTACACAAAGAAAAGCAAAAGAGGCGGGAATATTTTCATAACAATAATGAGAAGCGGCCTACTAATTTGACAATGAATACATCATGTGCCTAGAGATAAGCTCTCCTAGAAACCTAATGAAAGGAACATCCTCAATGAATCATAGATAAGGAATAAAAATTTATAAGGGAAAAAATCTGACGTGGGATACAAATGAATGAAAAAAACAACTAATTATCGAATTAGTGGTGGTAACGGCCCAATAAACAACATTGCTAACATGTCGATATAATGTCAGTCTTAATTAATGACGTGGTCTACTGAGAAATAAGTGGGAAAACTTTGTTCCCTTTGCTTGCTTGACCATATAGTCTTGTTTTGGTTGAAAAAACGTCACATTAATTAGCAATTCATAATCCACTTTAAGAACTCAAAGCGTGACCATGATCGAGAGTGGCATCACAGGCAATATCCATTAGCTAGAGTCAGCATCACATATTCCCTGTAAAGTTAGCTTGAGAGTTACACTTCATGACGTCCTTGTCTGCCCTACTGAGAAAATTGATCAAAGACTGCATGAACACCTCATCATGAACCTCACTGAAACCCTAAATCTCTCAATGGAGATCCCCATGGAAAAAGAAAAAAAAAACAAATCCATTTCTTGGTTCTTGTGGTTGAAGATATGGTTCATATATAAAGTAAAAGTCATGGTGGGTTCTAAGTGGATGAGGCATGCACCAATAATTGTGACCTAAATTACATGCTTGATGTCAAATCAAAACATTCATACTATCATACAAATAGCAAAGAATCATCTATAAAAATAAATAAATAAAAAAGAGGGGAAAAAAAAAAAAAAGGCAAGAATTAATGCACTTCTTTTCTTCCATATAAAGTATTGAAAACTACAAGTCTATGTATAATTCCACATGATTTATGTATCTGGCTAGAAATGGACCGTGTCGATTGAATTTATGGAACAAATAATGTTGGGTTGTTGAAGGTTAGTGGGGAGAGTACCCAGATGATAAATGACAGCCTTGTGGGTGTGTATCACAGTGGCTTCCAATTCTTAAGAGAGGAGCTCATTCTTCGAAGAGCAAGGCAACAAATTAGAAAGCGACAACGTCAATCACACTCCCTCCTCCTCCAAACTCAATAATTTCCTTGGACTCTAAAGTGGGTTTTAGAAAACATTGAAACATGCCTCTAGAATATAATAAAGAGTGATAAAGAAAAGAGAGAAAACACAGATTTTAGGTAGTTTCGCTTATGGCTTACGTTCACACGCTAAAAGCATTTTTTACTACATTACAATACAAATGGCTATATTTATAGAGTTTACAGATGATTTGAATACAACAAATTTCTTAATTTATAATGAATTAATCTCATTATGATCAAATCATCGTCAAAACCCTAAATTTAGGGTAATCTAATCTTCATTAATCTCAATGGATTTCTGTCCTTATCAAAATCCTAAATTTAGTATCCCCTTTGATTGTTTACTCTCACATTGCCGTAGTGCATGTATCTTCTATGGCTTTGGCTTGGGGAGAGTATGAGGAGAAAGAAAAGAATTCAAGAAGGTGTGGGAGTTATTTTAGTGACAAGGGAAATTTTTATGAAAAGCGGTTACCGAATAATAACCAGCTTTCAATAATCGTATAACAACCTGTTGGGGTTATCCAATAACCGATCTAGTTGTTGCAGTTGCAATTATTTAAAAATGAATAACCGTCTAAACCGGTTACGGTTGCGGTTTGGGGAATAACTGCAACCACAACTGGTTGTACACCCTTATCGCAAACACCTCAATCTCGTCTCTGCAAACTCCTTGTCTCGCCCGTCTCGATTTAAGGCCTACAAATGTCTTAAGGCAATGTCAGTGGCCTTTAGAGAGAAGCTGCCAATCTCACCCTAGGTGGCCAATCCGACGGAAAGAGCTCTCTCATTGAAACCATCCTCGGGTTCCGCTTCAATGTCCACGAGGTCGAGATGGGCACCCGCCGCCCCCTCATTCTCTAGACTGTCCACAACTGGCCTCTTTGCCCTCAAACCCTACAGCCGCTTCCATGTTTTCTTTTCTCTATGCCCTTCTTTCAAATGGATTGCTAAAGATTTTGGGAAAAATAGAAAGATAATGAAAAATATTGGATTTACGTAGGTAATGAAATTGCATGACGTGATGATCCTGACAAGGACGTCAACTTTTTAAGGAAGAAATTGTAACACTTCAATTCGATTGTGAAAAAATAAGTACCTAATCACATAGAGTGAATGGTTTATAAAGAGACTCACAGCTACTAAGTTTCAATTACGCGTTTACTTACAAGGTAAAACTGAGTTTATAAGTAATTTTAAGAAAACTCCAAAATTGATTAGTTCTTTTTGGATGATAAGACAAATTTGGCTAATGCTTTTCGTAAGTCATTACACTCACGATTCTTCTGCTTAAAGAATTTGGAGCTTCAAATTTATGAAAACTCGATGATTGTGTTTAATTATGTTCGATGATTTAGATTTTGGATTTTATTGGCATTTAGTTTACAAAAACACACATTGTTTAAGCTTTCTCTTGTTGATCAAAACATTCGTTTAAATAATGTAGTGCGGGTTGCCAATTGCGATTTGTGAAACGCTTCGTTTAATTAAGTCATTAGTAGTTGCTCTGTTTAAATAACACGACACCGTTTGTTGAGAGAAACGCTGAAACAAATTACGAGGTTCTACAATGAATCAGTGTAATACAAATCGGATCATTTGTTCAGAGACCAATTGACCAAATGTTTGTTTATTTTATTTTATTTTTTTCTTTTACGTAACCAAACAGTACTTACGTTGAGAGACCATCATTTGTTAATAAATGTTGATCAATGATTGCGATTTGTCAAATTGTCATTCTTCTTATAGTATTTCTTCGGTCATTCAAGTTGACTAAACTATTATATTTAGATTACTCTTGTAAATTAATTGTTTACCAATATATATAATTTTTGTTACATATTTATAATTGTAGTTTTTTTTTTTCTTGACCCCTCTAAACTCTTAATGATACATCATATAATTAAGCTCCTCATAAGTAATTAACTCAAGTCATATTAAATTTGGATGGCTGGATTTCAAATAGATGGTGAAAAAGATAGCCGTTTACAAAGTCTCTCACTTGGCATTAATGACGGACCATTCCACAAGATATTCTACATATGTGACGTCAAATTTGGCTGGTGTACTTAACAAATTAAGCCTAACAAATCCAAATGCATGTGTTATAATATTATAATCCCTCTTAAACTACTACTTAATTCCTCGGTAATTAATAAACTAATTGATTTTTTCTTAATCTCATTTACTTAATTAATTAATTAACATCCTCCCATTTGTTAGAGCCGGCCAATTGGTCGATCGGCCGGCATCACAAGTGCAATGACCAATCCAAACGCTGCTCTGGTTTAAAAGAGCAAACCCAATACAGAAGCAGAGCTGAATTTCAAAATCCTACCGTTGCGAAAATCATGGGATCCTCCCTAAGCTGCTGTTTTTCAGAGAACGACGATGAAGGGTACGTGAAACAAACGTTTCTTTTTCTTTTCAACTCGAATTCAGCATTAAACTTCAGCGTTTCTTTTTTCTAGGATAACGACAATTGGCGGAGGCGCCAGTTCGTGGAGGATTTTCACGTACAAGGAGTTGCATGCGGCAACCAATGGATTCAGCGGGGACAACAAGCTTGGAGAAGGGGGATTTGGGAGTGTTTACTGGGGAAAAACGTCTGATGGGCTTCAGGTAATTCATTAATTAAGCTTATAATAATTTAGGGAAAACTTTATTTTAGACTCCTCAACTACAACGCGTTTTGAGAAGACACCCATAAATTTCAAAAACTCTCAATTTAACCCTATGAATTTTTCATTTCAATCAATTTTTGTCAAATTTTAAACGTTAAAAAAATGATAAAATGACGTCTATATCCCTGATTTTTTCATAAAATTCTAAATTTATCTTTAATTTCAAATTAAATTTTTTTTAAAAAAAAAAAAAAAAAAATCGAAGAGTAATTTGATCTTTTTAGGAATTTCTGTTAAAAGTTAATGACATAGTAAATTAATTGAAATTGAAAATTCAGGAATGTAAATTGAGGGTTTTTGAATTTTGAAAGTCTTCTCAAAACGCGCAGTAATTCATGAGTGTAAAGTAAAATTTCTTCTATAATTTATATATGCGCCCGTGAAACGTACTCCATTTGGCCACCATTATTGTTGTTGCTGCTGTTTATGGTTTTCAAATAGCTGTGAAAAAGTTGAAGGCGATGAATTTGAAGGCGGAGATGGAATTTGCGGTGGAGGTTGAAGTTTTGGGGAGGGTTCGGCACAAGAATTTGTTGGGTCTAAGGGGGTACTGCGCCGGCACCGATCAACGGCTCATAGTCTACGACTTCATGCCGAATCTCAGCTTGCTCTCTCATTTGCATGGCCAATTCGCCGGCGAAATGCAGATTGATTGGAAGAGGAGAATGAAGATTGCAATTGGCTCTGCTTAAGGCCTACTGTAAGTTCAACCTGCTCCCTCTAATTATTGACTGAAACATAGTTGACTTCTCAAACAGTGACTTCACAATCCACCAATGGGCACTTAGATGGCTAAATTACAAAATACCCTTGAATTTTTGAGAAATTGAAAAATGTTATTTAATAGATTTCTGTATAATTACCATACAACTTAATAATGTGGCAGTAAAATTCAATTTTTAGATCAACAATATTTGGGAAAAAAAAATGTTAATTCAATGACTAATTTTCATTGTCACATCATCCAGTTTTATGATAATTATACACGAGTTTTGTGATAAATTTATTCAATTGGAAACAAAGGATTAATTCAAAGATTGTAACAAAGTTTCACCTTCGATTGATGTTATAAATTTAGGTACTTGCACCATACGGTAACACCCCACATCATTCATAGAGACATAACGGCCAATAATGTGGTTTTGGACAAAGATTTTGAACCATTGGTGGCTGACTTTGGGTTTGCAAAGCTTATTCCGGAAGGTGTAAGCCACCTGACTACCCGTGTGAAGGGCACTTTGGGATACCTAGCACCCGAATACACCATGTGGGGAAAGATTTCCGAGAGCTATGATGTCTACAGTTTTGGAATTCTTCTGTTGGAGATCGTCACGGGAAGAAAACCGATAGAAAAGCTGCCCGGAGGGGTTAAGAGGACGATAACCGAATGGGCGGAGCTGCTCATAAGCAACGGGAGGTTTAAGCATCTTGCTGATCCAAAACTCCGTGGAAATTTTGATGAAAGCCAGCTGAAACAAGCTATCAATGTTACTGTCTTATGTGTGCAAAGTGAGCCTGAAAAGCGACCCAACATGAAGGAAGTGGTTAGCCTTCTTAATGGGCATGAACAAAAAGTCAAGGTTATGCCTATGAGAATCAAAAGCATCAAATATGAGGAAGAATTGCTGGCATTTGATCAACCTAGTGATGCTGATGATCATGGTGGTGGTGGTGGTCATGATGAAAATAATGGTTATGGGGTTTTTAGTGCCTTGGAGGGGCAGAAAATGCAAGACCCTTACAAGCACCGCAGAGATGGGAGAATTGATAAAAACGTCTACTAAGAGAGATTGTCTTTATTTATCAATGTTAAGATGCACATTTTTCTTTTCCATGGGACAAGAAAAAATGGTGAGAAAAATTTATGTATATTTTTCTTGAAGATACAAACTTTAAAAGTGTCATGTATTTTCCTATTATGTTCTATTTATTTGATGTTGAGATATTATTAGCTAACAACCATAAAGATTATAAAGATCATGAAGCTAGCAAGATATATATATATATAGAGAGTATTCAAGTAATAGATTTTTAGATCAAATCCCAATCATGTTTATATTGTTTTTTACTTTATTATCGAAAAAGATGAATTTTGTCATCTCTTCCAATATTCCATTAGAAAGTACAACATACTAATATTCAAATTATTATTATTTTTTTTCATAATTTTCTTGCTGTATTTTCAATTAATCAAATCCATTGAGTTGAGAAAATTCGTATCCTGATCACGGGCAAATATGCAGAAGTACACAGACTGGGATGGTTTTGGGAAAATCGTTTTGTCTACTTAACGTTGGATACGAATATATTTGCGGGTTAACTTAAGGACTTATAATATATTTACCCAGAGATTTATTATTTTTATTTTCTTAGAGTAGACAACATTTTATCAAATTCTCTTTATGACATTAGCTTTAATGATTTATTGGCATTTCGATTGACCTAGGGAGTTTTTTTTTTTTTTTTTTGTGGGTTGATTCAAAGACTTATAATATATTTACTTAGAAATTTATTATTTTTATTTTCTTAGAGTAGACAACATTTTATCAAATTCTCTTTATGACATTGGTTTTAATGATTTCAAAAAAGTAGAGAAGAATTTTAATTTTAGAAGGGAAGAAATAGTTGATCCATTTCGGGAGATTTTTACCACGCTTGAGTGGGAGAAGAAAACTGAAGGACAAAGTTTTGAAGATGTTATCGAGAGTCTTGTGGTGATTAGTTGGCTCTTATTTATTTTCGGATATCACTTTGTTTTCTTTTCTAGGAGATCCCGAAAGGGAATGACCGCAAAAAGCCTCAATTCCATGATTGAATCTTGGTTTTGAGAAGGGCTATAAATCTTGTGTATGTTTGTTTTTGTAACCCACTATGCCACGTTAATAAGCTTGTTAACGTGTTCTAGAAGCCTTCTTAATAAGCTTGTTAGAACGAGTTTTAGACCTCGACCAGAAGCCAACCTTAGGACGTTTTTTCTTCATAAAATCCAACGTAGCCCGGTCTACATATATATATTTTCAACATATTGTTTGTATTGTTCATACTTTGGTCCTAATATAAATTCTAGGTACGTGTTCAAGAAACACTTCATTTTTATTTGGTTTTTTTTACTAGGTAGGCAAGGAGTGTAACTTATTATATGCTAGACAGGCCAAAAGTGGATCTTTAGGCAATTTGCAAAGTCCCTCTTGTGGAGTGGAACTTATTATGCATGCCACCTTTTCAATGGGTGCATTTTTGAATCGTTACATGAGCCAATTAAGTCAAGATTAGACTTTATATAAATAATTGCTTAATCATGTGTAGCATCAACCCTTAATCAAGAACCATCGACAAATGAAACGGTCAAACCAATATGGGTCTAAAAAGCTAATAAAACTTTTGACCGTCAAAGCTTTTGACCGACAATTACGTACAGTTTCAACCATACATCCAAAAATAATAAAATCATACTAAATTAAGAAATTCTTGCTTTCTTAATTTATATGATAACCAAAAGTAGCAGGTTTGTAAAGTGGAACGATGGCGAAAGTGAGATTTCTGAAGCTTTTGTTCATCGTCGTCGCCATAATATTAATCTCAGATTGCAGGCAAGTGCGGGGGATAGAATGTTGCAGTTACTTCGACATCGGCAGCTGCAAACCAAGTCTACTTGAAGGAGCACTTACCACCGCCGATGATATTCGGTGCAACGATATGTGCACCAAGAAGAAATGTCCTAGAGGACGTTGCCGGATTCTCGCCAGGCCAAATCCAACTCAGTTTTGTCATTGTTACTGTAACGATGAATGATTGCTCATATTTATTAGAACAGTTTTCAACATAGTGGATGTACTTTCTTCAGGGTCTTGGCAATATTGTCAATGGGGTCCCGGAGAACCGAGGATACTCTAATGCCAAAGTCAAAAAGTTTCTAAGAGAAATATTGTGCTTCGGGGCACAATAATTCAATACGCTCAATCATATGTATGAGGATATTTCAGAATCTTTTAGTACCTTATGTAGGGGCCTATTTATAGGCTTGGGCGGTAGAAGTAGGCTTGAACCATCTCTTCTTATTTGAGCTGTATTGGGAGTCCATAGTTGAGATAAAACTCAACAGCTATCATGTAGAAATAAATCTTCAACAGATATCATGTAGAGATAATCTTGAGTAGTCATATTGTAAAGATACGTATGACGTCTTTATTCTAATAATATCGGAATATAAGACTATTAATTAATTAAATAGCCCTTGCTATTTAATTAATATCTTCATGGGCCTATCTTTGGCCATTGAGCCCAAAATTTAGTGGGCTTGTAGTGTGAATTTATTCCCAACAATATTAGTACTCCTTACAATGTGGAGGCTGAATAAAGTTTCTTCTAGCGATTTGTCTACCAATTTCTTCTATTGCATCAAACAACCAAATATATATATTTTTAAAATTATTTTACGCCGAAACAAATAGAGCCTAATAGTCATTTCAATGTCCACCAATAGGCGCTTAATTAGATGGCTAATTGAGCTCATCCATCTACTTTCTTTTTGGGTGTAGTGTATAATGTAACACAGCTCAATATTTCTATGTGTAGATGAAAGAGTGCGGAGGGTTTTAATGAATAAATGTTGAATGCATTTCTGATCTTCTCTTAAATTTTCATTGTGTAACTTACCACTCTATTAGATTCTTTTAAAATTAGACATGAATATATCCTTCGATATCTCGTCATCATTTTTTAGCTCAATAAAGGGTACGTAAAACCATCACTTTTCTATTTTTTTAGATCCAAAATTTGAACTCAAAATATTCAGCATGAAACTAATACGTTTTTTTATTTTGTTATTGTTTATTAAAAAAAAAATGACAAAATTTCCTCTAAATTGGTTTGAAGGAAATTTCCTTCAACAGTTCAACCTACTCTAATAAGTAACAAGTGTCATTCAACATTTTTAGGTTTCTAAAAAATTAATTTTTGGGTTCCTAGATTGGTGAAATTACAATAAATGATTATAAAAATATTAAATAAAATATGTAAAAGATGACACTTGTCACTTATTAGAGTAGATTGAAGGAAATTTCCTCCAAATCAGTTTGAAAGATTATTTTATTTTATTTTTTTCCCAATTGAAAGGGAAAAAAGGTTACAAAGGAAATCTTTTCTACTCTTGATCTGAATGGAAAAGAGAATGGATGATCATATGAGAATGCTTCCAAATCAGTTTAGAGGAAACTTATTTACGTAAGTACCAAGATATTTTGAAGTGAATAGTCAATGATGACCCTAAAAAATTATGCACTTACCTTTATGCTATAATTTAATTTAATTTTTTTTCTCTCTTTATGAGTGTTTCTTGGCAGATATTAATCGTTTATTCTCAAAGTATTGGATTTTAATTGCAAGATTCATCCATGTCCTATCCAAATCATCAGCTAATTTCTTACCCTGAATAAATTATTTTTGGTAAATGTTACTTGGAGTCTTAACTTGTAAATACCTTTCCTTAATTTGTAAACACATTTTGATAGTGTAAGATGAAGAATAATATAATATTCTCCCCAAACTGGCATCCAGTAAACAGTTTTTCCTAAAACTTTCAATTGCAACAATATCTTTTCTAAGGCTCTGTTTACTTCGACGTAAAATTGATTCTATCGGAAAATATTTTCAAGGAAATCAATTTCCCTAAAAATGTGGAAAATCAAATTTATATATATATATATATATATTCATTAAATCATATTAAACTCTAAATTACGAAAATGTCTGGACCAAGTCTTAGAGGTGTCCGAACCGAGTCCCACAAGGACCACACTGCGACTCACCCGGTTGGGTCTCAATCAAGTCCCGGGCGGGTCCCAGTCAAGTCCCAAGTAGGTCCCGAGCGGGTCTCGTGTAGGTCTTGGGTGGGTCTCGAGCAGGTCTGGTAGGGTCTTGGTCACGTCCCGGCCAGGTCTGGTCAGTTCCCGGGCGGGGTACCTAGCAAATCTCAAGTGGGTCCTGGGTAGGTCCGGCAGGTCCCAATCAAGTCCAAGCGGGGTCCCTGTCAAGTCCAATCAAGTCCCAACGGGGTTTCGGGCCGGTCCTGGTCAAGTCCTAGGCGGATCTCGGGCAGGTCCCGACGGGGTCCCGGGCGAGTCCCGGTCAAGTCCCTAGCAAATCCAGTCAGGTCCCGGTGATGTCCCAGGCAGGTCCTGAGCAAGTCCCGTGTGGGTCCCAGTCAAGTCCCGAGCAAGTCCCGACGGGGTCCCTAGCAAGTCCCGAGCGGGTCTCGGTTAGGTCTCGAGCGGGACCAGGTCAAGTTCCAGGCGAGTCCTGGGTAGGTCTAGGCGGGTCCCGGGCAAGTCCCGGCGAGGTCCTGAGCTGGTCTTGGCAGGGTCGGTTGATTTGAGAATGAGATGCTCAAAGTCAGAAAATGGTTTACGATTTTCAAAACCGAAAACCATTTTCCGAAAATTAAAGAAGAATTTTCGATTAAGAGGAAAATATTTTTCGTTTACTACTATTTTATGTTGCAGTAAACACCGTAAAATACGGAAATCATTTTCTAGAAACCATTTTACATTAAAGTAAACAGAGCCTAAACTACCAAAAAAAAAAAAAAATTGACAATGTACAACAAGCCCTGCAAAAAGACAAAAATTAACTTTAATTTTTTTCAATAAGACAAAAATACTCTAATAAATTTTTAAAAAAAAATCTTTAAGAAAAAATAATTTCCACACCATGGATTTTTTAAATTTTATTAAGGGAATTTTCGTCATTGAGTGGGTATTAACAATTTTTGGTAGTTTAGAATAGACATTATTAATTAAGTTGTAGTTTGAGAGGGATGGACTTTTCCGTATCTTTATATTTGGACAATACAAATATAAAATGATTATCATTTAAGCATCATTTTAGAAGTAAATATACCATGAAAGGAATCACATCTCTCTTCTTTTAGAGAGAGACTTTACCTTCTCTCTAGAATAAGGTCTTTCCCTCTCCTTGATGAGTTCCCCTACCGCTGTTGATACGGTCCCTAAGGGAGGAGGGATGGTCTAATTTCTCTCCCTCCTCCCCTCGGCTCTTTTTCCTTATTTTTTCTCTTTTATGTGTTGTTCCCCAAACAGTTATGCCAAAACCTCTCCATCCATTCCACATTTTCAACCGCACCAACCGACCACCGGACCTGTCATGGTCCAATGTCCCAAAGCCTTGTGAAACTCTCATTTGGGGTGGTTACGCGCGTGTTTTAGCCCATCATTGTGACATCATGTGTTTGTTGTTTTATGCAAATGACATTAACATCATCACTTTTCAGCCGCACCAACCACCGAATCTGTCAAGGTTCTCTAGTTGGATATTTTTCTGTTGGAGAGTGTTACCGGCCGGAAGAAACCTATTGGAAAGCTAGCTGGAGGGGTTAAGATAATTCAATGGGCCGAACATAGCCTTCTGAATGGGCCGCATGTACCAAAAGGTAGTGTTGGCCCTGTTGGGCCTGATTGCTGTATTTTATATATGTATGATGTATATTTTTCTTTAAAAAGTATCATGTATTTGCATATTATGTTATATTTATTTGAATGAGATATTTTTACCTAATTTATTACTAAAGGACAGCAAGATGAAGCAAGACATATATATAAGAGAATGAAAAGATGGATATAAATTCTGTAAAAATTATAACAGAATGCTTCGGTTATTGTCCTGATCGCATCTTGACCAAACAAATAATCAAAAAGAGTTCCAAAGAGCTTCGCTTGTAACTTCGTTCGAAGTTCGTTTGCATGGGAAGATCACAAAACCTTTGGTCAAAGTGTCATTTGAACACCGCATGTTCAAAACTCTAAAACACTAGATCTTGTTTGAATGAGATTGCGGTAAATCATGAAAACCCTGGCCGACTTAATCTAAAAGACTTTTTCTTTTCTCTGATTCTATGTAAGCCTAACATACCACAACTACCATACACCATAGAAAGCCATTATTCCTTCGTTGTGTGAGAAGTTTATCATTGCTCTTGAGCCTAAACAGATCATAAATGTTTCCTAATTTCTTCTTTTCCAAATTAAACCATAGAAAAGCCTACAATCACTAGAGTTTTCGTTTGAAGCAGAGGAGGTTCGTTTGTGAAGATAATCTAATAATAACAAGGCGAGAGGTTCTGGAACTACTACGCTAGGAGGTAAACGTATCGTCAATCAGGGTTACGAGCTAGGGTCTTCAAAGTTACAGATGTTTTGTAAGTTGAATAATTTGTAACATAAGCCTTTCATAATAAATGCCTTTGGAGTTAGCCGGGCTCCGAAGTGGTTTTACTTTTGAACAATTTTTCAAAAGGTTTTCACTTTGTCACCAAACTCTATATTAATTGTACGTTCTACTGGTTTCATGGATTGGTTTGATAATTGAATGTGTTTAACAACTTGGGCTCTGAATCCGGAATTTTCAATTTGGATCGGATCCATTACAACTCAAGTCCAATAGTTTTGTTACACATTTGGGTAAGTGGGATGTTTTTGGAGACCCTATATGTAACCAAACCTTGGTGCTTATCATAAATTCGAGACGGATTTTTTTTTTTTTTTTTTCTTAGCAAACCAATTCTAAAAAATGCATTTTCACACCCTGAAGATGAACCAGAATTTACAATTCATTCATTATTACATCAATAATGAATGTAATGTATCGTCCAAGACAAGCCAAAGAACTATATATATATATATATATATATATATGGAGAAAATTTACTTTACACATCTGAAGTTTGAAATGTTTTTCACTTTGAACATTAATGTTTAAAATTTGCAATGTACCCCCTTAATGTTTCAAAAATTTTCAATTAATACCCTCATTTACTAATTGCCGTCTAAATACACGGAAATTGCCAGCATAGGAGCAGGTGAAAGGCATTTGCTTCTTTTCTTTTTCACTCCAACACCCACCCGACACCCAAAAGGGGTTGACGAGAAAAAAATCAAAACAGGTGTTGGGTTTTAATGAGGGGCAATTACGTCATTTTACTAGCTAGGTTGGTTGCAAAATTGGAAGACGTATCATAAAAATTCAACATGAGATACACGTGATGTCATTTCCGTCTATTTAGATGGCAATTAGTAACGAAGGGTGTTAATTATAAATTTTTGAAACATTAGGGAGTGCATTACAACTTTTTAAACATTAAGATTCAAATTGAAAAATACATCAAACTTAAGGAGGGTAAAGTGAATTTTTTTCCTTATATATATTCCCACTATTGTACATATAATGAACATTGGCTGGCAATTATTTGGATTTCTCTCTCTCTCTCTCTCTTATCCATGAGAAAAGTGGGCAAGGGTTAGTGTCCTGTCAAAGTTTCTTTCATGATAAAGTGAGGCCTCTAGCTCGATCTTTTTGAGTGGCCTTCAACCAAATGGAACAAAGAAATAAATATTTTTCTTTGTGGCTTATAGAGCAAGACAAAATCAAATATATATGGCCTGGCCACACCATTGCTTATACGCCAAAGCACCCAACCATAACAATCAATTGTAAAGACGATCGAAGACTAATGAGTTGGATTGCCATTACTGTAAAAAGGATTTCCATGCTTCTTAAACAAGAATCACACAAAGATAATCATAGCTGAGGTGGCCTCACCTTCCCACTTACCTTAATCATGCTGCTTTTTTGTCCTCTACATATTCTTCTTCACACTGTTCGTCTGTTCGTGTGCTTCCATGCTCGACAAAAGAATCATATAACTAAAATAACTGAAATTCAACCATTGTCGGCTAATTTGCAATCGACAATGATCCCTTCTTCCCCTTCCAAAATACTCATAGGCCTCTCTTTTAACCCAGAAGACAGCAAAGAAGCTCTCTCATGGGCAATCACAGCTATAGCCCGTCCAAATGACACCATTGTTGCCCTGCATATTCTTGGTCAGTTTGTTTGTTCTTTCATGTTTCTGTATATATAATATGATAATTACCTTATTTTGATTTGTTTACCATCAATTAAAAGGTAAATTATCCTATAATGGAACCATTTTCCTGCATGCTGAATTACATTTTGAAAGGGGTTGACAACATTCTTTTCAAGCTCAAAATTTTCTCCCTGTTCAAGTAGTATTCATTAGTGTTGCATTACATGCATATCCTTTTCCTAGTTTTGTCATAAAATGTCAAATTAAACTGTCGATCTTACGTTAATTAACAGTTGGAAAGGACAAGAAGAAGAACTTGGCAAAGAAAAAGCAGTCGAAATTTCGCCAGGCAAAAGCCTACGTTATATCTGTTCTTGGAGAATTCGCCCAGACCTGCCAGTCTAAGCAGGTACACTATATATATGCTTGCTGATTTGTGAAGATTATATATATACGGAAAAATTATACTTTACTCCTCAAAGTTTGAGCCGATTTTCAATTTAACCTCTAATGTTTTAATTTTTATAATACACCCATCAAAGTTTTAAAATTTTTCAATATGGCCTATCTGTTAACAATTTACATCTAATTTGACTAAAAATTGATGACGTGCTAGGCACGTATATTTTTTTGTCTTAAATTTTCAAAATTGACTCCATATATTTTAATAAATTTCAAAAATGCCCCCAAGTCAAACCAACATCCAAAAAAAAAAAAAAAAAGTGGCCGTAGCCCCTTGATGGCTTGCCGGGGCAATTTATTATTTTTCATTATTTCTGTTAGAGAAAACAGAAAAGGTTAACGGATGAGCCACATTGAAAAAAAATAAATAAATAAACTTTGGTAAGATGTGTAAAAATTGAAACATTAGAGATTAAATTAAAAATTGGCTCAAACTTTGGGTAAAATGTATTTAATTCTAAAGCTATCATTTGCTGATCCCTGTACCATTTTTCAGGTAAATTTGGAAGCTAGAGTGGGGTTCGGCTCTAGTGTAGGAAAGGGTTTGATTGAGGAAGTGAAATCCACTTCAGCAGACTTTCTTCTTCTTCGGGGCTCAAGAAACCGAAAAAATAGGTAAGAAACCGCGTTAATCTTGACAATTTTAGTTCTGTTCAAATATGACTAGACATTGATAAACATGTTCTTTTTGAGTTGCTTTCTTCCAATTAGGACTTCACGTGATATTACAAGGTATTGCTTCGAGCATGTCCCTGAAAGCTGTACGTTTGTTTCAATTGGAAAATCTGGGAGAGCAGAGGTGTATTCAGAGTCAAATTGTCCTCATTCTGAAGGTAGATTTTTCAAGAAAACAAAACATTCTGTAATAGAATGTAATTCTAACATGTCAGTTTTAGCAGAAACATGTCAATCGAGCTCAAGGTGGTCAAACAGGGCAGCCTCCCCTGTTCCAAAGCCTTCACCAAGAACAACAATAGACGATGAAGAAGTTGGAGGAGAATCTCAGAGCACAGAAGATGATAGTTGTAGCTCTGGCGACACAAGCATCCCTGAGTCTCCTCCTCTGGCATCCAAGACAAGGAAGCAGCCGTCGCCATGCAGACAGCTCATTGCATCCCTCTTTGGTTCTCCAATGAAAAGAAAAGGCAGCTCCTCCCACGAAGGAAGACAGCAGCCTTTATTGAAGTGCTTCAGCTATGAGAAAATCTCCAATGCCACTAACAACTTCCATCCAGGTAAAATTGCTCACAAGCTTTTTTGCTATAATATTCAAAAGGCTTAAAATAAGCAACGGATCAGGAAAAACGTTAATCACAACTGTTCTATTATTTTGGATATTTTTTAAAATCACTTATAAAACTCAGTTTCACTTAGTAAATAAGTAATGTAGGACTAAGCACTTACGATCGGGATATTACAATCTCCCTCTCTTAAAACTTCTTATGTGGGTTACTCATTAGGGCATGTCATGTGATGCTCCAATATCACATGGCGTTACTATGGTGGTGCTTCCACCAAATACTATTCATCTCATTTTCCCAAAAAAAATCGACATAAAAGCATTCTCACTTTTTATATCACATCATTCACTTTTTGTATCACATCATTTACTTTTTACTACTATTCAAATAAAAAAATCACTACAAAACAAAATTTTTTCACTTTTCAATACTATTTTTTCACTTTTCTATACCAGTCATTATTATTATTATTATTTAATTTAAAATAAATGAACAGTGCCATGTTGCTATGTTGTTTAACAAACAAGGCCTATGTAGCTATGATGCCATTTATAACCAACTAAGGTAAGCACTAGCCGCATGTACGCTATCACCCAATATGAGTACTTAATTGGGAGCTTCCATAAAATCACATATAAATAAGTAAGCAATGTTGGACTTAACACTCATAATGAACGTGTTTATAAACCACTCACTCTATGTAGGAGACCAGGTGTTACACTTTGAATTATGTTGATTTTGCTACTAATCTGTGATAGCAACTCATTGACCAAATGTCACATTCTGAATTTGGTATTCTTTTTGCCTGTTTGGTGGCTTCAAATACCAGATAATATAATAGGCCGGGGAGGATATTCAGAGGTATATAGAGGTGATCTTTCTGGTGGGAGAAGCATCGCAGTGAAGAGATTGGCCAGGGACAACAAGGATGCTAATAAGGAGAAAGAGTTCCTCATGGAATTGGGCATAATTGGACACGTCTCCCATCCCAACACAGCTAAATTAGTTGGCTGCTGCTTTGAAAATGGACTCTACCTTATTTTCAATCTCTCCCAAAATGGAAATCTTGCATCTGCATTGCATGGTAAGGAAGACCACCAACTTCTCTTATCAATTCAAGCCAATTGGGTAATCCATTCTCATCAAATGTTTGAACAATGAACAGGAAAAACATGCAGGTGGCTTGAGTGGCCAATTAGATACAGGATTGCAATTGGTGTAGCAAGGGGCCTGCATTATCTTCATAAATGTTGTAAGCACAGAATCATACATCGTGACATAAAGGCCTCAAATGTCCTCCTTGGCCCAGATTATGAACCACAGGTGAAGAAACAAACCCCCATTTCCTACAAATAATCAAAATTTACAATATGGGTATCTTATGTTTCAATTCCTAATTATAATTTCACCCCTACCATTTATAGCTCAATCATGGTTTTTGTCTGCTGTGTAGATTACTGACTTTGGGCTTGCAAAGTGGCTTCCAAACAAATGGAGCCACCACGCTGTGCTTCCGATCGAGGGGACATTCGGATACTTAGCACCCGAGTATTTCATGCATGGAATCGTTGACGAAAAGACTGATGTTTTTGCATTTGGGGTCCTTCTTTTGGAGATCATTACTGGTCGGAGGCCCGTTGATTCTTCCAAGCAAAACCTTCTCCTCTGGGTACCTGTAAATTCTCTTCCATCTTTCATGTTCCATCCATGGCTGTCCATATTCAAATTAATGATGTTTATATATATATATATATAGGCGAAGCCTCTAATGGAATCAGGAAAGCTTGGGCAACTAGCTGATCCAAAACTGCAAGGCAAATATGATTCGGAACAGTTGCACACACTAGTGCTCACGGCTTCTTACTGTGTCAGACAATCCTCTGTTTGGCGTCCATCAATGACCGAGGTATTCGAGATGACTTTTTTTCTTTTTCTTCTTCTTGGTTTTGCCCCGAGTATCAAGGTTTTGATTTCTCTTATCTAACTCTAAAAATGATATGACTTCTAAAATTATCATTACACTTATGATTGATTATTATTAAATTTTGATCAAATTGTGATTTTAAAGCTAACTCATTTATAGAGTGATACAAGAACGACATAAGTTTTGATAATTAAAGGTTAGGATTGCAAAGTTAAGTTTTTAAAAAAGAGACGGCTTTTAATCTATTGTTTAATCCCCAAGGTATTGGAGCTTCTAACAAGTGGGCAAGACACAGAGGTTGCAGAGAGTTGGAGGATACCCAAGTTCACCTCTGATGAGCTGGACGATTACTCCATGGTTTTTGGATATGATGTTCCAACTAATATTTCACTCGAGGATTATTTGTGAGTACGTATATATATGTAGGCCTTTTCAATGTCTGTGATGATCATTTTTATTAGCTTTTTCTTTTTCTTTTTTCTTTTTTTGGGGTATTTTCTGTTTTTGCATGCTCCACAATTTTGTTTTTTTGTTTTTTTGTTTTTTTTTTTAAATAAATAAATTAAGCAAGCATGCGAATTTTATTGTAGAATTCTTCGTGTGAAAATCGAAATTATATTGTAAGATGGGTATAAAAGAAAAATAGAGGTATGCAACTTTTGCATGGAAAATATACTTCTGATAATCAACAAAGAAGGCATACGTAAGGTGTTTGACGTTGTGATCTTGCAGATTAAAAGCGTAATTTTAAATTAAATCAGAGAAAATCTATCGTTCTAAAATATGTTTTCAAATAATTGCAATTTAAAAGTGTAGAAAAGTTAAACTATGACTTTAAAGGTCAACATATAATTTTATCAAACGTTTAATTATGCTTTCAAAACGCAATTTTTGAACCAAACATGTAAAATGGCAAACACAAACATACCCTTACTTGAGAAACGATCAACCTCATAATGTATGCCCTTAAGAGAATAAAGTAAAGATAGGAATCATAGGACAGGCCCCCTAGCTCCTGTCCTAGCTAGGATTTTTTTTCTTTCTTTCTTTGTTTTCTGGCTCTTGGAATCAAAGTATCAAGAAAGAAAAAAAATGGTCCAAATTTATTTGCTATTTAAATCGAGAAATTAATTAGCCATTGGCTCATTAAATGTACCAGCCGTCTCAGTCCATTTGTCAAAAAAATATTGGTAAATAATAAATTACATTAACTAGAACAAATATATAAAAAATAAAAATTATATATATATATATATATATATATATATATATATAATAAAAAAATAGGACCCCAACAAAAGCGAAGCCCAATCAATGCAGGCCCGAAGAACAACAGGAACAATTAACTAAATACTCATTTTTCACTGTACTCTTATATTACTATATTGATGTAACAATGCTTATAAAAAAAATAAAAAAACACAATTAATTTAAAGGTTAATGGGCACTGCCACATTAACCTAATAATATGAGAGCGGAATAGAAGATGAGTACCTAGCATTTCTCTCTCCATAGATTGGAAAAGAAAAATATTTTTCTATCAAAGCCTTCTCAAGGCCTCCAATATCGTCAATGTAAAGAACCCATGTAAGGATTCTAATGATAACATGATTGATGATCAAGTTATAGCTCATAAAAAATTTTAAAAAAAAAAGTTAAGAAAAATATATAAAAAGATAACTATAACTGTCGTGTAATCTCTTGAATTTTCTTGCAAATCATTTTATGATTATTATAATCGCTTACACCTTTAGAAGTAAATTTAGAAAAATTTACAGAGCAATTATGATGACAAATGAGTAAGTAGATCGACTATCATACAATTAAGATGACGTGGTAATAAAAATCAACCTTTTTTTTTTTACAAGTGCTAATTTGGGAGCTGATTTTCATTGCCACTTTATCAAATTATATGACAATCATATAACAATTTTCTAATTAGCATTACTTCTTTCTTTCTTTTTTTAAATAGTCGTGGCAGAGCCTGAGCGTCATCTCCTATAATAGTTCTCTGGCGGCTAGGGTTCTCAATGTACTTTGACGTTAGCCTAAATTGAAATGGCAATTTTTTTATTGCAAATTGGTGATTTATGGATTGAAGGGTTCAACTATTCACCCCTTCTAAAAACAAGGTGTCAAAAATAGTGCTAAATAGGAATCATAAAATTGAGTAATGCTAAAAGGAAGGTTTATGTCTCTTTTGTATTCTTTCAAAATTAATGTGACTCTTAAAATTACTATTAAATTTGTAATGATTATTATTAAATTTTATCTAATAGTAATTTTAAAAGTCACATCAGTTTTAACATGACACAAAGAGGATGTAAGTATGACATTTCAGATTACTCCATAAAATCCAAACAATTTAATGCCAAATATGAAAATTAATCCACGTTCCTTTTGTAGGATGATATTTACTTAACAAAGTTCTTGGCTGCTCAACAAAAAGAGTGATTTCGTAGGGAAAAAAAAAAAAAAAATCTTATTTTTTGTGGTAATTACATAGCAACCTAGAAAGTTTAACCTGAATATCAAAGGAACATTAAAAAATTTCAAAGAGAGAACCTCTAACCTCTCTTTAGTTTTTTCTCTCCAGTGAATTTCTTTATGGAGGAGGGATAGTTTCCTGTCCCTCCTCCCTTGCCCCCCATGCACATTTTTTTTTTTCCCTGTTTTGTCTCTTGTTTCTGGTCCCTATCACTGATTTCAGCAGTAGCCACGCCACCCCCTCCACCCTATCGACTCACTGCCCCATCTGGGCGTCGTCTTTTCCTTTATTCTGGTCGCCTTGGGAGTTTTAGATCCGGTCTGATCTAAGCTAAATCTGTTCATTTCGAGCTTGCCAGTCCAACAACGCGCATCTCCCCCGCCTTCTCTAGCCTCTCCGCCACCTGTCGCCGCCCTCCTCGTCACAACACTGCCACCACATGCCGACGTGGGATTTTAAGGATTGTCCAAACCCTTGAGTTGTGGAAGTGAACAGTTTTCTAGCTTCCGAGTTAAGGAGAATGAGTTTCGGCATGCGATTTTCTATTCCATGGCCGAGGAATATGAGCTACCTATGCATTGTGTTGAGTCTCTCTGAAACAAATATGTTGTTACAATTAAAGATTAATTATGAGTTAGCGGATTTTGATGTTATAGATAGGTCTTGAATGTCAGATTGTTATGTATGTATCGATGACTTGTAGCCTTATAACTTTGGCTATTATTTTTTCAGAGCTTTTGCTCTGTAATGTAAGAGCTTTATACTCGTAATCCGTCATCAATTAATGAGACTAAATTGATTTCCTCTAAAAAAAATATGAAAAAAAAAAAAAAACATTAAAAAATTTCTATATCAATATCCATACTACAATTAAATTTGAATTCTCAAATAAGTCTCCATTAACTGAACCTAATGAAGATGATATGGAACAAAATTCTGAGTGCCCAATAAATTGTGCAAGATATTTTGGCATAAAAGCCTTTGAATAAACATAGTTCACACACATACTATATCGATGTATTCTAATTGGCCTACACTTTTATGTTTTTTAAGTGATTTACATTATAAGTCGCTTAAAAGTTAAAACACGTAATGTTAAATAATATAACATAAATGTGATAAATAAAATTGAAAAGTATTATTATTTACAAAGAAAATCGCTGGCCCATGAATCATTTTTCTCGCATAGGTGGGAGGGTTTTTGGAGGCTGAGCATAAAAAATAAAATAAATAAATAAATAAATCCCAAAATAGAGAATATATTAAATGAAAGAATAAGCATTTATGAATTATGAACAGCTAAATCGGGCCGTTGACTTTTACTGCATCATAGTGGGCTTCGATAGTGGATAAACATTATGGAGTGATTGGTGGGATGGACCACTTTGGACAGTGGCAACTGACAGGGAGAGCCCACAGGGTGATGCCGTGGGCCGCTGCGCACGTGAAGGGGATGGTGTCGGCCCCACCATTCATCGCCCCACTTTGATGGGGACTACACGTGCATTTTGCAAGCCGACACATTTTCCCTTCTCTCTCTCTCAGCCTTGTAAAAAAGTTACATTTAATAATGAATTGAACAAATTTTTTGATTTAAGGAAGTTTTATGAACAACTTTACAAATGAAAAAGTAATTTATCATTAAAAAAAAAATGCTAAAAAATATAGTGAATATTATTTTTTAAATCTATATTCCATTTTATGACATCAAGGATAGGAGTAGAGATTTTCGGCAGCATGAGGTCATCCCAGTATCTGCCAAAGTCTGACGTGGTCAAGATGTTTTTTTTTTAAATAACGTCAGATATTTTGCTCCTCTTCTTCTTCTTCTTTCTTCTTTTTTTTTTTTTTTTTTGAAAAAAAAAATTGAAGAAAATAGATATTAAAGGGAAATTCAAATTTGAGGTATTAGCACCAAATTTAAGATGATCGAATTCATTTTGGGTAATACAATCCCTAAAGGGTTAACGTTCAACCCATATATTTTAGTTTTGAATCCAAAAACAAGTTTTGAGATATTAAAAATTAAATATTAACTCATAGAAATTTAACTAACAAAAAAATAACAATTTTTTTTTTTATATATATATATATATATATTTTTTAATATATGTTCGACACTAGGCTGCCAAATTTTGGCAACAGCATAGCAGGACTCCAAGGATAGTTCAACTGGTTAAAGACTTTCGAACACTGATTCAAATCCCCTACCGCAATTTACCTTATGATGCTTTTTTTTTTTTTTTTTTTTTTATACACATAAGCAAACTAAAATTACAGCCTTATAAAAAGTTTACCCCATTAAGTATCATTTTCAAGATGGATAGAGTTTTTCCTTCAAACTGGGTTGGAGGACCTTCCTCTAACCCGGTCTATAAAAATGACATATATCCCATTTTTTAATAACATGTAAGATGCACATGAGTTTTTTATATTATTTATTTCAACTTTGTCTATGCTATTTAAAACTCATGTGTATCTCACATGTTATTAAAAAAATAGATACATGTTATTTTTGTAGACTGAGTTGGAGGAAGTTCCTCCAACCCAGTTTGGAGGAAGTTCCGCCAATCCTTTCAAGATTTTCTTTCTCAAAGTAAATAGGGGGGTCAAATGTTTTGTATATATCCATCATGCATATCAAATCTCAAATCATATACGGTATACCTTTAGAAGAGATTTTGAGTGCATTTGGCCCCGCAATTTCATAAGTTACACGTGTGTTATTAAATGGGATTAGGATCTACTGAAATTTCTAAGGAAATATTTATTATTTTATTAGTAGTGGGACATGTGGCAGAACAATGACTCTTGGATGAAAAATATACGACATAGATCTGAAAATTCAGAAACTGGAATTCTCCTAAGAATTTTAGTGGATCCAAATCCTTCACGTTTTTGACACTACAAGCAAGGACGTGTATTTATAAAAACACACAATTTTGAATGTCAAACTGTAATTTTACCAAATACTTAATTACACTTTTAAAAGTCATGTTTTCATTAATTACGTTTTGAAATTTTTATTTGTAGATCCATCCCTATAAATCAAATGGACACTTTTTCAATACCAACATAGCTAACTAATAAAAGCATGTTTGTTAGAATTTTCTTCAAATATTTTTTGTTTTCTATCCTTAAAACAAAAACACTATCAAGTACACTCATAATTGTTTTCATTTTTTTGTCGCATCAAAACATTTTTCTTAAACAAAAACAAAACAACACCCTGAAATTACATTAACAAATATACCCTTTGTGTGTCTATATCATCATTGTACAATTTTTTGGCTAACGGATTTATTCCCTCCTCTCTCATATATGATTTGCTCATCAAATATTAATTTATCAAAATCAAGTAAGAATATATTAATTGAGAAATGACCAAATCGATGATTTGGCATGGACAGCTGCAGACTGCAGTGGCACCAAAGAATCAACTTTTAAAGAGGAGACAGAAAGGCTGACGTTGGTCAATTGAATCTGGATATTGCTTTTCTTGGAAAGACAAGCTGTTTATTTAATTTCTTTTATTATTTTCTTGTATTTTAATATTTTCCTCGGAAAGCCAAGCTGTCTTAAACGTGACCTCAACCCTTGAAGTAGAAAGCTCCAGGAGAATGGGAAAACTTTTCTTTCCTTCAAACCAAACACCGCCCAAATAAAAGTTATTAATTAAACAACGATTAAGCAAATAGTAACAAACAAAATCTCAAACTAATTTATAAATTAGATAAGTACGAACCAATAGGAATTCAGAAAGAGATACTTGACAATTTTCTAATAAAAAAAAAACAAAAGGTTTTACCGACAGAGAGAGTTACAGAAGCCCCAGGGAGAAAAAAGTAAATGGGCTTTTTGAAGATGGGAGGAAATCTTTATGTGCGAAAAGCTCAGCATCATGCTCCTGCAAATCAACGGCTAAAAACTCCATCGACCGGAGATATAATTTACACAAAAACATTAATAAAAAACGCTAAGGGGGAGCGGCTCCGCGCACAATTATTCTAGGGCGCAAACTATGAATCATAGTGTCGACAGCACAGGATCACCCAAAACACGAAAAAACCGGCTTCGTCGGTCGGTCAGAAGGTGGGAACGACGCCGTACTGCGCGTCAGATATGAAAGCCGCAGATGACACCGAGTCATACAGGCAGTCCACCTCGGAGTCTATCTCTGTGCGTTTCGCGAACCGGCCTTTGATTCTCGGCCGGGTTTCGGCGTAGGCTTTTCTCGAAGCGTAGCGAATCGTCTTCTCGAACTTCCGGTTCTTCCTCTTCTCCCTGTACCTTAAAACCCTAGCCTCGCGATCGGTTCCACACAACTGAGTAGCCACTTGGTTCGTAGTCCCCGAGACCGTTATGTTCGGATCGGCACACATGTTCCGGCCGAAAGGATACGATATATCGGACATGGAATTCCCGTCCGGAACCACCCCAACATCGGACGACGAAACCTGAAAAATAACATAAAAATCAGCCCAAACAGTCGAATAATTTTTTTTCCAGGAAAATGGATTCCTGGGAAGTGGTGTGCTGTAGAAGTGGGATTGAGTAATTACGCTTTGGCTAAGAGAGTGGGTCGGATAGCTGAATGCGGAGAGCTTGGATTTGCAGAAATCGATATCAAAACAATTCTCTGTGGAGCGGTTGATGATGGGAGCAGAGACGGGCTTAGTCTGAACCGGTACTACGCTATCCGTGCCAGCACTGTGAAACGGGTTCGGGTAATCGAAATCAAGAAACGGATCCACGTCAGAGAATAGCATGTCACCGGGTTTCAAATCCGGAGCATCCATGAGCTTGGAGCTGAAATTCGGGTTGGGGATAAGCCACGACGCCGCTTCCGCCTCGTCGTGATGGTGGTGGTTGTTTTTGGTGTCGTTGGAGTTGTCCACCGCGGGAACCACCAGGAAATTACTGAGCGCGGAGGATTTGATTATGGCCTCGGCGGAGTCGAAGAAGGGCTCCACGGGGACGCGCTCGTGGCGTCGCGCCACCGGATTAGCGGAGTGGATGTCTGCGTCGCAGGTGACACAGAGGGCAGCAGCGTCGGCCTTGCACGTGACGGCCGCGGGGGCCTGCTCGCACACCTCGCACATCCACACGCGCTCGTGCCGCGACGCCAGCTTGTTGGCACAATGGATTTTGGCGTCGCAGCCGAGGCAGAGAAACGCCGAGTCAGCCCGGCAGAAAACCGCGGCCGCGGCCGATTTGCAGGAGTCGCAGGGCTTAGCCGCCGCGCCCCACGCTCCCCCGAACCGCTTCAAGCTCTCCGCTTCAATTCCCATTTTCCCACTCCAAAATACGAAAAATCGGTTGTTAACTGTTCAGACGAAGGCGCGGAGAAGTTAAGAGAAAGGGAAGGATTTAGTAGTTTTAAGACTTGACTATTTGGGCCGAGATCCCGTATATCTATCTAGTCAGAGCGAGGAAATCTGGGTGATGACGAGTAGGAAAAGGACACGTGGGAGGCTCTTAGCCACACTTAAGTTGTCTGGGGAAAAATAATGTTTGGGAATAGTAGTTGTCATGTGTCTGTGCCGACGTGGGACCCAAGTGGGGTGTAGATTTCATTAAAGTCACAGGGCGTTTGATATACAGGCCAAGAAGAGGCGACAAGCTCGAGTTGGCATTCTGCTAAAGTATTTAGGTTTATAATTTACCATTTCTTTTTTCCTTTTTTTTTTCAATCTCAAGGATTTTATATATTTACACAAATGTCAGTTCTTGTCCGAGGAGTAGGTTTGAGTTTGGGGAGACCAGAGATGCAGTCGGATAAAAGTAGTAATACCAAGAGGAATGAATGTAGGGATCATAATTTGTGTCGTGCGGTAGGTTTGGATGGTCTCGGGATATAGGTAGAAGATTATATAGGTTAATTATAGTTCGACTCATTTAAATAATTGGGTTAAATCACTCAATTCTAACTTTTTAAATTTGTATTGGGTCCGTCTTGAGTTCTCGGGATATGTCAAAATTTGCTAGCCATTATATTACATGTTGAGTTCGAGAAATGTCAATGTATGAATATAAAACTATATAAGATAACCTTCCCCTTCTTGTGCGGATATGTCAAAAAAAAAAAAAAAAAAAAAACTATATAGGTTAACACTAATTCGACACATTTAATTAAACATGTTTAATTTGTCAACTCTAATCTTTTAATTTTATGTTCAGTTCGCAGGCAATGTCAAAAATCGTCGACCATGAATGATATATTTTAGAAAAAAATAATGTCAAATATCAAGTAGAATTGTCATGTCAACGTTATAAAATAAGTGTAAAATAATAATATAATTTGTAACATTACTTAAAAAAAAAAAAAAAAGTGTATTAGACAAACCCATTTGTTCGTTGGATGCTACATGAATGGGTCATGTGAAGCTTTTATTAACTATAATTAAGGTGTACTTAGGCAGTAAAAACTAAAAATGTTGTGCATGGTAGGCCCTACCACACGAGGTTAGAGGTTAGGATCCATGAATTTAGATAACATATGTATTGAGGACAACTAGTGTCAGCTGCCTAGGTGGGTGGGGGTGTTCGAAAAAAGTGTAGCATGTCGTAATGGCAGCTGGAGTGAGGCTTTATAAGTTATAATGTTATATCATATTTGGTATAGCAATTTCGAATATACATATTTAATATTAGTAGTGCAATAATATTATTAAGATCCCTAATTATTTTGCTCAAACAGAAAAAGAAAAAAGACTCGAGCAACACTTAAAAAGGATAGGAAAAAGATGGGTGCCTCAGGGGGGACCACTCTACATTGGCTCTTCAGAACCTGGAAAAGCCTTCGACTGGTCATGGGTACACAAGATATTGCGAACCCTTTTACA
>NC_081548.1:18236368-18239128 GCF_901000735.1 Corylus avellana | reverse complement strand
TTTCTTCTTTTTTTTGTTTCAAAAAAAAAAGTTGGAAAAAGATGAAAAATAAAAAACATGAAACCAAGACAGACCATGAAACCAAAGAAGCTCAATCACAGAAGGAGTTGTGCTAAAGGAGGAGTCCATTAAGAGAGCAACAACCAAATGAAAACTATCATTTGGATTCCATAGAGATGAAAACTACCATTTGGATTCCATGGATATTTGGATTTGGATTATGATTACTAGTTGATTTGGAATTTGTTTGATAGTAGACTAAGAATTGGATTGTAATTTTTTTACTTATTTAAGTGAGCTGATTTGAGTTGATTAAAAATCATCAAGAGTAGTGGTTTAATAGTCTAAGAAATTTTTTTATGTCTAATTAGTGTAAACAACATTAGTTCTCATTGATGTCTTGATAAGGCTGGGTGGCTCAATCGAATTTGAGGGAGCAAATGTGATTTTCACCGTCTCTACTCTTCTTGTGCGACTCACAGCGGATAAGTACTACTATGGTCAGGAACGGATCTAGGAAGTTTTATGGGACGGGGCCAAAGCAAATTTTTTTTGGGGAAATATTCATTTACCCCCACAAACTTTCGCACATTTTGCAGATACCCCTCTATTGTTCAAAATCTCTCACTTTAATGTTTCCAATTTTTATTTTCTTTCCCTTTGCCCCTTCTGTTAAGATTTTCTATGAAATCCTAACGCAGCTCTTCACACGTGCCGTGCATGTGAGAAAATTTTAACCAAACACCCGTTATACCCCTGAACCATTCGAACAGACACCACGTGTAGAAACCTCTTGATTATCAAACAGGCCATGGTTGAGCATACTTTCATGAAATCTCTCTCTCTGAATAGTGTAGAAAATCAAATGAAAAGGATTCGATGGCATTTCGTCATATATGTCAAAGCTCCGCCCAGCTCTGATCTCTGCAGCTCCACCAGCTTCCTTATCAACCCCTCTCTGAGTATTGCTTCAATGGCTTCTTTCCGCCCGAAATACCCAATTTCTAGCACGCAATCCATGGCCAAGACCCGCAATTCCAGGTCCTAAAAATAAAAGAAGTTTATGATTTTGAGTATTCACCCATGGGACTCAATCTCGTTTATGGATCTTATTAAAGAACAGACGACTTTTATGGATGGAGAGGAAGCCATCATTATTAATGAACCGATTGTTCGACCCATGCAGGAGCCACTTGAGGCTTAATTTGGGGGTGCCGTGAACTTTTATTTATTTTTACTTTTTATTTTTTCTATTTTCCTACTCAAGTTCCAAAAAAAAAAGAGAAAAAAAAATATAGTATTTCCTATTTACGCAAGTTATCACTCGGCACCCTTAAAAAAATTTTAGCGGCACCCCCAATATGAATTGTCTGGCTCCGCCACTGGACCCATCAGTACTTGACCCACGAAAACCTCCTTATTGAATTTCATCAATTCGGTTATGGAGAAAGCGCAACGCTCTCGTATTCACTTTGGGGAATTTGGGTTGCAGAGAGTCGACTTGAGCAAGGAGAAGAGCTTGGATTTGAGGACGAGATGTTGCAACTCGTGGTTGAAGCCATGGGAGACTCGGTCCTCGAACTGGGTGAGGAGATTGATCAACTAGTCCTCGTTGTTGAAGGGTTGTTTTTTGCAGTCATGCAGGACGCCGGTCAAGGTCTCGATGCTCTCGCGGTCGGTCCAAGCTTGGATGTCGGTTTCTTTTTTTTTTTTTTTTCCACTACCGCTTTGTTGTCTGCTTCCACCTTCATTTCCACTGAAGCTTCGGATTCCGCCTTTGTGGGTTCTTCCGCTTCCACCGGAGGATTGCAATCACTTTGGGTGCAATTTAATCGATTTTCATGGCAAAGAAGAAAGACGCTTGGTATGTTCGAATGGGTTCAGGGGTAAAACAGGGTTTTCTTTAAAAAATTTCCACATGCGCGGCACATGCGAAGGGGTCCGTTAGGATTTCATAGAAAATCCTAACAGAAGGGGCAAAGTGCAAGAAAATAAAAATTGGATGCACCAAAGTGAGATATTTGGAACAATGGAGGGGTCCGTTAGGGTTTCACAAAAAATCCTAACAGAAGTGGCAAAGTGCAAGAAAATAAAAATTGGATACACCAAAGTGAGAGATTTTGAACATTGGAGGGGTGTCTACAAAATGCGCGAAAGTTTGTAGGGTAAGTGAAGTTTCCTTTTTTTTTTTTTTGCATAGTGTAATGAATTGATACTTTTTTTTTTTTTTTTTAATCACTGGTACTCAAAAAGTACAGCCTCTGTTGAGTTATTTTGCACCTCGTTGATTAACACTATATTCCCATATGTGATGACATAATCCATAATCAAACTCCAATAAACTAATATCAAATTCATTGCCATCAACCCTCAAAGTCTTTTAAGGAAATTGGGATATCAAGTATTGTATTTGACTTTCCCATAATTTAAAAATAAATTTACATAATCATTTTGAAGTCTTTAGAAAATAATACTCATATTCACATACAATAATTACTATGATTCTAATATGACATATTAGAACCTAAATCCCATAGGTTTAAATTTCCATTGAACTCATGGAAGTCTAGCCTTAATTAATACTTTAAGGCATTGTTTGGTTCGCGGAATGTCTAATCCATTGGAAAATGATTAGCTACTACTGGAAATAAAAGAGTGTGGAATAGATTAACTATTTATATTCATTTGTTTGGTTGTAATGCTGGAATAGACTAGCTAATCATATTACTGGGTTTGGTATAATGCAATATGTTGGTGAAT
>NC_081548.1:18233203-18236268 GCF_901000735.1 Corylus avellana | reverse complement strand
ACATAATTATAAAAAAAAAAAAAAAAAATTATAGTAAAGTTGTTTATGTTTCAAAAAAAAAAAGAATGAAAGTCCTTAATAATATAAATTGTATTTGTGTTATAAGGGTATTTTAGGAAATTTGATCACAATATGATTCCATTCACCAACATATTGCATTATACCAAACGAAGTAATATGATTAGCTAATGAATATGAATATGAATATGAATAGCTAAGCAAATGAATATGAATAGGTAATCTATTCCACACTCTTTTATTTCCAGTAGTAGCTAATCCTTTTCCAATGGACTAGACATTCCGCGAACCAAACAATGCCTTAAAGTATTAATTAACCCTAGACTTCCATGAGTTCAATGAAAATTGATACCTATGGGATTTAGGTTCTAATATGTCATATTAGAATCATAGTGATTATTGTATGTGAATATGAGTATTATTTTCTAAAGACTTCAAAATGATTATGTAAATTTATTTTTAAATTATGGGAAAGTCAAATACAATACTTGATATCCCAATTTCCCTAAAAGACTTTGGGGGTTGATGGCAATGAATTTGATATTAGTTTATTGGAGTTTGATTATGGATTGTGTCATCACATATGGGAATATGGTGTTAATCAACGAGGTGCAAAATAACTCAACGGAGGTCGTACTTTTTGAGTACCAGTGATTAAAAAAAAAAGTATCAGTTCATTACACTATGCAAAAAAAAAAAAAAAAAAAAAAAAAAGAAAGGAAACTTCACTTACCTTACAAACTTTCGCGTATTTTGTAGACACCCCTCTAATGTTCAAAATCTCTCACTTTGGTGTATCTAATTTTTATTTTCTTGCACTCTGCCACTTTTGTTAGGATTTTTTGTGAAACCCTAACGGACCCTTCCATTGTTCAAAATATCTCACTTTGGTGCATCCAATTTTTATTTTCTTGCACTTTGCCCCTTCTGTTAGGATTTTCTATGAAATCCTAACGGACCCCTTCACATGTGCCGCGCATGTGGAAATTTTTTAAGGAAAACCCTGTTCTACCCCTGAACCCATTCGAACATACCAAGCGTCTTTCTTCTTTGCCATGAAAATCGATTAAACTGCACTCAAAGTGATTGCTGACGATGATCCTCCGGTGGAAGCGGAAGAACCCACAAAGGTGGAATCCGAAGCTTCGGTGAAATGAAGGTGGAAGCAGACAACGAAGCGGCAGTGGAAAAAAAACAGAAACCGACATCCAAGCTTGGACCGACCGCGAGAGCATCGAGACCTTGACCGGCGTCCTGCGTGACTGCCAAAAACAACCCTTCAACAACGAGGACTAGTTGATCAATCTCCTCACCCAGTTCAAGGACCGAGTCTCCCAAGGCTTCAACCACGAGTTGCAACATCTCGTCCTCAAATCCAAGCTCTTCTCCTTGCTCAAGTCGATTCTCTGCAACCCAAATTCCCCAAAGCGAATACGCGAGCGTTGCGCTTTCTCCATAACCGAATTGATCAAATTCAATAAGGAGGTTTTCGTGGGTCAAGTACTCATGGGTCTAGTGGCGGAGCCAGACAATTCATATTGGGAGTGCCGCTAAAATTTTTTTAAGGGTACCGAGTGGTAACTTGCGTAAATAGGAGAGAATATATTTTTTTTTCTTCTTTTTTTGAAACTTGAGTAAAAAACATAGAAAAAATAAAAAGTACAAATAAATAAAAGCTCACAGCACCCCCAAAGCCTCAAGTGGCTCCTGCATGGGTCGAACAATCGGTTCATTAATAATGATGGCTTCCTCTCCATCCATAAAAGTCCTCTGTTCTTTAATAAGATCCATAAACGAGATTGAGTCCCATGGGTGAATACTCAAAATCATAAACTTCTTGGATTTTTAGGACCTGGAATTGCGGGTCTTGGCCATGGATTGCGTGCTAGAAATTGGGTATTTCGGGCGGAAAGAAGCCATTGAAGCAATACTCAGAGAGGGGTTGATAAGGAAGCTGGTGGAGCTGCAGAGATCAGAGCTGGGCGGAGCTTTGACATATATGACGAAATGCCATCGAATCCTTTTCATTTGATTTTCTACACTATTCAGAGAGAGAGATTTCATGAAAGTATGCTCAACCATGCCCTGTTTGATAATCAAGAGGTTTCTACACGTGGTGTCTGTTCGAATGGTTCAAGGCTATAACGGGTGTTTGGTTAAATTTTTCTCACATGCACGGCACGTGTGAAGAGCTCCGTTAGGATTTCATAGAAAATCCTAACGGAAGGGGCAAAGGAAAAGAAAATAAAAATTGGATACACCAAAGTGAGAGATTTTGAACAATAGAGGGGTGTCTGCAAAATGTGCGAAAGTTTGTGGGGGTAAATGAATATTCCCCAAAAAAAAATTTGCTTTGGCCACCGTCCCATAAAACTTCCTAGATCCGTTCCTGACCATAATAGTACTTATCCGCTGTGAGTTGCACAAGAAGAGTAGAGACGGTGAAAATCACATTTGCTCCCTCAAATTCGATTGAGCCACCCAGCTTTATCAAGACATCAATGAGAACTAATGTAGTTTACACTAATCAGACATAAAAAAATTTCTTAGACTATTGAACAACTACTCTTGATGATTTTTAATCAACTCAAATCAGCTCACTTAAATAAGTAAAAAAATTACAATCCAATTCTTAGTCTACTATCAAACAAATTCCAAATCAACTAGTAATCATAATCCAAATCCAAATATCCCCCAAATGGTAGTTTTCATCTCTATGGAATCCAAATGATAGTTTTCATTTGGTTGTTGCTCTCTTAATGGACTCATCCTTTAGCACAACTCCTTCTGTGATTGAGCTTCTTTGGTTTCATGGTCTGTCTTGGACTTCAAACATTCACCATATCAATTAAGAGGAATGCTACTTCTTTTTCTTTTTTCTTTTTTCATCCTATATATATATATATTTTAAAAAAAGAAACTAAAGTTTTTTTCGTCTTTTAAAAAAAAAACAATATCCACGTATGATGAAGAGAACACTATCAATATATTTGTTTTTGTTTTTGTTTTTGTTTTTTTTTTGGCATCGGGGGACATTAGCAATGTTT
>NC_081548.1:18230804-18233103 GCF_901000735.1 Corylus avellana | reverse complement strand
AAAAAAATCCCCAAAGTATTTGGGGGGTTGGGTCACTTTCTGGACGGTGGCAGGGTGAAAAGTCGAAAAGGACTAGGTGATGGCACGCCCCGTGATGATAGTTGAAAAGGGTATACTCGTCTTGTTGTGAGCAGACTCTACCCTACCTTCTAGGGTATGCTTTCGGCAATTCACGACAATAAATATCTTATCTTCTTACTTTATTTGACCTTAGAAGATCATTTTCACTATTCATGCTTTTTTTTTTTTGGTACAGAACTGAGAAAAAGAAAAACAACAACAATAAGAAAACAGGACTTGAAACAAGTTATCTGTTTGTAAGGGGATAATTTTGTTATTTTTGGGCTCTCTATTTTTCATTTGGACAAAAATGCTCTCTTAAAACAGCTAAATGGATCCTCTCAATTTTATTTGAAATGAAAAAAATCCTTCTCTAAGAAAACAAAGGAAATTAGAAAGTTTAGAAGCTAAAAGAATTGCATGGGATCCTTGCTGCTGACAATAGGAACCAAAACCGAAGGTAAATGCAATCAGAAAAGGATTTAGTTAAGTTTCAATTTATTACATAAATAAACACAAAAATTTGCGCTTCTATTAACTTTTTAACTTCCTAAAAAAAAAAGCTGCTGATACGCCAAAAATAGCAGTTGTTGCAAAGCCAAAATGACTACATGAGAGTCACCCTCAAAAATGAAATTGCCAATATGGAGCGAAGAGACCAGAAACACAGCTAGAAGTGCAGCTAATGCGCTCCCATAATTAGGAGGACAAGGAGATGGTAGGTTGCACTTGAAAGTCAGTTTTTTTAATGCTTCTTTTAAAGAGGCTATAACTATGTAAACAAATAGAGAACGTTTGCCCATGAATATGTACAATATGTGTTCTCCTATACCATGCAAAAGAAAAGAAGAAAACGACAGCCATTAGTTAGGACAAAGGATTAGGGATGGCAATTCGATTTCACTTATCGGGTTCAGGTCATATGAATGTTTGGATATAATATTATATAAGTCAATTTTAACGTGATTCATTTAAAACAAATAAAACTCTTTAACCCTTAACCCTCTAATATTATATTTGTGTTCGTGTCGGGTTTGAAGGTTATGTCAAAAATTGTTAGTCATTATGTCACATGTCGAGTTTGGATCGTGTCGAAAGCATAGCTAAAAGATTATATAGATCAATCATAATCTGACTCATTTAATTGAATAAGTTAGATTTCCCAACCCTAAGAGCATTCCCAGCAGCTTCCTCGTCATTTTTCCTAAGTTTAGGGAACCAAACTACTTTTTGCCTCCCTATTCAAATACACTCCACAATAGCTTCCTTTTATAATTCCCCATAACATTAAAATATTATTTGTTTTACTTTTGTTTTGTTTTTATATTCATTTATTTTGTATAGGAAAGTGTGAGAAAAGAGAGAATGTTATTTTATGATTATAATAAACTATGTGGATTGTTACAGTTGAACTCAATGTAAGAAGATATAGGGAAGCTGCTGTAGGTGAGTTTTTGTGATTTTTTTGAGATTTTTCCTATGTGTAGGGTTAGAGCATTCCTAGTAGCTTTCTTGTCATTTTCTCTAAATTTAGGGAACCACTTACTTTTTGCCTCCCTATTCAAATACACTTCACAATAGCTTCTCTTTATAGCTCTCTATAACATTAAAATATTATTCGTTTCACTTTTGTTTTGTTTTTATATTCATTTATTTTACATAAGAAAGTGTGATGAGAGAAAATGTCATTTTATGATTATAATAAACCATGTGGATTGTTACAGTTGAACCCAATACATTAGATTCAACTGTTGCAATCCTAATGTATAGGGAAGATATAAGGAATATGTTGTAGGTGAGGTTTTGTGATTTTTTTGAGATTTTCCCTATGTGTAAAAAAGGGAAACAACTTTAGGGTAGCTGCTAAGAATACTCTTAACTCTTTAATTTTATGTTGAGTTTGTATTAGGTTTATAAATAATATCAAAAGTTACGAGCGACACTACATGACGAAGGGAAAGATTGCCGAGCAATAAAAAACAAGTTAAAAAACAAAGACGGTATTTATACTTACTCCATCAATTACCTGCACACATTTATACTTGCACTCACAAATTATTACCTGCCACAATCATCTTCTAATAGTTTCCTACCAACTACCAACAATCGGCCAAAAAAAGCCTTTTGTTAAGCCAACTCGTTAAATCTAACAAAAATAGTACTTGTGTGTCAGGTGTGCATTATTCCAGCATATTTGAAATTGCGTTAAAATGAGTCTTTATATATATATATATATATA
>NC_081548.1:18226784-18230765 GCF_901000735.1 Corylus avellana | reverse complement strand
ATTTGTTTTTTTGCTATTTTTAAAGTAAAAAAGTTGAAAACTATTTTTAGAATTTTTTATCGAACATGTATTTTCGTTTGGCACAACTTTATAGATATTAGGGGTACCTTTTACTTTTCTTAAAATAATCTTAAACATGCTCTTAATGAGTTGGCTTAATAGAAGGGCTTTTTTTTTTGTCAACAATTGATAGTCGATGGGAAATAATTGTTACAAAATGATGATTCGTGGGACAACATGTTAAAAAGTGATAGCCGAAGGGATTAAGTGTAATTAACCTTAAAGAAAATACAAAAAGAAAATAAGAGCCACGAATTTTTTTTTATTTTTTTTTAATTTTTTTAAAAAAAAAAGAAAAAAGAAGAGAACATCAACTTAAATATTCAGGCCTACGTTTGCAGGGAATTGAAAGCAGATTCAGTGGTCGGCCCAGCTGGATTCCTGCTGAAGGCAACACCTCTATTTTTATTTTATGTTGTGCCTGCAACTGCAACTTTAAGAATGGTTTGTCACATACTTTTGTGATCGATCAAAGCAATAAAATTATATATAAACCATATCCCATTTATTATTTATATTTAAGTTTCAGATTTCACATGCAAATCTGCAGTCAGTAATCTGAGAAATCCAAAATGTTGTAATCTGATAATTAACGCATGTTCCAAGAGTAACACACACACATATATATACATACACAAGACTTGATGATGGATGGTGTTGCTTCAGATGCCTACCCATTTAAGGAGATGGGTGAAATCCTGTGGGCATGCTTGGCAGAAAGATGTGGTCCATGGGAGACATAAAAAGCTGAGATGCATCATCATAGTCTTGGACCAGAAAGGGGAAACAATTAGGTACCCAATGGTGGGCCAGAATGTGATCCTAGACAATGCTTTGCTATTGTTTCGGTTCTGGGCTTTTACCCCATTTACTTTGCTGATATTCCAGGCAGACAGCTTTCCTCAAATATCTGCTTCCACTAAAACTTTCTCCCAATTAAACTTTTTTGTGGCAAATGAACTGTGAAAATTGAAAAACCATTTGTCAAGATTTTGTTGAAAAATACGGTGTTCAAAAATACGGAACAACCGATTTTTAAGTAGTGCAATAAAGTTATACTAGTCCAAGGATTCACAATCAAAAGTAGAAGAAAGATCAAAACTAAATAGGAAAATATACTTCTTATTTCATCAATAGAAAAGACTTGAGTTAGACCACACTTTGCACAAGATAAGAGAAGGTTTTGGTGAGATATGATGGAATGAAAGGCTTGGAAACATGCCTAGGATTAGAGGTAGCAAAACGGGTCGGTAGGTCGATTCGTAATGACCCGTGACCCATTTAAGGTAAACCCAAACATGACCTGTTTAGCTAACGGGTCGGTCCCACCAAATCCGGACACGGCATGATAAGTTCGTAGGTCACCTGACACGACCCGCTTAACCTATTTAGTTTTTTTTTTTTTTAATGAAAGTGATGAGTCGAGTCATAAATGGGCCAAATTGACCAATTTATCAAATTAAACGGGTCAATGGACTTGTTTATGACCCAAACCCGTTAAAGGTAAACAAAAAAATAAAACAAAATAAAATTAATCGTGTCTGGCGGGTCACCCACGGATGACCCGCGAAACGAAAAGAGTAAAATAATCGAATTAACTCGTTTATGATCCAAACCGTTTAGGGTAAACCAAAACCCAGTAATTTCATGTCAAGTTCTCGGGTCGTATCAAAATTGCCAGCCCTACCTAGGGTATATATAAGGGTTAGGGAAGGGTTCTAGAGTATTCTCACACTTAACTAACAAGATCGATGTGACTTTTCATGTGACAAAGGAAGAACAAAGAATTTGGATAATAAATAATAATAATAATGTCTCATACAAGATTGTATTGAAAGATGAAATGGGTAAAATGAGGGTAATGATGGTTAGATTACCAAGATAGAAGGTGGTAAGTTGGAAAGGCTAAACAATGAGAGATTGACATGTGTCATTCATCATGTGCAAATAAATCCCCCACATTTAAACTTACATAAATTTCTCACTACATCACTCAAAACAAAATGAAGAAAATTAATAACTATAGATAGTAGAAAATATACTTTAAAATTTAACACTCTCCCTTAAAGTGATTTTCTAGAAATGATACAAAGCATCTCTCTTAGAGATTCAACTCGCCATGTATCTATCAACACTTCCATTTGCCTTACGTTTTACTTTGTAAACCAATTTGCAAGTAACAGACTTCACTTTCTTAGGCTTTGGCACGAGATCCCATGTTTGATTTTTTTATGAGAGCATTCATATCATCATCCTACTCCTTAACACCTATAGCTTCATCAAAACTAGAATGTTTACAATCATCAATTGGATTATCAAGAAAACACAAGTGCATACTTACAAAATTTTCATCTCTATACCGAGCCAGCAATACCACTTTCCTCTTAGATCTCCTAAGAGGTGGTACATTTTCTACTTCCTTATCACCTTGTTGTCCTTCTAGCTCATGGCAACCAACAATACTCCCCCTATTGGATTGCTCCCCCGTAGGTGAAAAAGAAGAAGAAGAAGAAAAAGAGCTATCTAATGGCATAGGAGCATTAGGCAACAATGGTAAATTGATTTCTGTGTGCGGCTGATTGTGAACACTAGTGTTAGCACTAGTACTTCCAAAAATAGCACCTTCTGCCTTATAGAATGAGGAGACTTCATCAAATACAACATCTCAAGAAACACAAAATTTATGGGTCTCGGGATCCATGCACTTCCACCCTTTTTTCCTTCCATCATAGCCAATAAAAATGCATTTATGAGCCTTGGCATCCAATTTAGCGGTTTTTTTTTTTTTTTTGCATCTGGCACATGAACATAACAAATAGAAACCAAAAGCCTTGAAGTGCTTGACACTAGGCTTTTCTTTAAACATTAGCTCATATGGTGATTTCATGTTTATCGGGTTAAGAGGCACATAATTAACCACATAAACAGCACATGCCATACCCTCCGCCCGTAAGGCTTTGGGTAAGTTCTTTGTATAAAGCCAACTCCCGCAAGTCTCCACCAAGTGCCGAATCTTCATTTCCGCCACACCATTTTGTAAAATTTAGCAATGGATTTTTACTGAAATTTCAGTATTTTATTCTTCAAGATGAGAGCTTTGTATTGACCGGTGGTGATCGTTGCTTATCTATTTTTGTTGTTCTTGTTGAAATCCACCTTAGGGTGATGAATTCAAGTTGTAACAAAAGAATGTATGAGTTCTTGATTTGTTGTTAGCGTCTAGAAATTGTTCTAGATCGACAAGATATTTGCAATCCCATATTGTTCATAGCAAAAATTTTAACTGAATTAGGTCTCATGGTTTTTGCCTTTCTCATTGGAGGATTTTTTAAGTAAAAGAAATTTGGTGTCTTGCTTGTGAGTTGCTTGATTTACTTTTCTGCATTTTTTGTGCTAAAACTTGTAATTCCCAATTTGATTTGCACAAAAAGAAGAAGTAAAAAAAAAAAAATCTGTATATTTGTCATTCCCCAACAAGGAATACATTTATTTTAGGAGTAGTTTCTATCTGCAGCTCACATATAAGATACAAGAGTACAACTTTTGGTCTGGGAAGAATCTATCTATACGTTGAGAAGGTGAAAGCCATCCCTCTTTCCCCCTATCAATGAAGAAACAGTAGCTGCAATATGCTTTGAAGTAAGGCCTGCTGCTTCGATCTGGTCTGTCTGAGAACCATGCTCAATATATCTGTCAGGGAGCATCATAGCCCTCCACTGCACCCACACAAAATAATATCCATAATTAACCAACTAGAACTCATAAATGCAAGGATTGAGGGATCAGTAGAAAGAACATAAGAATATTTGTTAATTACCTTGAGATTTCCATCAAGTAATCCATTCAATCCCAAGAAGTGGGAAACATGAGAGCTGAATCCTCCTATAGACCCTTCTTCCACAGTGATGAGGACCTCATGCT
>NC_081548.1:18161599-18226684 GCF_901000735.1 Corylus avellana | reverse complement strand
AAACTTACATAAATTTCTCACTACATCACTCAAAACAAAATGAAGAAAATTAATAACTATAGATAGTAGAAAATATACTTTAAAATTTAACACTCTCCCTTAAAGTGATTTTCTAGAAATGATACAAAGCATCTCTCTTAGAGATTCAACTCGCCATGTATCTATCAACACTTCCATTTGCCTTACGTTTTACTTTGTAAACCAATTTGCAAGTAACAGACTTCACTTTCTTAGGCTTTGGCACGAGATCCCATGTTTGATTTTTTTATGAGAGCATTCATATCATCATCCTACTCCTTAACACCTATAGCTTCATCAAAACTAGAATGTTTACAATCATCAATTGGATTATCAAGAAAACACAAGTGCATACTTACAAAATTTTCATCTCTATACCGAGCCAGCAATACCACTTTCCTCTTAGATCTCCTAAGAGGTGGTACATTTTCTACTTCCTTATCACCTTGTTGTCCTTCTAGCTCATGGCAACCAACAATACTCCCCCTATTGGATTGCTCCCCCGTAGGTGAAAAAGAAGAAGAAGAAGAAAAAGAGCTATCTAATGGCATAGGAGCATTAGGCAACAATGGTAAATTGATTTCTGTGTGCGGCTGATTGTGAACACTAGTGTTAGCACTAGTACTTCCAAAAATAGCACCTTCTGCCTTATAGAATGAGGAGACTTCATCAAATACAACATCTCAAGAAACACAAAATTTATGGGTCTCGGGATCCATGCACTTCCACCCTTTTTTCCTTCCATCATAGCCAATAAAAATGCATTTATGAGCCTTGGCATCCAATTTAGCGGTTTTTTTTTTTTTTTTGCATCTGGCACATGAACATAACAAATAGAAACCAAAAGCCTTGAAGTGCTTGACACTAGGCTTTTCTTTAAACATTAGCTCATATGGTGATTTCATGTTTATCGGGTTAAGAGGCACATAATTAACCACATAAACAGCACATGCCATACCCTCCGCCCGTAAGGCTTTGGGTAAGTTCTTTGTATAAAGCCAACTCCCGCAAGTCTCCACCAAGTGCCGAATCTTCATTTCCGCCACACCATTTTGTAAAATTTAGCAATGGATTTTTACTGAAATTTCAGTATTTTATTCTTCAAGATGAGAGCTTTGTATTGACCGGTGGTGATCGTTGCTTATCTATTTTTGTTGTTCTTGTTGAAATCCACCTTAGGGTGATGAATTCAAGTTGTAACAAAAGAATGTATGAGTTCTTGATTTGTTGTTAGCGTCTAGAAATTGTTCTAGATCGACAAGATATTTGCAATCCCATATTGTTCATAGCAAAAATTTTAACTGAATTAGGTCTCATGGTTTTTGCCTTTCTCATTGGAGGATTTTTTAAGTAAAAGAAATTTGGTGTCTTGCTTGTGAGTTGCTTGATTTACTTTTCTGCATTTTTTGTGCTAAAACTTGTAATTCCCAATTTGATTTGCACAAAAAGAAGAAGTAAAAAAAAAAAAATCTGTATATTTGTCATTCCCCAACAAGGAATACATTTATTTTAGGAGTAGTTTCTATCTGCAGCTCACATATAAGATACAAGAGTACAACTTTTGGTCTGGGAAGAATCTATCTATACGTTGAGAAGGTGAAAGCCATCCCTCTTTTCCCCTATCAATGAAGAAACAGTAGCTGCAATATGCTTTGAAGTAAGGCCTGCTGCTTCGATCTGGTCTGTCTGAGAACCATGCTCAATATATCTGTCAGGGAGCATCATAGCCCTCCACTGCACCCACACAAAATAATATCCATAATTAACCAACTAGAACTCATAAATGCAAGGATTGAGGGATCAGTAGAAAGAACATAAGAATATTTGTTAATTACCTTGAGATTTCCATCAAGTAATCCATTCAATCCCAAGAAGTGGGAAACATGAGAGCTGAATCCTCCTATAGACCCTTCTTCCACAGTGATGAGGACCTCATGCTCTTGAGCTAAACGTCTAATCAAATCTCCATCAAGAGGCTTGCAGAATCGTGCATCAGCCACAGTTGTTGAGATTCCAATCCCTTGAAGCAGCTCTGCTGCTGCCATACAGCCTTGTACTACTGTGCCATACCCCAAAATAGCCACCCTGCTTCCCTGCCTTAGCACCTTTCCCTTACCAACCTATAATTTCCAATGTTTGAGTTAGCACAGTACATAACAGAACGATATGATCTCATCATTTCAATTAAATATTTCATGTGTGAAGCAGAGACATTATATTTGAAGTACCTCCAATGGCGTCCCTTTGTTATTCGGTGGAAGAATCGAACCAATGCCACTTCCTCTGGGGTACCTAAAGCAGCTAGGCCTGTCATCAATGGCAGCAGCTGTGGCCACCATGTGCATCAGTTCAGTTTCGTTTGAAGGAGCCATGACCACCATGTTAGGTAAACAAGCCAAGAAAGTTGTGTCAAAGGCCCCACAATGGGTTGGACCATCTGCTCCAACAAGGCCTGCCCTGTCAATAGCAAATCTAACTGGAAGCCTTTGTAGGTCTACATCATGAGCAACCTGCATTAAATCCACAAACACTAAGCAATTTGGAAGCCTTCTCTTGTAAGCCGGTTTGAAATCAAATATTTGAGGGATAACTTTATTCACCTGATCATAGCCTCTTTGTAGAAAAGAAGAGTATATAGTGCAGAAGGGCTTTAGCCCTTCAGCAGCTAGGCCAGCAGCAAAGGTAACAGCATGTTGCTCAGCTATTCCGACATCAAAGCATCTATCAGGGAATTGCTTCTGGAATAAATTAAGTCCTGTGCCTCCTCCCATCGCAGCATGAATGGCTACAATTTTATCATCTCTCTCGGCTTCTGCAATCAAGGACTCTGCAAAGTACTGGGTGTATGAACGAGTAGCCGATTTGGTCTTCAGCTGTTTCCCTGACTTGGGATCAAATTTCACAACACCTAAACATAGAACAAAAACCCTTTATACCATTAAATTGTAAAAGGAAACATGTCACATTTTTGTGTCTTTTAAGAATGATATTCACCATGCATTTTATCAGATGCAACTTCAGCTGGAGCATAGCCTTTTCCTTTCTCTGTGATGACATGGATAAGAACAGGCCCTGGAGCTGGCATGGCCTTGACATTCTTCATAATATGCACAAGATCTTCCACATTATGACCATCTACTGGACCAATATAGTATAGTCCAAGTTCTTCAAAAAAACATGCCCCAGCACCACCCACCATCCCTCTCATATAGGTATCAACTTTAGCAGCAATTCCATGCGCTTGCCCTCCAATTTGCTTTGTAAAGCCCTGTTCATTCGAGCCAACAATTTTTCAACACGAAACAAACCCAACACGTGAAACGATTGCAACATGTTAGTACGTGTGATATGTTGAAAAGATTTACCTTTGCTACTTCGCGGAGTTGGCGAAACTTTCTACTTGCTTGTAGCCTGGTTAGGGATCTGCTGAGAGCTCCAACGGGCGGAGCAGGGCCGTCGAGAGTTGCAGTGGGCAAGGAAACTTGTTCATTGTCGTTCAAAATGATGATAAGATTTGTGTCAAGGTAACCGGCATTGTTCATTGCCTCATATGCCTGGCCGGCTGTCATTGCCCCATCGCCTATAACAGAAATTACATGGTTCTTCTTCCCCAGCAAGTCCCTGCCAACTGCCATTCCTGGAAGGCATTGCACATAGGCAAGTTGTTAATAATATTTGTAAATATTTAGCTATAGCCTAAGATTAAACAAACACTAATTGGGAAAAAAAAAAAAAAAATTGAGAATTTGGTGCACCTAAGCCAGCAGAAATGCTAGTTGAACTATGGCCAGCTCCAAAGGCGTCATATACACTCTCATCCCTCTTGGGGAAGCCAGCAAGCCCACAAGTCTGCCTAATTGTATGCATTCTTGATCTCCGGCCGGTTAATATCTTATGTGGGTAGGCCTGCAAATTCCCAAATTGATCCAATAAGCAAGAATTTCTGTTGATCCAATTGTAATGACATTAATAGAAGTTTTTTTTTTTTTTTTTTTTTTTTTTGGGAACTAATCTATAGGCATCTGTTTTGAACACAAATTTCGTGAGAATGTTAGTTGGAAATTGATATTGAGGTTCAATCATTTCTTTCTGATTCATGTTCTATAAGACATAAAATAAAAAATAAATAAATTTAAATTAAAAAAAAAAAAAGGATGAAAAGTATTGATGGGTTAATTACCTGATGCCCAACATCCCATATAATCTTATCTTCAGGAGCGTTGAAAACATGGTGAAGTGCAACTGTCAACTCAGCCACCCCTAGGCTTGAACTTAGGTGTCCCCCTGTCTTTGACACTGTATAAACAATCTCTTCTCGGATCTCATTGGCCAACACCTCCAGTTCCTAAAATAACATAAAAAATGATTAATTTCATTGTCTAATTTCGGTTTCTCATGGAGATTCCTATAAATTTTGTTATTCAGATTGTTAGAAAACTAGACAACAAATGCGACAAAGTTTTTGTAAAATCCCATGACCAAGTTTGCGGTTGAACGGTCCAAAAATTATTTGCATAAGTAGGTCTTACATAAACTTTCTCACAGTTGCTGAAAATTGGGCATAATTTTGAAGACTTTTACCTCAAGGGAAAGATTCTTCATGTGCATAGGGTAGTTTATGGTGTCAAGGGTTGGTGTGGAGGGCTTCTCTCCTGAGAAATTAAGGCACTTTGTGACGTGTTGTCCATTCTGCCTGGTTATGTGGCCTCTGTTCACCGGGGCTCTCTGGTCATCACTTGCATTATTGTCCTGAGCAACTATCACTCTATTGAACTGAACAAATGAAAACAAAATAAACTGTCAAATCATGCTTTGTCTACCACTTCATGTAAAAGTGCAAGCTTGCTCAGTAAAACTTTTTTACAGCTTGTTTTTTGCTTTGAGTTAAAAAGCAAAGGAACCCATAATAAAATTCTTGATTGTTTCCCAGAAAAGAAATATTCAAAATATGAATCAAATTACAAATAGACTTAGGGAGAAAGAGAGAGGGACCTTCAGTTCCCCCGGCAGAGGAGCAGTACTAGTAGTGCTTAAACCAAGAGAGCTTGGGAAAGATAGAGCATCTTGATGAGAGTAGAAAGAAGGAACAAAAGTGGTTCTAAGAAGAGAAGAAGCCATGAGTCTTTCTCTGACTCTCTGAGAGAGAAATGTTGATGAGCAAAGACTGACTGAGAAAATGAAAAGGTAAATAGTAGGGAAGGAAAAGTTGTGGGCAAAGGGTGAGCTTGAAAAATGAGCAAATGCTAAGCTGGGTTTTATAGGAAAAACTTGTGTATGTGTGGGGTTCTCAATCATACGTTGGAACGACGAAGTTTCAAGATGCCCCCCCACCCCCCCATCTTTCCCACTAAATTTGTCATTCTTGGACTTAATATGTCATGGTCTTCACTTACATCATCTTGGACAGATTTCCCCTCCTATACAGTGTGTTCACATACTATCCCACGTACACTTAACTTCCCAGCAATATCCAAATCAATATTTGCAAGTCCAAGTGTAATTATGGCCGTTAATTTTGACTAAATATGTAGACTCGAAACGAACCCATACAAAATTAACGAATTAGGGTTAAAATATATGATATATGGGTTATTTTACTAATCAGTATTATTGCCCGAGCAATTGATTTTGTTTGATGTGTACAAGTTAGATATATTGATCATTTGCTTTAAAAAATTGAATTAGGTATTGTTAACTCATGGAAATTAAATATGGCTACCCTCCTATGCGGTTAACTACCTAGGTTAGCGGTTAATAACCTTAATAACCGTTAACCGCTTTTTAAAGAAAAAATTAAAAAGTTTCAAATTTAAAAAAAAAAAAAAAAAAGACGTCGTTTTTATAGTAATATGATGATACCCTACTACATACGACATCATTTCTAAATTTTTATATATTTTTATATGTATTTAAATATAAAAATGACATTGTTTCATATATTTTTATATAGATAAATATAATATACATAAAGGTTAACGGTTTTTTCAAAACCTAAAACTGCTAACTATAACTACCTAGGCGGTTTACAGTTTTTCCTAACCTCCTTCAAAAGCGGTTATTGCGCGCGGTTAGCAGGCAGTTAATAACCGCCCACCTTTCCACCCCTAGCATTTTAGATGGTTCTATTTTTTTTCTTTAGTGATAAGATGGGAAATGGAGAACATGCAACAGATGCTACTGATCAATTTCTTTTACTCTTATTATCTTATGTTTACTTGAGCAACCAGATATAGGGCCAATCACATTTTACATCATATTGTCCTTAATTTTTATTTTTAATTAAAAAAAAAAAGAACAAATTTAGGAGTGCAAAAATAGCCAGATGGTCAAAGGGGGGTGGCTATGGCCAACTCAATTTTATTTTTTTTATAAAACATAAAAATAAAAAAAACTAGGTGTAATATGAAAAGTTTTGGATATAATTGGTTAAATTGCAAAAATTTGGAACTTTGGGCCGGTGGGTTGCCAAAATTAAAACTTTAGAGATTGAATTGCAAATCGCCCCAAACTTTGGAGGGTAAAATATAATTTTTCTTCATTTTTTTTTTTTTTTTGTCCCCAAAATGTTTCCCACCTTTTTAAATCCATTTTTTTTTTTTGGCTCATCTTCGAGTTTTGAGAGCTTAGATTCTTCACGTTTTACATAAGCTTGCCATTTATTAATAGGGTGATTAATTTATCTTTCCATTGCTTGAGGTGGATTTGAATTATTGCGTAGTGGGTCCTATTCGTCTTTTTCCTCCTATAATTGAGTTTTTTAATTAACCGACAAAAGTGCAGTTAATTTGAGTTATTAGATATTGTTTGATCTTCTCTTTTTTTTTTTCTTTTTTTTTTTTTCTTTATTTGCCTGGTGAAAGTTGAGGGTCAGTGATAATCATGTAATTGCAAAAATATTTGATGGCCACCCAACATCCCATTCGTTTTATTTTTTTTCCAAAACAAATAAGGGAATACGAGTTACACGACTAATCGACCACAAAAAGGGTGGACACCCCAATAACAAGGCCCAAAAGGTAAATACAGTACAAATTTATAAACAAATTTTGAATCTAGTTCAAAAGAACCAAACAGAAGACAATGGCATACAAGTCGGACATTTTCCAAGGCCGCACAAGGCGGTGACAAGTGCAAAAGAACTTGGGGAAGAGTCCAGTGTGGTAAAGGCAACAATCACTGTTAAATGGTTGTTGCAGGGTAGGCAATCTATATAACTGAATCGGATCCTTAGAAGGACGAGGACGAACACCGGCCCAAGAAGTTTTTCCACAAGATCAAACTAGAACAGAACAGGAAAGGAAAATAATAACCCACATAAAACAAAAAATACAACAAAACTACAAGCAAAAAACAACTACTCAGGACAGCTACACTGGCGGAGGAGGGGCGGATGAAGGTCCCTGGGGGGCGTGTGAGTTGCACTCTCCGGCAAGTGAGATGCACACGCTGGCGAGTGTACACCACGCGCTGGCGTGTGGGTGACGGGACAGTGAGTGGCTGGCGGTGATGGCGAGCTGGGTATGTGGAGGAAGAGTTGGACTGGCGCGAATGGTGACAGGATCGACGGAGGAGAGTAGATTGGGTTTTGAAGAAAACCGATCTAAATCCCAAGCGTTTGGTGGATTGGATAGGCAGGGCGGCGGGTGCAGGATGGCAGAGTCAAAGCGGTGCAACAGAACTGGAGTGGTCGTGGACTGCGGCAAGCGATGGAGGAGGTGTTGGAAGTCCCATATTGCTTGGGTATTAAGGAGATGAGCCATTTATAAGGGTGAGGAAAAATCTTAACTCTTGAGCTAGCTTTTGGGTTGAGTTAGGCCCAATACCCATTTATTTATGATGACATTTCTGTTGTGTAATCTTGGCCAAATATCTCCTCTCTTGATAACATTTGTCATAGTATCAGAGCCTAGCCCAATGGGCTGTCGCCCACCGTCACTTATTGTCATACGTGTTGGTTTGGATATTCTCCCGTCACACGTGAGGGGGCGTGTTGGAAGTTCCATATTGCCTGGGTATTAAGGAGATGAGCCATTTATAAGGATGAGGAAAAACCTTAACTCTTGAGCTAGTTTTTAGGTTGAGTTAGGCCCAATACCCATTTGTCAGGAGGACGGTAATACAGAGGAGGATGAGAGGTCGAAAGAACACCGAAAAAATAGTAAAAAACCATGGAGAAACATCTTGGGGGGAGGGGAAGAAGGGAAAAGCAAAACCTCTCCTCCTCCACGGAGAAACCGCACAAGGCGGTGGAAAAAGTCTCATTGAAGGAGATGGCTTGAAGAAAAAATTTCCAGAGCTTCTCTCTCTACAAAATAGAGAGAGATTTTTTTATTTTTTTTTTCTTCAACATCGATCCAAACGCATGAGTTGCATGTTTCCTTTTTAAAGGATATTTTTCTTTTTACAAATTTTTATTTTTTGAAGGCATAATTCAAATTGCACGTTTTTTTTTTGTTACAAATAAGATGAGAAGAGCAAAATAGCTAATAACTGTTCTACGTAAGATCTATAACTTTTAACTTACAAAAAAAAAAATTATAATTATAATAACAAATACTATTTTAACAGTAATAATTGTTGGTTTCACACTAATAAAAAGCCAAATTTTAAATACACGTGCATCTTTCTTATTTGAAGTGATCAATATTATAAGTCAATATGAAAAGTAGCTTTATTCTAAAAACAAATTCCCACGTGGAATTGTAAATGAAGATCTTTTTTGTCTTTTGGTTTAATGTTTGCATAGGATGTACGAAAAGAGAATCTGAGATACGAAAACAACAGCCATAAACGCTAAGAAATATTTAATATGAACGAAAATAGCATGGAAAACGCGACTTTTGGATATTAAATTAAGCAGCAGCCACACACACACACACAATTGGTAAAAAAAGACACACTTGAATAGAAAGAAAAAATTGCTAAAAAAAACTTGTTATCACAATTCCCAAGCAAGTTACATCACATACATACGGGCTACAGCGACCACATTAATCTATGTTAAATAAAACAAAAAACACACATGAAACTTAATTATCTCGTGGTGAGAGAGAGAAAAGTTAAGCAATCTTGTCATTAGATACCGACATTATTAATACATAAAAAAAAATAAAAATGATAAAGGTACAATTGGTAATAATGTTGTGGGGTCCCACATTTGTTTGAGTGTTAAGATGTTGATGAAAATGTGTTTATAAGTATACTCGCATTCTTTTTTATAATAACGAGTTTTAAAGTTGTGATGATTAAGAATTTATTATAATTTTATCATTAAGAGTATTTATACGAGATTAATAGTATCAAAATTGATGACTTCTCAAAAAATTTGGCTTGAAAAAACTAAAAGCGGATAATATTATATCATTAGAGTTGAGCATTATAAATTCACTTATTAATTGTATTATATATATACATTCTGTAATGCACTTGCACTTAATCTTTTTCTTTTTTTTTTATTATTTATTTAGTGTATATATACAGTAACTCATTATGTTAATATATCTTTTCATGTGTGATTTTTTTTAAACGTAAAGCGACTTCACTTGCGAAGTGATTTTCTTGCTGGAAAGCAATATTGGTTGTCGGAAGTAGGGCTTATGGGTCCTATACGTTGTATATCAATGAAATCTTAACTTTTTATTTCAACGTAATCTTGGATTAGAGTCATCCTACTCCTAATTTATAATAGACTCGTTAAAGTATTAGTTAAATAATTAAATTAAATTTGAGCCCATATAACGTAATCTTGGATTAGAGTCATCCTACTCCTAATTTATAATAGACTCGTTAAAGTATTAGTTAAATAATTAAATTAAATTTGAGCCCATATTTGAAAAAAGATACTCATTAAATTTTTAAATTTATCTCATTCTACCAACTTAAAATATGTACGTGGTGATTTAACACAACTTACTTTTTTTTTTTTAAATAAGTAATAATATTTAGTATACAGCTTAATCATATAACAGTAAAAATCAGTTATTAGATCAACACTTGTAAATAAATAAATAAATAAATAAATTCTAAAGGATTATATTGACTACCTTATCATTCCACGTGTAAAACAATCAACTAAATAAAATCATTTTTTTGATTATATATATATATATATATATGTATATATATATATATATATATATGCAGTAACTCAAGCATCTTTCCATGCGGGATTTATTTATTTTTTTAATTTTTATCTGTTTCTATATATCACACTGTTCATATTTCTAGAGGAAAGCGACTTGACCCAATATGGTTCTCACTTAAAAGCAAAGGGTCGTCGGGGGTGGACCAACTCGGGTCTTATGAAATATCAGTCAAACGGAGAATTTGATTGGTCAAGTTTTATTTAATATTAATATAGTTGTGTATATTGGAGCAAAAGGCAAATAAGACTAAAACACATTCGTCCACGATGAGTTGCAGTCAAATGGTCAAATATTAATGTTGAACAACCCATGATATCGTAGGAAGCTGCAAATTCTTCTGACGAGAAATTTTGGATAAACTTCAGCAGCACTTTTGGAAGAGTGGTACGATTTTTTTTTTTTTTTTTTTTTTTTTATTTTATGACCAGCTGGATTCCTTTCAGATTCAATCAAGTTTGACATGGATTATGAGAAAATAAAATAAAAATAAAGAGGAGTACTCAAGTTATAATTGAAGTGAATTACTGAACTTTCAGGGTTACAAGAGGAGTCAAGTAACCCAGAAAATTTAGTCATAGTAATTAGTATTGAGAATAAAAAGATGTTTTTATTCATAAAAAAAAAAAAAAAGAAAAAAAATAAAAATCAGAAAAAAAAAGAAGATGTTTTTATCTCTTAGATATATTATCAATGAGAGCCCTTGGGTCCGGACCATCTGCAAAAGGGGCATTTTGTAGCCTCCAATTTCCTTTTGATACATCATCATCTCAAAAAAATTGCAAAAAATTAAAGTGAGAAGAAAACACCAAATCAAAGTGCGAAGTAGACTAAAAACCCCCTGCCTCCGGACCCAACCTTGGGTCTGGCAAGACCCATGTCGTGGGTCTCGCCAGACCGGCTAGACCCACGACACCGTGTAGACCCACAACGTGGGTCTTGCCGTGAATCGCCTGAAACCATAGTGACCTGTCTCAAAGCCCGATTATAATGCTTCAAAACTCGTTTTTAGATTCAAAACTAAAACCTAAAGGTGGAAAGTGAGCTCTTTAGGAATTTTATCATTCTAAATGCCGAAAAAAGTGGCACCAGCGCCAGAGAAGCACCAGAGAAGATGACTCCATGGCCAGACCCAAGTTTGGCCGTGAGTCGCCCCACGGGTCTGCAGTGACCCGCCACCCAGCTCTTTTGAGCTCAAAATATTGTGTGTGGGTGTATGATAATTTCATGGATTCGTTTTGTGTTTGCTTAGATGTCAGCTTGTGAATGGGGGTTGTAAAAGTGACCTTTTAATGACCATCCTAATTCAAGGTTTTCTCATTATCAATATATAGTTCTACTCTACATTGATTTATTAGATACTTTTAGCAATGAGAAATCGATTCCGTTTCCTTAGTTTTATCGGCATATTTTTGCAGTGGTTCAATTACTCATTCATGCATGCCATGCCATCTAGGAAAGAATTTCCAACAGCCTGCTGAAAAGATGATAGAGAGTATAAGGTATAAAGTATGATGTGAATTTATATAGATTTGAATGTGAACAATATATAGTACGTAAAGTTATGAGTTTGGAGGATGTAATTTTTATATATATAAAAAAAAATTAAGCAAAATAGGGACTTTTGCAAGGTGACATTTTTTGCCCAAAAAACGTCTATTTAATTAGGGATGTTCGAATAGTGACATTTTGCAAATGTCCTATATATAGTGACTAGAATAAAATTTAGGGACATTTGAACAGTAAAAATGTCCATGCAATGTGACATTTTCGCAAAAACATCCCATTTTGGAATAGTGTTCATGTAACCTTTTTGAAATGTGACGTTTTGCACTGTTTAAAAGTCTATATTCTTAAAAAAAAATTAAAAAAATAAATAAAATTTCCCAATATGTATATATAAAATTTGATTTTTTATATAAAAAAAAAAAATTATTAAGGAAAGAAATTAATATGATTTTTTTAAATAAAATAAATTCAAATAAATTAAAAAAATAAAAATAAGAATTAGAAGAGTGGCTGCCGGTTGGGGGTGGGGGTGGCCAGGATCTGCCCTGGGGTGGCCCCTCCCTAGGGCAGAGGTGGCCTAGGGTGGCTCGCGAGCCAACCCCTCCCCCAAGGGTGGCTGCTGGTTTGGCAGCAAATCAGTAGCTACCCACCCTTTTTTTAAAAATAAAAAAAATTAGTGTTACGTGTGAGTGAAAGAAGAGAAATTTTGAAGTTTTTGGGTGTGAATGGTCCTTATAAACACAAACTTCAAGCTCCAATATTTTGAAAATTAGGGACGTTTGAACAGAAACATACTATTCACACGTCCATATTCACGTTTGAATAGTAACGCCTTAAATTAGTAACGTTTTTAGAAAACGTCCCTAATTCCAAACGTTACTAATTGAGCTTTTTTATTTATTTATTTATTTTTGTAGTGTATGTAAGGAATAATAATTTGACAAGATGTTGAAATGCTCACAATATAGAGCTTTGGTAAATTTGTAGGAAATAGAGAAGTTTTAAATTTACGTCAGGAGCTTAATTAAGTTTAATGGTTTATATACTTATTGTATTTTTGTTGCAAAATGATAGAATAAATTGAATAATATACCCAAAGGTCAAAAGAAATAGAGTAGCAATGTCGCATGCCCTAATAGTGACTTATGCATTATTATCCGAGCATTACAATTTTAAGAAATTTTGTTGAAATCTGATTCCATTCTAGTTACAAAATTTAGTCATTCCTGCATTATCACTAAACCAATAAACATAAATGATTATTCAATCACAACTTATATTTTTAAAGCATCTCCAGCAGCATTAGGAATTTTTCTTAGTGAAAAAGTACAATTCTTTACTTTAGCTATTGTTTCTTACTACATACTCCAACAGATTCTCTATTTCATTCTCTACTTGCTTTAAAATATTATTTCTCATTTTTTTTATTATATTATTGCCAACACTTAATTAAAGGGAAAAACAAACACATAAATAGAAATCATTCATAAAAATAAAAATAAACACGTACATATGAGGAATATTCATCTCACATGCAAATAGTAATTCTTAAAATTAATAACATAAATAAATTTTTCATCTGACTGCAATTGATTTGTTTCCATTCGTGTGTTTCTATGCAATAAATTTTTTTTGCATTAAATTTTTTCATCCAACTACAATAGATTTGTTTCCATCCGTGTGTTTCTATGAAATAAATTTTTTTTACATTCAATTTTTTCATCCAACTGTGTGAAGAAATTTTGTGTTTGAGTGAGAAACGTAGCAGATGTAAAGGGGTGTTCAAAAGAAAAAAAAAAAAGATATTGGATGAAAAGAGGTTAAAAAAAGAAACAACAAACAAAAGAAAAATAAACAATATTTTATTTATCTAGAGTGTTACAGTGAATAGCTCCAAATTGCTATTCACTCTAGCAATGTAGTTATTCTATCTAATGGCAAACTACTCTATTGGAGCTAAAAAAAGAACAATAATAACTAAATATAGCTAATATTTGTCTTATATATATATATATATAGACAATCGATCACTATTCCAGCACAACAAACATACGTTAACTAATTTGATACAAGGCATGGAAAAATTAATGACTATTACATTAAATTACATTTTTGTTGAATGGTTTATTTATTTTATTGCTTATATCAATGAACATTTTCTAGATTACTTTTGCTTTCAACCTGTCATATTAAAATCACCAGTAGGACATACAAAATTGAAATCAACCAAGAATTTGTTTTTTGTTTTGTTTTTTTATTTCCCACATTGTTTGGTTTCCCATCCTTGAAGTGAACACGTGAAAAATTGATGATCATGAAATCCAAATGTCTATAGTTTTAGTGTTCATGATCAATAAGTTTTTGGTTTTATATGTATAGAGTAAACAAATTGTTATCGTTAAGGGAAGATGGAGATATAAATTTGACCTTGGCCTACAAGGCGTCCAACGACGTTTTGATGTCGTACCATGAAAAAGGACCTCATGACGTCCTTATCTTTGATTGCGTGCAAAGCATTTCACAAAAACCTTAATTCTTTTAAGATTCATGATAAAAGACACAATTTTTTTTTTTTTTAAACAATTTTGGCTTAATTTTTCTCTTATTTTTTTAAAATGGTCATTATTATTAAGAAAAATACCTTTTTTTTTTTAAAAAAAAAAAAACTAAATAAAAAAAAATCAAGTAGGATGTTATTGCTTAAGAAATGTTATTTATTTTTTGTTATTATTATTATTTTTTTAAAAAAAAGACCACATAAACAAAAAATTTGGCCAAAATTGTGCCAAAAAATTGTAATTTTATCATTTCTCTTCTTTGAAAGGTTATAAGTCAATAAGTCTATATTTTGAGTAATGTTATAAGTCTTTTTTATGTCATTTTTGTCTCTTTACGAACGATGTGATTTTTAAAATTATTATTAGACTTGTGATTGATTATTATTAAATTTTGATCATATCAAATGATAATTTTAAAAATCACATTATTTTTAGAGGAATATAAAAATAACACAAGAATTAGTCTACAAAAGTAGCTCTCATTTAATATAGTTGGAATTCAACCGTTTAATAATCACCAAAGGGGACAAAATAAACTCTGACACATGTTTTGTCTTAAACACGGCATATCTAATCAAAAATTCAAAACCCTAGACTTTTGGAACAATTATTTTCCTTTTATTTTGGCGGAGCCATGTGGACAAATTTGTCGTCTTATTTCTCCTGTTTGATTCACATGCATGCATGGACTTTATCAAACCATATCTAATTTTAATTTTTCAGCCCACAAATAATAATAATATTGCAAGTTTCAGCCACATGTGCATTATATCCAATTAATAAAAAATAAAAATTAAATTAAATTAATGAAGGTGATTAGGCGTACAGATGAGAGGCGAGGCGAATCTTCTTCTTCTTCGTGATGCACGACACATACCCTAGCCCGCCATGGATAGGCCTTCGTAATGCGGGGCCCTGTGACTCGTATGGTGTACGTTGACAGCACTGGTTGTGGACCACGTTGTAGCTAGCCTACATTAATATATATTGTCCTCTCAAGATTCTTGGAGCCGGCTAAATGATGAACATGGGCAGCTGTGTTTGACAATAGAATGAAAAAATACAGTGAAATGGTACTCTGACAGATTTAACTAATATAAAAAAAATAATAATAATATTTTATATAAAAAATAAAAAAATTTATTTTATAATAATTTTTTATTTAAATAATAATAAAAAGTGATTGATATGATATAAAAAATAAGAATATTTTGAATTGATTTTGAGAAGAATTTTTTAAGTTTTTGGACTCGGTCCGGTCGAGCCCTTTGCCAAACACAGCCGGGATGACAGGTTGCTTGACTTCCAATCGAATTATTGTTGATTGATTGAGTGTTTTTTTTTTTTTTTATCAAACCAAATCATTTTTGGTTTGACACGGCTCATTATTTATTAAGAATACAGTTTAAACTTTTTAACATAATCTGTTCTCTTGATATATCAGACGACAAGTGCTCAAATGGAAACTTGAGCTTTTATGGAGTACATACTTATTATTTTCAGCCATACTTGTTTTGCTAACCAGGTGGCCTGATAAGTTTTAGTGCAGAAAAATAAAACAAGATATGAGTTTATATATATATATATATTCAATTATGTGGAGTGATAAACAGATTCAAGGAATATACCATCAATCTAAGGCCAGAACTGAAGTGTACAAAAGCAAAAAGAAGAAGAAAATAAATAAGTGAAGTAAATCTGCTCATGATTGTTTAGATTGACGACAACATTGCTAGGTGGAGCTTTACGTGCTGTACGGAAACTAGTTTTAACATGGTATAGTATGTGCTCGCCTTGATTGTTAAACATTTTTGTTTTAATACTATCCATGTTGTTTTTTTAATTTTTTTTTTAATATTCTCCTACTTTTTAGATCACATTAAACACTTTTTATTATTATTCAAATAAAAAAAATTACTACAATATAATTTTTTTTTACATTAACCAATTTTTGTTACAGTATCGGACCAAAACCCTTTAACAAACATACCCCAATGCTTTTCTAAGACACTGTTGACAAGAAAAAAAAATCAAAAAAGAAAATAATTATTGGTATAGAAAAGTAAAAAAATGGTATTGATAAGTGCAAAAATTTTGTTTTGTAGTATTTTTTTTATTTGAATAGTAGTAAAAAGTAATATAAAAAATAGATGAATAGTGTTTAGTGGAATGATGGTGTTTGGTGGTGTTTGTTAAACACAACCGTAGTGGTGTGCAGAAGAACTGGAGGAGAGCACGTCTCTCCTCTCTCTCCCCAGCTCCTGTGAGGTTTTTTTTCTCGGTTGGAAGACGCTCGAAGAGCCCTCCTTAATTCCTTCTCATTTTCTTTTTCTCTTGCTTTTTCGCTTATTCTTTTTCTTTTTATTTTTTTCCATTAATTTGGGAGTCAGATCTACCATGTTCAACCTTTTTTTTTTCAGTATTTTTTTCAAAAGTGTGTTTTGACCATTCTTGAGCATTTTTGGTTCTACGATGTTGGACCCAAAATGACCCAACATCCGCATGTATGGACCGAGCATTCTTCAGTATCGGTAAAAGAGGAAGAGGGGTTGTCAGCAGGTGCCAGTCTTCTGACCGTAGGCACTTCGACGCCCAAGTTAGTGTTTTTAAGAATAGGGAATAAAAAAATGGAGAGATTGGGTGAAAGGGCTCCCCCTAGAGAAGGAGCCCTCTTTAGTATTTAGAAACTAATCGATCCTATGTTATTTGAATGTGAAGAAGATGAGTAATTCTAGAAGTCCCTCTTATGTCAAATTACTATTTGATCAATCACAAGTTCAATGGTGATTTTAAGAGCCACATCATTTTTGAAGGGACACAAAAGGGGCTTGTAGCATTTCTCGAATGAGAGGGAACCTATAAGGTCTCATCGTGTAACGACCCCGATGGGCAAGTTAATTAACTAGTAATTGATCTTATAGTTCGTGTCACAGCCCTATCCCTCGCAGGACAAAACTTAGGGATTTTAACCTCTCATAGACGAAAGACCTCAACTGAAGACTTTCTAAATTATAAGAATATAGAGCATCACATACACAACCACCCATTCATACACTGGAGTAAACAAAATACCTCATAATATAAAGACAATCATCAAATGTACCGATCATCAGACCATCATTAAATAAGGTTACAACCCAAAATATAATTGTCTTAACAAAAGATCAACAGATCAAATCCTAAGTTTAAGTAAAGCTAAAGAGATAACAATCTCGATCATGTCAGCTCAAGTGGTTCCTCCACCAGTCCACATAGAATGTAACCAAACTGGATCCAAGTCCTCAAAAATTACACGAATCAGATCCTGCGCGATCACCCACATCTGCTCCGAAGGCATCTCCGTCTAAGCTAGCTAAACTGCTCAATTATTCGTAATGGAAGGGGAAAACATAAAATAAAGGGATAAGTCTAAAGTCTTAGTGAATGTTAAAGCATATAATGCCCATGCCAGTTTTTTTATGAACACTGGTTTTTATAAAGTATGCAACAGTTCCATCACGACAGTTTATCATAGATGTGATATAGATATATGATATATGCATATGATATAAAGTAACAGTCATTGTTTAATAGTATGGTCTACCCGAGATATTATCCCTTCTAAACGGAGTTAGCGTTGTCCCAAGGAACCTGTAATACAATGTCGGTGCCCCAACCATTGTACGCTACCGTACATCCCATTAGTGGCACGACTGAGTCCAACCTCGGGTGGTCTACACCACTAATAATGTCCGTCCTATAGTAACTAACCATTAGGGAATGACTGCGTCTTGTCACGAATCCATTGGATCCAAAGCCCACGTAACAAAATACACATTTAACCATAAAACTAACATGTATAATAAGCCGATGGTCATTATACTGCACGTACTAGTGTACCATGTCATACGATGCAATTTATCTTGTCTGTATTTTACATGCATGCTTTTACAAGTCTCACTTTGTTAACATATTTAGCATAACATTTTTCTCAAAAATGCTAAAATTCATGTGCAACAAGTGTAAATCGTGAGAGCTACAGATATGCATGTTTTGGTATACAAAATAGCCATGTAGTCACGAAAAAATAATAGCAAGCATTATGTGAGTTAAAACTCTCCTAGGTCGATTAAATCCTCCGAATATCCCTCCAACATGTTCGGGTTCTCTAAATCTGTGGAAAACTTTCTATTAGTCCAAATTCCACTAAAACAAGCCTATAACAGGAAAACTGGAGCTATCGAACGGTCGACCAAAATAGTGTTCTCTGGAATGCTTTGGATCGTACATCCGAGCTCAATGCCATACGTCTGCTTCGAAGGATTTCAGGTAGAATCTCATTTTATTCACTCGTCCTCCTATCCTCCTAAATCGACTTCTAGGGCTACCAAAAAGGTTTTCTAAGGCTACCCATCTCAAAATAATGCCTACATGCATAAGAAAACACGTTAAATCAAGATAAATTACTAAATCGTCAAGATTAAAGCTTAACCTAGCTAGAAACTCAAAACCAACAACTAAGCTATCAATTAAACAACATAACATCTAAGAAATGAACTAGGCTTAAGGATATTACCTCCTTGAAGCGAAACTTTAAGAACATCCTTTCCTTCTCCACCAACACTCACAAAATCTCACAAAACACACTCACACAGAGTTTTGGGAGCTTAGGGGCGTAAATCAATGTGTGAGAGTGAGGGGGGTAGGGGGTATTTATAGCAAAGGGCGCTACCAACTTCTCTGAAAAGTAGCGGACGTCCGATACTACTTTCACAGCAATCCAAAGGCTGTATTGTATGTCCGGGTATTAACCAAGGGGTATTCCAAAAGTAGCCTACGTTCGTGTGGTCCCCAGCGTACGTCCGTATACTATTGGTAGAGTACGGCATACTATTGACAGCGTACGTATGGTGATCCCCATGAGTACATCCTCTACTAATGACAGGAGCGTACAACCGCCAACCCTAGCGTACGTACAGTCTGAAAGTCCAAATTTCCAAAATACCCCTCTAGCGGTCCTCAGTGACCCAAAAACCCAAATTTACCATATAACTAAGTGACTTAAGCATAGTTAATTATTTGGGTCACTACACATTGGGCCCCTCCTCGGGCCTTGTAGTAGTAGGCCTTTCATTTGACTGTTTTGGGCTCTCTTGGGCTACAGACTACAGTGGCAGTAGGCCTTGTGGTAGGCCCTCCTTTGGGCTTTTTAGTAGTAGTAGGTCTTTCATTTGTTTAGGCCTTGGGTCTTCATGATCATGTCTAAGTGTGTTCAGAGCTTATTATAGGGGGTGTATTTCTGCCACAACACATGCACCTAGTCTTTGGCTCCTTGTTCTCTCCAACACTAAATCTCCATAGTTGGTTTTTTTTTTTTGCCAATGGTGTTTTCTAAATTTGGTTGTAAATCATTTCGTGGTGTTCTCTTGACATTGTGTCGTCGGTGCCTCACGTTGGTGGCTTTGTTTTGATCTTCGTCTCTGGTACATTATCTCAAACTACCTTAATTGGTAAACTTTACAAAGGATCGTGTCATTCATTTGACATATTCTCTTTTTTACTTTATGTTCACCCGAACTAATTTGGTTGTATTGATGCTTATTGTTGGATTGCATTAATTTTTTTAATGTTTTGTGTTGTTGTTGTTCCCTCCCCCTTCCCCTGTTATTCCTTAGGGAAAAAAAAAGGGTATATTGAAATGCAACCAAATAAAATGTTGACTGTAAAATAATTTGAAAATTGAGAGTATCTTTGTTCCCTTTCCAATTTTGGGATGTTCCAACGAAATGGACTACACAGTCCACACTCCCCATTATTATTATTATTATTATTGTTGTTGTTGTTGTTGTTAAGGCATTATTATTGTTTTGATCCACTCATGCAAGAGAATTGTTAAATCATCATTTGTCTTAAAAGCTTAAGCTTATAGAAAAAGGTAGACTATGTCTTGTTAAGATTTAATAAAGAAATAGGGAGAAAAACCTAGAAGCCGTCTCCCCTCCCCCTTCTACTCCCCGCTCTTACCCTTCCCCTCCCCTTTGTGTTTTCTTTTTTTGTTTATGTTTGTAGGTGTTCTCCGACCATATCAACAACTTCGGCCTCTTCGCTATGTGTACGTCTACCTTCCACAATGTTGTGTCGTTCATCTCTTCCCCAGCCGCTGCTGCTGCTTGCTGGTTGTTTGTTTGTGTTTTGTTATTTTGAATAATAGATTCTCTTTAGATTTGTCCTCATGAGTGAAGAAGAATAATTAGGTGTGATGGGTTATTTCTCACAGCCTGGATAATTAGGTGTGAGAGGTTATCTCTCACGGCCGGTTTAAATAAATTTTGTTAGGAAATTTGGTTAACCATGTTTTAAATCTAGTCTGCTTGGAGCAGATCTGCTCTTTAACTGTATTTGTACATGGGTTAGCAGAAGATTAAAATCATAGATAGCACCTAATTGTAAGAAATTTTGTTTGTATCTATGAGTTTGTAAACTCATAGCCTGTGACTATGATTTTTGCAGAACTTTATGCTTTGTGTTGTAAGAGTGTTTTGCTCTGCTCTATAAGAGCTTTATGCTCTTGATCTTTAATCAATGAAATTCTCAAATTTTCATTAAAAAAAAATATATAGGAAGCGGTAAACTTAATCATTTAATTAATATTTTAACTCTTCCCCTTACGTATAGACTTAAACTCTCTTTTAATGGTTGTGGTCCAACATGTAAAATATTTAATTAAAATATGAAGTAAATGACAGAGTTAAGGTTTGAACTCAAGATCTTTAGAATAAGTGGTGATGTAACAAGAATGATTGCATTTTCAATATTCACAAGATTTCACTACAGCTACAAAATATGGCATAATGTCTCAAATGATGTCACGCAGAGGCTTTTTTCCTTCCATTTTATGAACAAATGATGCCATCAATTTCTTGAATTCTTTAGAAAAAAAAAAAAAAAAAAGGAAAAATGCAAAATTAATCCATGTGGTTTACCTGATGTGCAATTAACTCCATGTGCTATCAAAATGAACTCAAAGGTCTCTTAATATGCCTAAAAAATAATTTAGTCCATATAGTCAAATTTTGTTTATTGACTTAACAGATTCTGATAGCATGAAACATTATAGCCAATAAAATTGTGATACTTGTCATATTTAAGTCAGTATCAAATTAACGAAATCTGTTAAATTAGTGGACGAAGTTTGACTGTAAAGACAAAATTATTTTTTTGGGGTACCTCAGGGACCTTTGAGTTCATTTTGATAGCACATAGATTTAATTACAAATCAAGTAAATCACAATGATTAATTTTACGTAATTCCAAAAAAAAAATCTAACATTCTTCATATGAGAAGCATTCGTAATTTATGCAATGTCACATTCTTCATAGAAATAAAATTGAAATTCGGATATTTAAAAAACTTAAATTCAAAATTTTACATAATTTCTAAATTACCTTCTGGCTACTCAAAAGAGGAAAATTTCAATTTTAATTAAAATCTTACATTAAAATCTCTTATCCAAATTATATATTTCAGGAACAACCAAAAGTAGAGGTAAGGGTCCCTACAATTTTTTTTTTTATTTAAAAAAAAAAAAAAAGATTATCAAATTACATGAATGTAAGCCGTTTCTTACATTGAATCGCATGAAAAATATTATCTATTAAAAATGTGATATGTTATCCATCTGAATTGAGTATATTTTCATGTGAAAAACTTTGAACCAAAAAGTGCTTCTTTAAAAATAAAGAAAAAGCCTTTTTAAGAAGAAAAAAAAAAAAAGAAGCTTTTTGACTGTTTTAGTAACATACCACATTTTAATATATATAGTATTTTTCAAGTAGTTCTATATGAAATAAAGACCTATATATATTTACATAATTTCGAAAGGATCCTAAAATAGAAAATTGTAGGAAATTTGATCAAACTCGCTCGTCAGTGCCAAAGGATTCTATGGCCCTATTTGTTAAAAAACAGGGCGTTGTTCATGCATTTTGAATAATAATAAAATAATAATAATAATTAATATAGAAAAATTTAAAAAAAAAATTGTTTTTGAGTAATTTTTTTATTTAAATAATAATAAAAAGAGAATGAGGTGATATAAAAATTGAGAATATTTTAATATTGATTTTATAAAAAAATAAAAAAATAAAAAAAAAGTGAATGGTATTTTGGGGGGAGTGATGGCTTTTATCCCCTATAATTGACAAATGGACACATCCATGAATAAAGAAAACGACACATATCATGCTAACACGACTGCGTACTCTTCCGCAGAGGATTGGACGCATATCAAGCAAGGATCACGTGGGATCTGTACGGCTCACCTGCCACGTGGCACAAACTGAGCCATGGTTTTTCATTTGTAGTCGTTTAACACGTTGTTGGCTTTGAAGATTCGGAGTTGACATTGGATGGGTCGTATTCGCCCCGCTTCACTAAAAATTACAACCAAATCATATCAGATATCTATATACTGAATTCTGTTATCAGGCTGTCAAGAGTTAGATAAGTGTCTGTCAAAGTCTGATGTGGCTTTATTAAATAATAATAATAATAATTTATAGAAAAATCTTTCTTCCTAGTTCTACTAATTTTTTTTTTTGTTAAATTTTTATGAGTTAATATTTAGTTTCTAATGTCTCAAAATTTATTTTTAGATTTAAAATTAAAACCTAGGGGTGGAAAATTAGCCCTTTAGGGATTGTATCACCAAAAAGAGATTCAATCATCCTAAATTTAGTGCTAATGCCTTAAATTTGGTGCTAATACCTCAAATTTAAATTTTCCTTTAATATTTTATCTTCTTCAATTAAAAAAAAAAAAAGGATAAAATGTCTGACACTTGAGGCAGCCCTAAATCTCTACTACTATATACTATATGTCTCAACAAATCAGATTTTTTTTTTATTATTATTAAAAAAAAAAAACAGATTTTTTTTTTCCAACAAATAAAATACCCTTGAATAAAGAAGTAAATTGAGAAGGATGAGAAGAACGTTATATTATTTAAAAAAGAGAAATCTGTTTATATGTATAAAATGTACATTTTGATTTTACATGTGATATATTATATATTACACCAGCAATTACTTGGACATTTTGATAAATAAATAAAAGTTTACTTAACTTCTTCAAACTACCACCCCAATGACAATCTACCCCCCAAACTATCAATTGCGACAATTTACTCCCCAAATTAACCAAACAATGACAATGTACTCCTAATTTTAACAAAATAATGAAATTACCCTTACTAAAATAAAAACAAAAGTACCGAAATTTATTTATTTATTTTTTCAAATTTTTAAGGGTACTTTTGTCTTATTGAAAATTCTATAGTGGTAATTTCGTCATTTTGCTAGCATTGGGAGGGTACATTGTCATTGTTTTGGTAATTTGAGGGGTAAATTGTCGTAATTGATAGTTTTGAGGGTAGATTATCATTGGAGTGATAGTTTAAATGGGTTAAGTGAACTTTACCCAAATAAAAAAATATCAAGTACCTTCTTTTATTCTTGGCCACAAATTTCTATCTTGTCCATTTGTTATGGAAAAATGCATGCATGTGGGTCATTTTAATTGAGAAATGAAGCTTGCTAAGGATTGGGCAATTGAATTATCAAACTTTCGAATTCCTCATCACTAGAAGTCTAGACCTACTCATTGGGCTTGTCTAATGCGTCTATTAACCTACATGCAACAGCTTAGTCAAAGTGCTAAGACACCATATCTGAAAACCATAGGTTTATGAGAAATATTGATAGAACCCATGTGTTTTTCCACGTTTTTTACATTGACATCTAATCTTTTAATTTTGTAAATTTAAGACCGAGTTTACGATTATTTTAAATCCGAGAATTCTCTTCATTTTTTTCACCAATTAAATAATAAAAAAACAATATAAAATATAATTAAGGCACGTTAAGAAGGGAAGTTGGGGGCAACTTGTCTGATTCCCACTCCATATCAGGGTCTAAAATGAATTCCTACTAGTCTTAAAAGCAATAATAACGCTGAAGCAATAAAATGTGGTAATTTCTAACCAGGACAAAAACTATACCACTTAATCATAACTAAACTTACCAGTCCAAGCCCTCAAAGAGACCTTCTCAATCCCTTTATAGCAGAAGTTTTGAAAATTGCCCATTGACGGCTTTTTATCTTGTGCAACTCTAAAGCCTCAGTAACAGCAGCATCATCAAGTGCACCTGGAAGATCCTGCAAAGAACAAAAGGGTATATCAAACAAAACAAAAAGGATAGAGCAAGAAGAAACCTAGAAGTTTATAAAACATTAGCATGCAGAACACATATAGAGACATGAAGATATAATAAAAGGACCGTACTTAACTCCATGACCAACAGATAAAAAAAGGCATCCCTTTTCTTTTTGGCACATGCAATAATGGCTTATAACACATTGCTTTTCTTTCAGATTTTATTTACAACCTCAATTAAACACGAAATATTTTCCTGTACAGACAAAACCTGAGGAATAAATAATACGGAAGTAGCACAAACCTGCTTGTTTGCAAAAATAAGGACAACAGCCCCTCTTAATTCTTCTTCCTGCCAAAAGGTTAAAAATCTAAACTTTTATCCATCAACTTTGTAAAATTAACCCTATAGTCCTGTAAGCATTGATCCAAAACAAGTGTACCTCCAAGATTGCATGAAACTCGTCTTTGGCTATAATCCTATGTGCTCATATGTATACTCGCATTTTTCTTGATAACAACGTATTTTAAAGTCGTGATGGCTATGAATTTATCATAGTTTCATTATTAAGCGTGCTTATTCGAGATCAGTAGCATGAGAATGAGTGACTTCTCAAAAAATTTGGTTCGAAAAAACTAAAAGCGGACAATATTACAAATACACTTACTAATTATATATCTTATATATATACATTCTGTAATGCACTTGCACTTAATCTTTTTTTTTTTTTTTTTTTTTTTTATTTATTGTATATATACAGTAACTCATTATGTTAATATATCTTCCCATGTGTGATTCTTTTTTTTTTTTTTTTTCGTAAAGCGACTTCACGAAGTGATTACTTGCTGGAAAGCAATGGTCGTTGGAAGTAGGCTCACGAGTCCTATACGTTGTATATGAATGAAATCTTAACTTTTTATTTCAACGTAATCTTGGATTAGAGTCATCCTATTCCTAATCTATATGTTAAAGTATTAATTAAATAATTAAATTAAATTTGAGCCCATATTTGAAAAAAGTACTCATTAAATTTGTAAAACTATCTCGTCCTATAAACTTGAAATTTATGGTGATTTAACACGACTTACTCTTTTCTTAATAAGTAATAATATTTAGTATACAACTTAATCATATGACAGTAAAAACCAGCTATTAGATCAACACTTGTAAAAAAAATAAAATTACTAAAAGTTTATCTTGACTGCCTTATCATTCCAAGTATAAAACAATCTACTAAATAACATCAATTTTTATTTATTTTTTTATTTTTTTTATTGTATATATATATATATATATATGCAGTAACTCAAGCATCTTTCCATGTGGGATTTATTTATTTTTTTAATTTTTATCTCTTTCTATATATCACACTGTTCATATTTCTAGAGGAAAGCGACTTGACCCAATATGGTTCTCACTTGAAAGCAAAGGGTCGTCGGGGGTGGACCAACTCCGGTCTTATGAAGTATCAGTCAAACGGAGAATTTGATTGGTCAAGTTTTATTTAATATTAATATAGTTGTGTATATTGGAGCAAAAGGCAAATAAGACTAAAACGCATTCGTCCACGATGAGTTGCAGTCAAATGGTCAATATTAATGTTGAACAACCCATGATATCGTAGGAAGCTGCAAATTCTTCTGACGAGAAATTTTGGATAAACTTCAGCAGCATTTTTGGAAGAGTGGTACGATTTTTTTAATTTTTATTTTATTTTATGACCAGCTGGATTCCTTTCAGATTCAATCAAGTTTGACATGGACTATGAGAAAATAAAATAAAAATAAAGAGGAGTCAAGTTATAATTGAAGTGAATTACTGAACTTTCAGGGTTACAAGAGGAGTCAAGTAACCCAGAAAATTTAGTCATATATAGTAATTAGTATTGAGAATAAAAAGATGTTTTTATTCATAAAAAAAAAAAAAAAGTAAAAAGAAAAAAGAAAGATGTTTTATCTCTTAGATATATTATCAATATATAGTTCTACTCTACATTGATTTATTAGATACTTTTAGCAATGAGAAATCGATTCCGTTTCCTTAGTTTTATCGACAGATTTTTGCAGTGGTTCAATTACTGTGTCATGCATGCCATGCCATCTAGGAAAGAATTTCCAACAGCCTGCTGAAAAGATGATATAGAGTATAAAGTTATAAAGTATGATGCGAATTTATAAAGATTTGAATGTGAGAAATATATAGAACGTAAAGTTATTAGTTTGGAGGATTTAATTTTTATATATAACAAACATTAAGCAAAATAGGGATGTTTGCAAGGTGACATTTTTCGCCCAAAAAAACGCCTCTATTTAATTAGGGACATTCGAATAGTGACATTTTGCAAATGTCCTATATATAGTGACTAGAATAAAATTTAGGGACATTTGAATAGTAAAAATGTCCATACAAGGTGACATTTTTGGCAAAAAATCCAATTTTGGAATAGTGTACACGTAACATCTTTGAAATGTGACGTTTTGCACTGTTTAAATGTTCATATTCTTAAAATAAATAAATAAATAGAATTTTCAAAAAAAAATTTCCCAATAATGGTCCAGATCTGCCTTGGGGTGGCCCGAGAGGCCACCCAAGGGACATCTAGAGTGGCCCGAAGGCCACCTCCACCCTAGGGGTGGCCCACAAGCCACCCCAAAGGTGGCCTGGGGTGGCTCGCGGGCCGCCCCCTCCCCCAGGGGTGGCTACCGGTTTGGCAGCAAGCCGGTAGCTACCCAACCTTTTTAAAAAAAAATAAAAACTTAGTGTTATGTGTGTGAATGAAAGAGGAGAAATTTTGAAATTTTTTGGTGTGAATGGTTGTTATAAACACAAACTTCGAGGTCCAATATTTTTAAAATTATGGACGTTTGAACAGTAACATACTATTCATAAGTCCATATTCACGTTTGAACAATAACACCTTAAATTAGTAACATTTTTATAAAATGTCCCTATTCCAAACGTTACTAATTGAGTTTTTTTTTTTTGTAGTAGTAGTAGTGTATGTAAGGAATAATAATTTGACAAGATGTTTAAATGCTCACAATATAGAGCTTTGGTACATTTGTAGGAAATAGAGAAGTTTTAAATCTACCCCAGGGGCTTAATTAAGTTTAATGGTTTATATACTTATTGTATTTTTGTTGCAAAATGATAGAATAAATTGAATAATATACCCAAAGGTCAAAACAAATAGAGTAGCATGCCCTAATATATAGTGACTTATATTATGCATTATTATCCGAGCATTATAATTTTAAGAAATTTTGTTGAAATCTGATTCCATTCCAGTTACAAAATTTAGTCATTCCTGCATTATCATTAAACCAATAAACATGAATGATTATTCAATTACAACTTATATTTTTAAAGTATCTTCAGCAGCATTAAGTATTTTACCTAGTGAAAAAGTACAATTCTTTAATTACTTTAGCTATTGTTTTTTACTACATACTCCAACAGATTCTCTATTTCATTCTCTACTTGCTTTAAAATATTATTTATCATTCTTTTTTTATTATATTATTGCCAACACTTAATTAAAGGGAAAAACAAACACATATATAGAAATCATTTATAAAAACAAAAATAAACACATATGAGGAACATTCATCTAATATGCATGTACTAATTCTTAAAATGAATAACATAAATAAATTTTTCATCCAACTGCAATTGATTTGTTTCCATCCGTGTGTTTCTATGCAATAAATTTTTTTTGCATTAAATTTTTTCATCAAACTGCAATTGATTTGTTTCCATCCGTGTGTTTCCATGAAATAAATTTTTTTTGCATTCAATTTTTTCATCCAACTATGTGAAGAAATTTTGTGAGCGAGAGAGATATAAATTTTGTGTGAAAAAATTTTGTGTTTGAGGGAGAGACGTAGTAGATGTGGAGAGGTGTTCAAAAAAAATAAAAGATATTGGGCGAAAAGAGGTTAAATAAAGAAACAATAAACAAAAGAAAAATAAACAATATTTTATTCATATAGCATGCTACAGTGAATAGCTCCAAATTGCTATTCACTGTAGCAATGCAGCTATTCTGACTAATGGCAAGCTACTCTGTTGGAGCTAAAAAATAAACAATAATAGCTAAATATAGCTAATATTAGTCTTTTATATATATATATATATATATATATATATATATATAATCGATCACTATTTCAGCATAGCAAACATACGTTAACTAATTTGATACAAGGCATGGACAAATTAATGACTATTACATTAAATTACATTTTTATTGAATTGTTTATTTATTTTATTGCTTATACCAATGAACATTTTCTAGATTACTATTGCTTTCAACCTGTCATATTAAAATTACCAGCTGTGAAATCAATCAAGAATTTGTTTTTGTTTTGTTTTGTTTTTTCCTACAGTGTTTGGTTTCCCATCGATCCTTGAAGTGATCACGTGAAAAATAAATGATCATGAAATCCAAATGTCTATAGTACGTTTTAGTGTTCTTGATCAATAAGTTTTTGGTTTTTTATATATATATATAGTAAACAAATTGCTGTCGTGAAGGGAAGATGGAGATATAAATTCGACTTGGCCTACAAGCCGTCTAACGTTTTGATGTTGTACCATGAAAAGGACCTCATGATGTCCTTATCTTTGATTGCCTGCAAAGCATTCAACAAAAACCTTAATTCTTTGAAGAGCGATGATAAAGGCACAACACGACTGTAGCTCAATTTTTCTCTTATTTTTTTAAAATGGTCATTATTATTAAAAAAAAATACCAAATAATAAAAAAAAAAAGATCACATATGATGTTATTGCTTTAGAAATGTTTTTTATTTTTTATTTTTTAAAAATGACCATCTAAAGAAAAAGTTTGGCCAAAATTGTGCCCAAAAAATTGTAATTTTATCATTTCTCTTCTTTGAAAGACCACGTTCTATGGATTGAGATAATCTTTTTGGAATGGTAGGATATATTTGCAATTCTAAGATTCAGATCGTTGTTCAAAATGAACAGTTTGGATTTATAAGTCGCCCAAGGAATAAAATAATAATAATAATAATAATAATAATAATAATAAACCAAGAAAATGTTTATTTTCATTATCTTGCACGCCTCTTGTCTATCTTCGTACCCAATATTGAATTTATAAGACCTAAAGGTGGGTTTAACATATTTAGTGATTAATTTGCAAAAAAAAAATAGACAAAAAATATGCAAGAGAATGACATCAAACACATTGCGAGTGTTTCAACCACTCATTTCCAAGAGAACGATCGCCCATCCAATGCTGACCATGCATCCTCGTCCTCTGGTGGACTACTCTAATATGCTATGGTTGGACTTGGGGTGGTCGACTACTCTATTGCGTGCAAAAACAAAACAACAAGTGAAAAACGTGGTAGCTGTCCCGGAGAATGCGGAGAACACCAGCATCATCGTCATATTTGGAGTAATGCTATAAGTCTCTCTTATGTCAATTTTGTGTCCTTTTAAGAATGATGTGACTCTTAAAATTATCATTAGACTTGTGATTAATCATTATTAAATTTTGATCAAATGGTAATTTTAAGAGCCACATCATTTTTAAAGAGATACAAAAATGACACAAGAGAGATTTTTAAAATTACTTTACAAAGTAACTCTTATTTAATATAGTTGAAATTCAACCGTTTAATAATCACCTAAGGGGACAAAATAGACTCTGACACATCTTTTGTCTTAGACACGGCATATCAAATCAAAAATTCAAAATCCTAGACTTTTTGGAACAATTATTTTCCTTTTTATTTTGGGGGAGCCATGTGAACAAATTTGTCGTCTTATTTCTCCTGTTTGATTCACATGCATGCATGGACTTCATCAAACCATATCTAATTTTAATTTTTCAGCCCACAAATAATAATAATATTGCAAGTTTCAGCCACATGTGCATGATATCCAATTAATAAAAAATAGAAAGAAAATAAAATTAATGAAGGTGATTAGACGTACAGATGAGAGATGAGGCGAATCATCTTCTTCTTCGTGATGCACGACACATACCCTACCCCGCCATGGCGAAAGGCCTTCGTAATGCGGGGCCCTGTGATTCGTATGGTGTACGTTGATAGCACTGGTTGTGTGCCACGTTGTAGCCAGCTAGTAGCTAGCCTACATTAATACTGTCCTCTCAAGATTCTTGGAGTCCGCTAAATGATGAACATGGGATGAGTGGTTATTGTTGATTGATTGAGATTTTTTTTTTTTTATCAAACCGACTGATTTTTGGTTTGACACGGCTCGTTATTTATTAAGAATACATTTTAAACATTTTAACATAATCTGTTCTCTTGATATATCAGACGACAAGTGCTCAAATGGAAACTTGAGCTTTATGGAATACATACTTATTATTTTCAGCCATACATGTTTTGCTAACCAGGTGGCCTGATAAGTTTTAGTGCAGAAAAATAAAACAAGATATATATATATATATATATATATAGAGAGAGAGAGAGAGAGAGAGAGAGAGAGAGAGTTTGATAAACAGATTCAAGGAATATACCATCAATCTAAGGCCAGAACTGAAGTGTACAAAAGCAAAAAGAAGAAGAAAATAAATAAGAGACGTAAATCTGCTCATGATTGTTTAGATTGATGACAACATCGCTAGGTGTTAGAAATGGGTCTTGGGCCTAACTCAACCCAAAAGCTAGCTCAAGAGTTGAGGTTTCCCCTCACCTTATAAATGGACAATCTCCTTAATACCCAGGCAATGTGGGACTTCCAACACGCCCCCTCACGTGTGGCGGGAGGACATCCAAGCCAACACGTGCGACAATGGGTGACGGTGGGCCACAGCCAATTAATTGGGTTAGGCTTTGATACCATGTTAGAAATGGATTTTAGGCCTAACTCAACCCAAAAGCTAGCTCAAGAGTTGAGGTTTCCCCTCACCTTATAAATGGACAATCTCCTTAATACCCAGGCAATGTGGGACTTCCAGCAAGGTGGAGCTTTACGTGCTGTACGGAAACTAGTTTTAACATGGTATAGTAGATGCTCGCCTTGATTGTTAAACAACGTTTGCTAAACGTTTTTGTTTCAATGCTATTTATCTTTTTTTAAAAAAGAAATATTTTTTTTATTTTTTACATCACATTAATAACTTTTTATTATTATTAAAATAAAAAAATTACTAAAATATATATATATATATATATATATATATATATATATATTTTACATCAACCAATTTTTGATACATTATCGAACCAAAACCCTTTAACAAACACACCCCAATGCTTTTCTAAGACACTATTGACAATAAAAAAAAATTATAAAAGAAAATAATGATTGGTATAAAAAAGTAAAAAAATGGTATTGAAAAGTGAAAAAATTTTGTTTTGTAGTATTTTTTTTTTTATCTGAATAGTAGTAAAAAATGAATAATGTAATATAAAAAGTGAGAATATTTTGATATTTTCTTGAAAAAATGAGATGAATAGTGTTTAGTGGAATGATGGTGTTTGGTGGTGTTTAACAAACACCACAGTAGTGGTGCGCAGAAGAACTGGAGGAGAGCACGTCTCTTCTCTCTCTCCCCAGCTCGTGTGAGGTTTTTTTTCTCTGCTGGAAGACGCTTGAAGAGCCCTCCTTAATTCCTTCTCCTTTTCTTTTGCTCTTGCTTTTTCGCTTATTCTCTTTCTTTTTATTGTTTTCCTTTAAATTGGGAGTCAGATCTACCATTTTCAGCCATTTTTTCAGTATTTCTTTCACAGGTGTGTTTTGGCCATTTTTTAACATTTTTGGTTCTACGCTGTTGGACCCAAAATGACCCAGCATCCGCACGTATGGACCGAGCATTCTTCAATATCGGTAAAAGAGGAAGAGGGGTTGTCAGCGGGTGCCGGTCTTCTGACCGTAGGCACTTCGACACCCAATTCAATGTTTCTAAGTATGGGGATAAAAAAAAAAAAAAGGGAGAGATTGGGTGAAAGGGCTCCCCCTAGAGAAGAAGCCCTCTTTAGTATATAGAAACTGATCGATCCTATGTTATCTGAGTGTGAAGAAGATGAGTAATTCTAGAAGTCCCTCTTATGTCAAATTACTATTTAATCAATCACAAGTTTAATGGTGATTTTAAGAACCACATCATTTTTTAAGGGACACAAAAGGGGCTTGTAACATTTCTCGAATGAGGGGAGACCTATAAGGTCTCATTGTATAACGATCTCGATGGGCAAGTCAATTAACTAGTAATTGATCCTATGGTTCGTTTCTCAGCCCTATCCCTCGCAGGATAAAACTTAGGAATTGCAACCTCTCATAGACAAAAGGCCTCAGCGAAAGACTTTCTAAGCTATAGGAATATAGAGCATCACATACACAACCACACATTCATACACCAGAGTAAACAAAATACCTAATAATATAAAGATAATCATCAAATAAGGTTGCAACCCATAATATAATTGTCTTAACAAAAAATCAATAGATCAAATCCTAAGTTTAAGTAAAGCTAAAGAAATAACAATCTCGATCATGTCAGCTTAGGTGGTTCCTTCACCAGTCAACATAGAATGTAACCAAACTGGATCCAAGTGCTCAAAAATTACTCGAATCAGATCCTACGCGATCACCCACGTTTGCTCCGAAAGCATCTTCGTCTAAGCTAGTTAAACCGCACAATTATTCGTAATGGAGGGGGGAAAAACATAAAATAAAGGGGTAAGTCTAAAGACTTAGTGAATGTTAACGCATATAATGCCCATGCCATTTTTTTTATGAACTCTGGTTTTTATAAAGTTTGCAACAGTTTCATCATGACAGTTTATCATAAATGTGATATAGATATATGATATATGCATATGATATAAAGTAACAGTCATAGTTCAACAGTATGGTCTACCCGAGATATTACTCTTTCTCAGCAGGGTTAGCGCTGTCCTGAGGGACTTGTAATACAATGTCGGTGCCCCAATCATTGTACGCTACCGTACATCCCATTACTAGCACGACCGAGTCTAACCTCAGGTGGCCCACACCACTAATGATGTCCATCCTATAGTGACCAACCATTAGGGAATGGCTACGTCTGGTCACGAAACTATTGGATCCAAGGCCCACATAACAATATACACATTTGACCATAAAACTAACATGTATAGTACGTCCATGACCATTATATCGCACGTACTAGTATACCATGTCATACGATGCAATTTCTCTTGTCTGTATTTTACATTCATACTTTTATAAGTCTCACTTTGTTAACATATTCAACACAATATTTTTCTCAAAAATGCTAGAATTCATGTGCAACAAGTGTAAATTGTAAGAGTTGCAGATATGCATGTTTTGGTATACAAAATAGTCATGTAGTCATGAAAAAATAATAGCAAGCATTATATGAGTTAAAACTCACCTAGGTCAATTAAATCCTCCGAATATCCTTCCAACAAGTTCGGGTCCTCTGAATCTGTGAAAAACCTTCTATTAGTCCTAATTCTACTAAAACAAGCCTATAACAGGAAAACTGGAGCTATCAGACGGTCAACCAAAATAGCGTTCTCTAGAATGCTTTGGATCGTACATCCGAGCTCGATACCGTATGTCCGCGCTGAAGGATTTTAGGTGAACCTCATTTTGTTCACTCGTCCTCTTATCCTCCTAAATCGGCTTCTAGGGCTACCAAAAAGGCTTTCTAAGACTACTTATCTCAAAATAATGCCTCAATGCATAAGAAAACACATTAAATCAAGATAAATTACTAAACCGTCAAAATTAAAGCTTAAACTAGCTAGAAACTCAAAACCAACAACTAAGCTATCAATTAAACAATATAACATCTAAGAAATGAACTAGGCTTAAGGATATTACCTCCTTGAAACGAAACTTTAAGAACCTCTTTTCCTTCTCTACCAGCACTCACAAAATCTCACAAAACACACTCACACAGAGTTTTGGGAGCCTAGGGGCGTAAATGAACGTGTGAGAGTAAGGGGGGTAGGGGGTATTTATAGTAGAGGGTGCTACCAACTTCTCTGAAAAGTAGCGGACGTCTGGTACTACTTACACAGTAGTCCAAAGTCTGTATCGTATGTCCAGATATTAACCAAGGGTATTCCAAAAGTAGCCTACGTTCGTGTGGTCCCCAGCGTACGTCTGTGTATTATTGGCAGAGTACGACATACTATTGACAGTGTACGTACGATGGTCCCCATGCGTACGTCGTCTACTAATGACAAGAGCGTATGTCCGCCAACCCTAGCGTACGTCCGGTCTGGTCCAAAAGTTCAAATTTCCAAAATGCCCCTCTAGCGGTCCTCAGTAACCTAAAAACCCAAATTAACCCTATAACTAAGCAACCTAAGCGTAGTTAATTATTTGGGTCACTACACATTGGGCCCCTCCTTGGGCCTTGTAGTAGTAGGCCTTCCATTTGATTGTTTAGGGCTCTCTTCGGCTACAGTGGTAATGGGCCTTGCAGTAGGCCCTCCTTTGGGCTTCTTAGTAGTAGTAGGTCTTTTATTTGACTGGGCCTTGGGTCTTCATGATCATGTCTAAGTGGGTCCAAAGCTTATTATAAGGGGTGTATTTTTGCCACAACACATGCACCTGGTCTTTGGCTCCTTGTTCTCTCCCACACTGAATCTCCATAAATGGTTTTTTGTTTTTGCCTATGCTGTTTTCCAAATTTGGTTGTAAATCATTTTGCGGTGTTCTCTTGACATTGTGTCGTTGGTGCCTCACATTGGTGGCTTTTTTTTGATCTTCGTCAATGTCTGCCTTACTGTTATGGGTTCGGAAAGGGTTGAAGAACCTTTCGAGGTTTGTGCCCCCTCTTGTGCTTCTTGACAGTGTCGTCTCTAGCACATTGTCTCAAACTACCTTAATTGGTAGACTTTATAAAGGATCGTGTCATTCATTTGGCATATTCTTTTTACTAGGGGTGTCAAAAATTACAGGAGAATCGGAACCAGAACCGAAAAACCGGAAATCGGGAAACCGAGGAGTCGGTTTCGGTTCTGGTTGCAAAAAAACAAAAAATCGGGGATCCCAGTTCTGGTCCCGGTTTTGGGCATCCGGTAAAAACCGGAAAACCGAAACCGGGTGCATTTATATATAATAATAATTTTTTTAATATATATATATACACAAAAGAGCCAATGCCTCTATAACAATGATTTTTCTTTTATGGCGCCAAATTATTATTTTGCCCTTTGCTATTAAGCTCACCCAGTTTAATTAGTACATAAATAATGAATTTGATTTGGAGTTATTTTGTCTTTTAATACGCAAATGTAAGGAAATAATGAATTTGAATTAGTTTGATCGGGTTTTTGGGTATTTCAACTCACTTACTTTTTGTATGATGATATAGATTTACGGTTAGACCTTATTCTTTCTTTGTCATAGTTAAATTAAGAGGGTTATTTGTGTCTTCTCATCATTTATATTTTCCTTCTTTCTTTTTTTCATGAGGTTTCAAAAAATAAAAAAATAAAAAAAAAAACCGGTTACCGGATCGGGTAAAAACCTGAACCGGCCGGTAATCGGGACCCCGGTTAACCGGGACCCAGTTCCCGGTTGCGGTTTCCCAAATCTAAGAATCGAGGTACCCCGGTTCTAGTCTTGATTTTGGCCAAAAACCGAAAATTCGGACCGGGTTGACACCCCTACTTTTTACTTTATGTTCACTCGAACTAATTTGGTTGTATTAATGCTTATTGTTGGATTGCCCAGTAATTTTTTTTATGTTTTGTGTTGTTGTTATTCCTTCAAAAAAAAAAAAAAAAAAAGAAGGTATATTGAAATGCAACAAAATAAAAGTTTGACCGTAAAATAATTTGGAAATTGAGGGTATCTTCGTCCCCTTTCCAATTTTGGGATGCTCCAACGAAATGGACTACACAGTCCACACTCCCCATTATTATTATTATTATTATTTTTGTTAAGGCATTATTAGTGTTTTGATGCACTCATGCAAGAGAATTGTTAAATCATCATTTGCTTAAAAGCTTAAGCTTATAGGAAAATAGTCATGTTAAGATTTAATAAAGAAATAGGGAGAAAACCCTAGAAGCCGTCTCACGGCCCTTCTCCTTAGAAAACAGTTTTGAGAGGAGGAGGGAGCAGATCTGTTCCCTCCTCCCCTCCCCTTTCTACTCCCCGCTCCTACCCTCCCCCTCCCCTTTTGTTTCTTCTTTTTTTGTTTATGTTTGTAGGTGTTTCCGACCAGATCAACAACTTCGGCCTCTCCGCTATGTGTCCGTCTACCTCCCACAATGTTGTGTCGTTCATCTCCTCTCGGCCGCTGCTACTGCTTGCTGGTTGTTTGTTTGTGTTTTTCTGTTTCGAATAAGAAATTTCTTCTCTTTAGATCTGTCCTCATGAGTGAGAATGAATAATTAGGTGTGATGGGTTATTTCTCACGGCCTGGATAATTAGATGTGATGAGTTATCTCTCACGGCCGGTTTAAATAAATTTTATTAAGAAATTTGGCTACCCATGTCTTAAATTTAGTCTGCTTGGAGCAGATCTGCTCTTTAACTATATTTGTACATGGGTTAGCGGAAGATTAAAGTCATAGATAACACCTGATTGTAAGAATTTTTGTTTGTATTTATGACTTTGTAACTGTATAGCATGTCACTATAATTTTTGCAGAACTTTATGCTTTGTGTTGTAAGAGCTTTTTGCTCTGCTCTGTAAGAACTTTATGATCTTGATCTTTAATCAATGAAATCCTCAAATTTTCGTTCAAAAAAAATATATAGGAAGAGGTAAACTTAATCATTTAATTAATATTTTAGCTCTCCCCCTCTCGTATAGGCTCAAACTTCATTTTAATGGTTGTAGTCCAATATGTGAAATATTTAATTAAAATATGAGGTAAATGACAGAATTAAGGTTCGAACTCAAAATTTTTAGAATAAGTGGTGATTTAACAAGAATGACTGCATTTTCAATATTCACAACATTTCACTCCAGCTACAAAATATGGCATAATGTCTCAATGATGTCACGCAAATGCTTTCTTCCTTCCATTTTATGAACAAATGATGCCATCAATTTCCTAAATTCTTTACCAAAAACAAAAAAAGAAGGGAAAACTGCAAAATCAATCCATGTGGTTTACCTAATGTGCAATTAACTCCATATGCTATCAAAATGAATTTAAAGGCCCCTGAGTATGCCTAAAAAATAATTTAGTCCATACAGTCAAATTTCGTTCATTGACTTAACAGATTCTGATAGCGTGAACGTTATAACCAATAAAATTGTGATATTTGTCATATTTAAGTCAGTGTCAAATTAACGAAATATGTTAAATTAGTGGACAAATTAAATTTGACTGTAGAGACAAAATTATTTTTTTGGCATACTTCAGGGACCTTCGGATTCATTTTGATAGCACATGGATTTAATTACAAATTAAGTAAACCACAATGACTAATTTTACGTTATTTAAAAAAAAAAAAAAAAAAAAATCTAACATTCTTCATATGAGAAGCATTCGTAATTTATGCAATGTCACATTCTTCATAGAAATAAAATTGAAATTCGGATATTTAAAAAATCTTAAATTCAAAATTTTACATAATTTTCTAAATTACCTTCTGGCTACTCAAAAGAGGAAAATTTCAATTTTAATTAAAATCTTATATTAAAATCTCTTATCCAAATTATATATTTCAGGAACAACCAAAAGCAGAGGTAACTGGTAAGGGTCCCTACAATTTTTTTTTTTTTTTTAATTAGATTATCAAATTACATGAATGTAAGCTTCTTACATTGAACCGCATGAAAAATATTACATATTAAAAATGTGATATGTTATCAATTTGAATTGAGTATATTTTCATGAGAAAAACTTTGAACCAAAAAATGCTTCTTTAAAAATAAAGAAAAAGCCTTTAAAAAAAAAAAAAAATTCATTTTGATTGTTGATAAATACCATTATACGCTATAAGCACACATATTCTATATATATATATATATATATATATATATATTATTTTTCAAGTAGTTCAATATAAAATAAAGACCTATATATATTTACATAATTTCGATAGGATCCTAAAATAAAAAATTGTAGGAAATCTGATCCAACTCGTCGGTGCTAAAGGATTCTATGGCCCTATTTGTTAAACAACAGGGTGTTGTTCATGCATTTTGAATAATAATAATAATTAATAAAAAAAATAAAAAAATTGTTTTGGAGTATTTTTTATTTAAATAATAATAAAAAGGTAAATGATAATTATTATGTAATATAAAAATTGAGAATATTTTAATATTGATTTAAAAAATAAAATAAGGTGAATAGTATTTAGGGGGATGATGGCTTTTATTCCCTATGGAGCTATGATACTAAGAACGTCAGCGTGCATGATTGTTCATGCACGTTAAACTTTTTTTTTTTTTTTTTAATAATTATAATAATAATAATATCAAATCACCCGATGTGCATTACACTGGGCGTGATGATTAACATCACCCATTCCCTATAATTGACAAATGGACACAACCATGAATAAAGAAAACGACACATATCAAGCTAATACGACTGCTTACTCTTCCGCAAAGGATTGGACGCATATCAAGCTAATACTCACGCAAATCGCGTGCTTCATCCGTTCATCGATTCCCTGTGATGCACGTGTTTAACCCGCGCCCCAAATCCATGATATTCGTCAAGGATCACGTGGGATCTGTACGGCTTACCGGCCACGTGGCACAAACTGAGCAATGGTTTTTCATTTGTAGTAATTTAACACGTTGTTGGCTTTGAAGATTCGGAGTTGTCATTGGATGGGTCTTATTCGCCCCGCTTCACTAAATTACAACCAAATCATATCAGATATCTATATACTGTATGTCTCATCCAATGAGAACTCTTTTTTTTTTTTTTTTTTTCCAAACAAATAAAATACCCTTGAATAAAGAAGTAAATTGAGAAGGATGAGAAGAACGTTATATTATATAAAAGGGAAAATGTATAATAAATTTTTGAGTCAACCCTACAAAATTTAAGTCTTCCTAAATTTTTTTTTTAAAAAAATTTAGTTCCTGGGTCAATTGAAATGACAATAAAATCTCCGCCGTTAAAATTTTTTAACAGACATTAGGACAATTCAAAACGCACCGTTTTATTCCATTAAAATTTTATTTTTTATTAATTTAATTTAAAAAATTAAATCTAAAAAAATGATAATAAAAAAAAAAAAAAATTGAAGGGTGGCAAAGGGTGGTGCTGCCACCTTTGGCCACCACCCAACCCCTGCAGCCACCCCAACGGTGGGCAAACCACCCTTGGGGTGGCTTGTGGCCACCCCTAGGGAGTTTGGGGTGGCTCGCGGCAACCCCATGGGTGGTTTGGGAGGCCGCGGAGCCACCCCATGAGTGGAGGGGTGGCCGCAAGCCACTCCAGGGGTGGGCAAACCACCCTATAGGGGTTGGGTGGTGGCTAGGGGCCGGTGGTACCTTCAATTTTTTTTTAAAAAAAAATTAAATTAATAAAAAATTAATATTTTAATGTCGTAAAACAATGTATTTTGAGTTTCTCTAACGCCTGTTAAAAAATTTTAACGGCAAAAATTTTACTGTCATTTCAATTGACCCAGGAACTAAATTGTCGAAAAAAAAAACTTAGGAAGATTTAAATTTTGGAGGGTTGACTCAGAGATTTATTATACATTTTTCCTATATAAAAAAGAGAAATCTGTTTATATGTATAAAATGTACATTTTGATTTTACATGTGATATATTATAAATTACACCTGCAATTACTTGGACATTTTGTTAAATAAATAAAAAGGGTAAAGTTCACTTAATCCCCTCAAACTACCACCCCAATGCCAATCTACCCCACAAACTATCAATTGCGACAATTTACCACCTAAATTACCAAAACAATAACAATGTATCCCTAATTTTAACAAAATAATGAAATTACACTTACTAAACTAAAAACAAAAATACTAACATTTAATTTCTTTTCAAATTGTTAAGGGTATTTTTGTCTTATTGAAAATTCTATAGGGGTAATTTTGTCATTTTGCTAGCATTGGAGGGGTACATTGTCATTGGTTTGGTAATTTTGAGGGTAAATTGTCGTAATTGATAGTTTGAGGGTAAATTATCATTAGAGTAGTAGTTTAAGTAGATTACGTGGACTTTACTCAAATAAAAAAAATATCAAGTACCTTCCTTTATTCTTGGCCACAAATTTCTATCTTGTCCATTTGTTATGGGAAAATGCATGCATGTGGGTCTTTTTAATTGAGAAATGAAGCTTACATACTTGTCCACCAAGTATTGGGCAATTGAATTATCAAACTTTCGAATTCCTCATCACTAGAAGTCTAGACCTACTCATTGGGCTTATCTAATGCGTCTATTAAGCTACATGCAACAGCTTAATTAGTCAAAGTGCTAAGACACCATATCTTAAAACCATAGGTTTATGAGAAATATTGATAGAACCCATGTGTTTTTCCACGTTTTTTACATTGACATCTCATCTTTTAATTTTGTAAATTTAAGACCGAGTTTACGATTATTTTAAATCCGAGAATTCTCTTCATTTTTTTTCACCAATTAAATAATAAAAAAACAATATGAAATATAATTAAGGCACGTTAAGAAGGGAAGTTGGGGTTTGAAAGGTATAGATGCGGTCGGCCAGCTCTCTTGTCAGACCATGACCATATATGCATCGTGTGGCATGGCATAAAGCATGGTTGAGAATACCTGAAACCTCAAACAGTTGCCTTTTTTTTTTTAGCAAAAGTCTTATTTCTCACCTACCCACTTCATTAATGTTTCAACTATTCTCCTATTATTAACACTACACGTGTTATTTGAACCAATTGTTATTGCTATTGACAAAGTAGTCGTTCTTACTATTGATAAAGTTGGCTATTATCCTTGTTGGAAAGCCATCACCATTGCTAATGATAAAGATATTATTATTCTTATCGATAAAGTTATTGTTATTATTGTTGAACATGTCATTGTCATTACTGCTGAACACGTCATTACTACTATTATTGTTGAACGCAACATTATTATCATAACCGACCTCATCAATGTTGTTATCATTGAACATATAACTATTATTTCAATTGAAATAGTCATCATTATTACAGCTGAACCTATGTTTATCGTTGGAATCACAACTATAGTAATAAAGTGATAATTATCATTATTGTTATAACTAAACATAATGAATACTGATTGCATTCGCATGACCTTTTTTCTCTTGAAAATTTTTGGGTTTGATTCTTTTTGTAGATGTGTAGGCTGTAATGTCTTAATTGCTGTCAGCTACTCCAGTTGACGTGAGTTTTAGGCTTGACTCTCTCTCTCTAATGAACCCAAGCCCAAAGAAGTTGCCCACCCAATTTTTGACACATTAACCAAAAAAGTGCCACAACACTATTATACCTTCTCATAATATATATATATATATATATATAGAGAGAGAGAGAGAGGTTGCTCGTGCCACCCCGAAGAGCAACCACCTCCCCCAATTGACTCCCAGCCACTCAATCCTTTTCTAATAATCAATCCTTTTCTTATTATTATTTTATTTGTTAATGAGAATGATATGATAGTCATTTTGGGTTTATTATTATTATTATTATTATTATTATTATTATTATCTGGGGGAAAATGAGTAAAGTTCTTAGATTTAAAATCTTTATAACCTCATGTATTAGATTGGCCAAATTGAAAGATCCTGTCTAAAATGCAAAACTTGAAAAACCACCAAAAAAAAAAAAGAAAAAAAAAGGCGATTCAAATTTCTATATAAAAATAAGATGATAGCTGTTTTATAATTTGGGCATTTTGATTATAAAAAGACCAAAAAAAAAAAAAAAAAAGAAGAGAAAATTACAGTTTACCCCTCCAAAGTTGACAGTGTTTTTCAATTCGAACATCAAAGTTTCAATTTTTGCAATCCACCCCTACAAAGTTCCAATTTTTTTCAATTTGACCAATATTATCCCAAAATTCTCATATTACTCCAGATTTTTTTTTTTAAAAAAAAAAATTATGAAAAAAAAAAAACAAATTTGAGGGTGCAAAAATGGCCATATGGCCAAAGGGGTGGCTACGTCCACCCCGATTTTTTTATAAAAAAATAAAAATAAAAATTAGGGGTAATATGGGAAGCTTTGGATACAATTGGTCAAATTGTAAAAATTTGGAACTTTGGGGGGGTGGATTGCAAAAATTAAAACTTTGGTTTTCGAATTGAAAAAAACTGTCAATTTTGGGAGGGTAAACTGTAATTTTCCCAAGAAAAAAAAAAAAGACGGTACTAATATATTTAACAAATATAATTGTGGATGGTTTTTAATTGAGAAATCAAGCTAATATAATATTATAATTGCATACTTTTCCACTGGATTAGTCATGAGTTCACCATGCTTGCTCGATCTCGATTTCATGATTTTTTTGAAAAAAAATTTAAGATTTAATGGTGTATATGTTGTCATATCATTTAATTTTTTTCGCTAAAGATTAGACAGAAATTATGCAAATCATGTGTCTCACTATACTTGCTCTTAACCCGTGATTTCCAAGCTCCATAATTAGGATGATAATCCTTTCTATTTCAACATACAATGAATATGTTACTATGTTATTTAAAATTTTTAACTAACATAACGTCATATATACTACTCCGATGTATCAAAATAAAGATTTTGATTGTAAAATAGTTTATGTCCATTTCTGAAATGAAGAGGATACATTAGGTGATCTTGGAGCTTGTGGCACAAACTGGGGTATGGTGAAGTTGCATAACCTTCTAATACTATATTAAAAATGAAATATTCCCATGTAATTGAATTATTAAAGTTTCTAATACATGCAACAGCTTAGTCAAAGTGATAAGACACACCAATTCTTAGCACCATAAGTTTATGAGAAATAGTAGGACTCTGTTTTTTTTCGTAGGGGCTACTAATTAGGCGGCTGTCGAAACTTCTAGTATAATAAGGCTATCAATTAATAATTGATAATAAAAATTTATTCTATTAAAAAAAAAAAATTAAGGCTCATTGCTTGAAGTAGTCGTAGATGGGGCCCAATATAATTAACTTGCCATATCTTGCAGAATCACCGTATGTCAAAAAAAAGTTTGTGTCATATCAAAGTAATGTCGAGCTCCTATAAGGCTACATGCATAGAGTAAATGAGGTGTCACCTTATCACCTTATCGATGCGCCATCTCTTGAAGAATCACCATATGTCAAAAAAAGTATGTGTTACATTAAAGCAATCTCGAGCCCCTATAAAACTACATACATAGAGTATAAGAGGTGTCACCTTATCACCTTATCGATGCATGACATTTAGTCACACTAAGTGTCTTAATCTCAAGATTTGCAAAACATAGAGATTTAACTCGCTTGATGCACCGTGAGAAAGAACCAAAAAAAGAATGCATACAAAGTACTTATTTCTTTCCATTTAAAATAAACATCATTCTAACTTAAGCATCATAGAGAATCCTTGGCTATGGCTATTGGCTAAGGATCCCCTAAGCCATAACTATCATTCTCTATGATCCACGATTCACTAAGAGCATTTCGGCTTGGTCCTGGATGGAGAGTTGTCAAACTGGTCCATTCTCCTTGGATCAAAAACTGTCCCAACAAAGACCTCTCTCCATATTTTCGTCAAACAAATAATAAAGTTGATGTTAAATATAATAATGCACTCCTATCAAAAAATTAAATAACAAAAAATCGAAAAATTAATGCACTCGTAACAAACAACCCCCATTACCACCACACTATTCATCTCATTTTTCAAAAAAATTATCAAAACATTATCACTTTTTATATCACATCATTCACTTTTTACTACTATTTAAATAAAAAAATCACTACAAAACAAAATTTTTCACTTTTCAATACTATTTTTTTAAATTTTCTATACCAATCATTATTTTATTTTTTTAATTTTTTAAATGTGAATATTGCATCAGAAAAGGCCTTGTTTTAACAAACAAGGCCCTAGGTTATGCCCAACCATACCCTAAGCATCACGGTCGATCATGGTTGTCAAAAACCTCTAGAGCCAGAGCTTCTTGTTTGAGAACTCGAGGATGATCACATCAAGGACTTCGAACGCTACTTGGGTGGGCCCTTGTTGATCTTGAGCTGTAAGATCTACTCTAGTAGGTAGAGAAAAGCAAGAATGAAGTGCTTGATTTGGTGATGGGTCTCCTCATTGTGTTCATTCTTTGAGACGAGCAATGCTCTCTTGTTATTTCAAAAATTTTGTAGCTTCTAAAATCACAATTAGACTTGTTATTGAAAATTTTGATCAAACTAATAATTTTAAAAATCACCTAATTCTTAGAACATTACAAGAATAACTTCTAGAATTATTCAACCTTGACAGTAAAGTCACCGTCAAATATGGAGATGTTGCAAAAAATGAGGAAGCAAGAGCTGAGCTTGCCAGCACATGCATGTTTGCATAAACGAGGCGAGCACTAGGCTTGTGGGATAACCCAGTCATGGTGGTGGCCGGGGAAAGTCTAGCCTTGCCATGGTTGGGCCCTCACCCAACCACAGTCGTGGCTAGGTTACCCATTTCACTGAGCAGGACCCAGCCTCATTTTTTTCTTTTTCTTTTTCGCAATTTTTTTATTTATTAAAATGGAAAAATTTTATTTTCCCTTCCCAATTACAAGCCCAACCAGGTGATAATGGCATTCTAACCCCGATTGATAACTCAGACGAGCAACAAGAGTGCAAGATCCCAATCAACACCAGATTTGGCAATAATCTGGTAGAGAGAGAGATGCCATATTTGTCAGATCTGAAAGGTCAGGTCGGGTTTGTCAGAAGCCGACCTATTTCCAACTTCCGACCCAACTTTGGCCGGTAACAAAAAAAAGTTACTAATTTCAACCTAACGCCTACCTTAACCCGAAAATTCAGGTTGGCTTAGGTGGGAGGATAATTTGAGCGAACTTATGCAAAACCATCCATGCTTTACAATACAATATTTTGGGCAGTCAAGAAACAATGCCATTACTCTTCAGATGAAGATTAATTGAAATGACATGTATGCATCAACGGTAGAGATAGAATGTAAGTCAAACGCATCCATGGAAGAAAGTACAGAACAATGGGAGTAATCGGTGAGATAGGTGGTGAGGTGGTTCAAATAAAAAAAGCAATGTTTTTCTGATATCGTGAGCAAAGTAGAAGATTATATATATAGACTTGGAGTTCAAATCCTTTCTTCAGAACAAACATAGCAAATGAATGTGCAATGAGGTAGATAGTTGATTAATGAAAGTCTCCTTGAATCCCAGAACACAACCCAAAAAAAGAAAAGGAACAAGCTGAAAACAAAATGTAAGCAATTAACAGAGAAAATAAAAAAAAATAAAAACCCCGAAAAAAGTGACACGGCAAAAATAAGAGCTAAATGGTGATATCTATGATGACAAATGTTACATGTATATTAATCAGAAAAGTCCATGTGACATGAATAATCACCAGTCAATACGAATTAAGTGGTGTGACCCCTTCTTGGTTCGGCTGCTCATCAGGCCATGCTTCTCTATTCTTTACTGGAACTGAAAGAGTTAGCCACCTCCAGACTTGAGGGTGTTGCTCAACCTACATCAAGAAGTCGTTTATTTCCACTGAAGGACTCTCAAAAAGAAATGTTAAAAAGGAACTGCTTTTCATTATGAGTTTTACTAATTTTTTTGCTACTTTCTACTCTGCCCCACAGTATAAAAGGCGAAACAGAAAATGAACTTACTATAAAATTTCAACAAAAAAAAAGAAAAAGAAAAAAAAGCTCTACGAAACAAACATATAAATGTCAAAAAAGATAGAAAGAGTTGCAGGACAAAGGATAGAGTAATCGTGTGGCTATTAATCTTTAGATAAATGAATCGAAATGTAAAAACCGGCTCTTAAGCACTAATTTCTCTCCATCCAAACCCCCACATCAGACAAGAAATTGCATTTTTCCAACCCAGAAGTCTCTCCAAAAGCTCCCAAATCCGCTCTCTCATTAGATCCAGACTAATTTTGGCAACATGCAACCTATCCTGATCAGAAGAAAGAGATGGCACAAAAGCTACCTCACCAATGAAGAACAACCAACCGCTGTAGATAGTTGTGTTCACATTTTCAATTTCCATCGGAAAAAAAGTTGCGATTTTCCCTAATGTTTTTAGCCACACTTAAGGCATGTCATACAGAAAAGAAAGAGGAAAGAGCTTTGGAGGATGGGGGCTATATCTTACATAACAAGAATATAATGTATATGTTTCTGTTAGAAAGAAACCTTTTAGGGCCTTCAAATGTTAACAGCCAAAAAAGGTACCAGAATATATGTATAGACATGAAAGGCTTCCTCCCTGCCCTCAAGAGGACACCATTGTCCTATTTATAAAAGGTCAATATGCCCCTCCATGCCCTTCATTCGATCAGAATACAAAATGGGTCCCCCATGGGAATTAGATATCCTTCTTGTCCCAGCCCATCCTTGCACCAGATTACTATGTCACAATTCCCTCGCTCTCTCTCTTGCCATTCCACCAGATCACTGCCAGCACTCTATTACTGCCTTCATTGAATGTTTACATCCAATCTTGATCTTCAGTCCCACAAACCACTGCCCTCACATTCAATCCAAGCCAATTTTTCACCGATTCTCTCCATCACAACAACCACAATTTAAAATCATTTTTGCCACCATTTACCTCTGGTCACCTACCACTACCACTGCCAACCTTTTCCTAAACTTCAGTCACCACCATTGATAGCTCAATAAACTAATAGACATTGTAAACACATTACCACCAAGTTCAACATACCAAACACCAAATAAATGTGGGAAAAAAAAGAAAAAAAAAATGCAATTATAAGAACATACCCCACCTGGGTCCTGGATTACCCATAAATTAACAGCTCCACTAAAAAAACCAAGACAACAAAGAAAGCCCGTAGAGGTTATTTTTTAATTATCACCTATCCATTCTCGAACCTTGTATGTTGGGTTTGAGAGAGAGAGAGAGAGAGAGTGGAGCAATTACAACAAAACTCAGGGCTGTTGGTTCTCCTTGTGTTGAACTTCACAATATCATACACCAACTTGTCGACATTCTAATTTTCCAAAGTACATATTCATTACAAGAGCTTAAAACGCACAAACAATAAATGGAGGAGGCTGGAGGGGTGAGGCATATGGCACAACAAAGAGAAGTCACAAAAGAGAGTAAGAGATTGTATTTTGCAATTTTAGCAACCTGCAGCTTACAAGCATGCAGGAAGTTGTCAAGACCAAAATGGAGAAAAGGGGTGATGAAATAAACAGGAGGTGGACCTAGTCACTAGCCAATAAGGAAGAGGTGAATATCAGATGGACCCTTCACCTTAGAAAACAAAGGGAGGTAAGCATTAAGTTCCGTTTAATAGCCTTAATGTCAAAGACAAGTAAATGCAGGATCTTCCACATGAAGCTAAGGATGCTTGGCATACACAACTAGGTGTCAATTTTAACATTAGCACAGTGCAATAAGACATTTCTGGTTATTGGAGTTTGGACGTGATTCCTTGCCTTATAGGGAGGAAGCTGAATTTGAATCATCTAGAACTGTGGTTAAAGACAATCTATCAGGCGATTGAGAGAAGATGCACACGAGCGTGCGCACATAGATCGCCAAACTACTTTCCCAGGTAAGCTTAGATTTTGTAGCTGAAAGCCGAAGGTGGGAAGAACTCAGATGAATTATCAGTTATTAGATGGTGCATATGCCATATGCCAACCCAGATTTTGTGACTCAAGGATGCAAATGCAAGAGATCAGGGGTCCATGTCATGCTACACTAATATTTTCACAACTTAAGTAATGTTCTCAAAAGTTTAAAGCATGTCAGAAATTGCAACAACAAAAAAAAAAAAAATGATGTTTCACAACTTGCAGTAGTGATGATGAGACAAATGGCTTCAACATTGAAGACAAGTTGGTCCAATTCAAACTGACTCGAAAAACCTCCATTCATTACTCAAAATTGCAGCTCTTTTTTTTTTTTTTTTTTTTGTACGTGTGTGGAGGTGGGGGGGAAGGTACATATCATGTAGAACAGGAAGACCAATTTCATATTGTATAACTGCATTTTATTTAACCGATAAATGAAAAGTAAAGAGGAACTTGAGAAATTATGAGGGCCACACATGCACATATACACACACCAGCAGAACTAAAGGTAGGCCTTCACATTTGGAGGATTTTAAGCTCTGCCAATCCCTCTATATAGAATACTTGCTTCCAATAATTTTTACTAAATAACAACCAAACATAAAAGAGAAAAACAAATTAATAACTAATAGTATTGCATCCCGGGCTAAATTATAAAGTTGCCCCCAGTGTATCAGAGCCAACAAAACAAAAACAAAAGAAACTTCATAATAAGATTGATCCCTTAATATAGAGGTGTCATCATCCAAACTTAGAAAATGTTATGGCTTCCCAACTAACCTCTCTACCTAGCCAATAACTCTATCACTCTTCTAGGCATTACCCAATCTACACCAAAAAGACGGAAGATTGAAATTCATAATTCTCTCGTCACTGAACAAGTTCGTAGAAACCAACAACTTGTATAAATTTACATGCCCAACCACCTTCCTCCAACAACATTTTAGCAAAAAAATACTTTAAACGTCTTAAAACATATCTATGCTAATGAAAGAGTTGCTTGAGCATGACAGTGAAGTCCTTACAGCTGTTTCACAAACAGTACACGTTCGAACTTCAGTAGGAGGAAAAGTTGGAAAGAAAGGAGGAATGAAAGGAGAGTGAAAATGGCACTTTCCTTTTACTTAGTCAGAAAGAAAAGTTGGAAGAAAGAAAAGAGTGGCAGAAGGGCTTCCCCAGAAGGCACACCTCAAAAGTGAGGATAAAGGTGGAAAGATAAGCGAGCCAGTCGACTATTCTAGGGAGTGGTTTTCTGTGAATGCAAACTTTTGCAGGCCAATGTTTTTTTTTTTGCTTTGCTTCCGCCCTTCTCATTAACCAAAAAAGACGAGCAAATGATAGACAGTCAGAGAATTGCTCAGGAAAAAAAAAAAAAAGAAAAAGAAAGAAAGAAATATAGGCAGGTAGAGAAAATGATCATAATTGTTATCATTGTTGTTCTTGTCAAAGTGAATTTCCTACTTGAACTAAGCTTTCTGCAAAACATTGTTCACCCAACCTTGAATAGCCACCTAATGTCATTTGGCCTGACCTGCCCCACTCATTATGACTGGAAATGGAATCCATACTAAAGACATCCCAGATTGGGGTGTTACAACCAGTACTGTACTATAAAGGCTCTGCAGTCATCTGACTTACTCTATAGCCCCAATCACCATCCAAGCACAGATTTTAGCCAACCACTCGCTGCATAAAATATTCCCTTTAAACTACAAATCTCTGGGCAACTTCATCCTTAAAGGTAAAAGGATCCATCCTACAAACCAATAGAAAACTAAATACTCCGGTCAATATCATAAAACATAGGATCCGGGGCAACTTGTCTGATTCCAACTTCATATCAGGCTCTAAAATGCATTCCTACTAGCCTAAAAAGCAAGTGCACCGAAAAAGGATTGAAGCAAAATAACGCTGAAGCAATAAAATTAGATATCCTTCTTGTCCACACCACGGAGAAGTGCGGCTATGATGCAATATGTGTAAATTTGATGCCCATGGAAAGTCTAGAAGCAATAAAATGTGGTAATTTCTAACCAAGACAAAAACTATACCACTTAATCATAACTTAACTTACCAGTCCAAGCCCTCAAAGAGACCTTCCCCCTTTATAGCAGAAGTTTTGAAAATAGCCCATTGACGGTTTTTTATCTTGTGCAACTCCAAAGCCTCAGTAACAGCAGCATCATCAAGTGCACCTGGAAGATCCTGCAAAGAACAATAGGGTATATCAAACAAAACAAAAAGGAAAGAGCAAGAAAAAACCTAGAAGTTTATAAAACATTAGTATGCAGAAGGCATATAGAGACAAGATATAATAAAAGGACCTTACTTAACTCCTTGACCAACAGATAAGAAAAGGCATCCCTTTTCTTTTTGGCACATGCAATAATGGCTTATAACACATTGCTTTTCATTCAGATTTTATTTACAACCTCAATTAAACACGAAATATTTTCCTGTACAGACAAAACCTGAGGAATAAATAATACGGAAGTAGCACAAACCTGCTTGTTTGCAAAAATAAGGACAACAGCCCCTCTTAATTCTTCTTCCTGCCAAAAGGTTAAAAATGTAAACTGGCATCGTAAGATCTCCAATAAATGCATAAAAAATGCATCACTACAAGAAAGCCATAATGCAATAGCCTAGGCAAAGGTTGAGAGGCACCAGTAATTCATTTCTCATTGATAGTATAAGGGAAAGAGAAGACAAAAAAGTATCCCCAAAATCTTTGATCATTTTTTTAAGAAAAGGCAGAAGAACATTTTTTATATTTCATTATGATAACATATAATTTTCAAAAAAAAAACAAAAATTCTCTTACAGAACACAATCAAGGGAGGGGATGAATCCAGGTACAGCATATTCCCTTCTAATATCAAATTTCAATGTTAACAAAGTTATAAAATCTACTATTGATATGACTTGACTGAGCTCAAGTTAAATATAAACAGCCAATCAATATACCTGATATTTAGAATAAATAAGCAAAGGGAAGTCAAAGAGCACTCAAATTTTATCCATCAACTTTGTAAAATTAACCCTATAGTCCTGTAAGCATTGATCCAAAATAAGTGTACCTCCAAGATTGCATGAAACTCGTCTTTGGCTATGACCAGTCTGTCTGTGTCACTTGAATCAACGACATAAATTATGGCTTGCGTATTTGGAAAATAGCATCTCCAATATGGCCTGTGGCATAAAACCAAATAATCGGGTGGGTGAGCATGTAACATTAATGAATCAATCAGAAGAAAATTATACATGTCATGTGCACCAAATTGGCATATCGTGCAACATAAAGTCAAGAACCCAAAAAAAAAATTAACAAATCCCAGCATATTCTTACGAGCACAAAAAGATGAACAAGCAACATCATGCTTAATAAGGATATTTTCTGGCACAAATATATTAAATATTCTACCAATCGCTCAAAGAAGCTCCATTTAAAAAATAAAAAATAAAAAACTTATGAGTCATTAAACTTTCACTCGTAAGGAAAACTTTCAAACAAAGTAGAAAAAGTGAGTGCTATTTACTGTGTAAATTATTAATCGAAAGTAACATTTATATAAATGCATCACAATCAAAGTGGAAAAATTTGTTTGTAACGGAGGCATTCCTTTTCCTTGGAAGAGTATTTGGCGGACCAAGGTTCTATTGAGAGCGGCTTATTTTGCTTGGTCGGTGGCCTTAGGAAATATTCTTAACATGGACAATTTAAGGGGAGGCATGTCATTGTGGTTGACTGCTATTGTATGTGCAAGAGGGATAGGGAGTCAGTAGACCATCTTCTTCTCCGCTGTGAGGTAACTTGTGCATTATGGAGCGCGTTTTTTAGTCGTTTTGGGCTTTCTTGGGTTATCGCTAGAAGAGTAGCTGATTTGTATGCTTGTTGATGGACAGGTGGTAGCTCTCAAAGTGTTGTCGTGTGAAAGATGGTGCCCTCTTGCATTTTGTGGTGTCTTTGGAGAGAGCGTAATAATAGATGTTTCAAAGACCGCAAGAAGGCGTTGGTGTAGCTTATGTCCTTATTTTTTAATACACTGTATACTTCGACAACTGCGTTTTTAGCTCCCTTTGTACTTAGTTTTCATGATTTCCTTGTTCTCTTTTCCTTTTCTACCTAGGTGTTTCTCTTATGTAGCTTATGTCCTTATTTTTTAATACACTGTATATTTCAACAACTGCGTTTTTAGCTCCCTTTGTGCTTAGATTTCATGATTTCCTTGTTCTCTTTTCTTTTTCTACCTAGGTGTTTCTCTTATGTACTTCATGTGTACTTAGGTTGCACATTTTCAAATACTTAAACACCACTTCATAAAAAAAGCATATTTCATCAATTTTTTTTCTTTTTTATCATCACATGGATTGTCATTCATTTCTTTTTAGGATAATTCATTAAATTTTTTTAGATAAGTAATTGAAATATCACTAAAAAAGTGCAAAGGTGTAGCTCAGATACAAAAAAAGTATACAAAAAATACACTTAGCGAAAAAGAGAAAGAAGATAAAATATATATTGCACAATGTGTTCCCTAATCATAGTATGATCGAAAGTAACTGAGTCATTTACCAACAACAATTCAATGGAGTAGTTTCTCCAATTCGAGTTAGCCACTTAATGGAAAAAACTTCATGCATTTGACACCCTCTCATAACCATAGCGCCCTCAACTTCTGCCTCCAATTCATCTCCTTATAGATAGTAGCCCTCTCAAAATCACTAATAACTTTTTCATCCTCAACTTCTCTTCCTCACACAAAGTTCTCTCTTCCTCCAAACCATCAAAAAACTTGTAATTCCTCCAAGAGAAGCCTTTTTGTTTCTCCACATTACCAAACAATTGCTTGTTCTAGACTCTTAAGTTAGCTTTTAAGGCCTTATGTTTGCGAGCCAAAATGAAACTTAGGGAGCCTTGAAAATAATAAGAAGTCCACCATTGTTTCACTCTGTCCACAAAGGCTTTAACCACATATTCTCAAACTTAAAATATCTTCTACCAGCCTGAACAACTCGACAATTAAGAAGAATGAGGAAATGATTCGAGCAAAGTCTATGCAACCTTTTCTAAGAAAAATAAAGATATTGGGCTTCTCAATCTGGAGAGACAAGAAATCTATCAATGCTAGACAAAGAAGGGGTATCCCCTTTGTTTGACCACGTAAAAAGTCCCACTTACAAGACCAATATCCATGAGGCCCTCATCAAAAATAAAATCTATGAACTCCACCATAATGAGACAAAAACAAGATTCATCTAATCTTTTACTAGGAAAACGAGTGAAGTTGAAGTCTCCCCCTATGCACCATAGCAAGTTCCACCAAGCAGGCCAACCGATCCTCCCATAAACACCTTCTATCCCAATCGGAATTAGGCCCATAGACACTAAAAAAGCCCAAGAGAATCCATCTTCAACTGGTAATGAGCTCCAATTTAAATTCCTACAAACAAAATAACATTTTCTTCCCACTGTTTGAGCAAGTTTCTGACTCTAAGGCGTTTGTCTCCCTCATTCAACCCCCTCACATTAAATTATAACAACTTTGGCATTATAAAGAACAAAGCATAGCCTTTCCCTTAACTCTACCTTGGCTAGAACTATTGCCTTTCGGAGCATAGTTGATGGATCATGATAACCTTCTCAATTCTCTACCTTCTGTATTAACCAATTTAGAACTAGAATCTGACTCCTAGGAATGGCTTGCTTCAATGGTCATAAGCATGGCATAAGCTCTTCTTCAAAACCTTCACACAATAACCCCACATGATGACAAATTTCCTTCAATTTCTGCAATACCCAAGTTGAAGACTTTGCCCCTGCACATTTCTCACTCACAAATGGGGCACAAGAGTTCAACGGAATGAGCTCCTTCTCAGAGAACACTTCCATATCAAAGCAAGACAGGGTTACATTAAGAAGAGGACCACTCCCATCCCCACCACCCACATCACATCCATCCATCTCAACAAATACAACACCTATCCCCTTATCAACATTGACATTTTCCCCATCACAACTCCTCAGAGGGGGGTGGAAAAGGAGAAGGAATAAAATCCGGCAAAGTAACCTGCTTCCCCCCTTTAACAACAGTAGCCCACTCTGAACGGGGAGAATTGTGTCAACACCTAAAGAATCTAGATTGGGTATAGGAATTGTCTCCGACTTTGCAAGAACTAACTTGGCCCTCAAATCCTCAAATCATCATTTCTCGAGCAAACAGAAACGACCGCATTACCATAGTTAGAGACAACTTGCCAAAACAAACAAAGCAATCCTCCATACTTGCAAATGATACCACCAACATCCAAATCGGAGAGACCAAGGTTTAGGCGGTCCATTGCGGCCTCATCATCAGCAACATCTGAAGAGGCAAGAGACAAGTGTTGCGACTGGACATCCGAAGGCCCCACCATGGACAAATGACCTCCAGTGAACATAAACACAACGTTTGTGCCCCTAAAAGATTGTGAGCATCTCTATCACCAACATTTGGGACATCGAGGGCTGCCAACAAGTCCATCAAAATACCACTAAGTTGGCGAAGCTAGCCACCGCTTGATGCACATTTGTGGCCTCTTGATCTGCTCCCACACTTGGGCCTTCACCCAAAGAAGAGGCCTCCCCAACCAATGTCTTCATCACCTACTTAAAAGTGAGCTTAAGATGAAACGGGTTTGATTGCTGCAGGGATGGGCATTTTTTTTCTTTTACCCACATGACGGGCTTTGTCCTGTTTACTCGGGCTTTGGATAATAGCAAGAGAAGTTGAAGCAATTTGGGCCCTTGCTGAAAGGCTAGGCTTTGTCGTTAAACAACCGAACTGTTCCAAACTACTAAACTTCTTCAGCTCAATAGAACCTAGGCCAAAATTTACAATCGCAATAGTCCCGACCATATCCCCTTTCATTTTCTCCAATTGTCTTCTTAGTTTTCGTAGGGGCCCACTAACAACCACCTCATCACTTCCTCATACTGCCACATCTTCTACTACAGCACAAATGCAAGGAATGGATGTTTCTACAGTCCTTACTCAAACAATGTCCTTTTGGGCCTGAGGTATTGATGCAAAGGTCCTTGCATGGCCCTCCTCGCGGGACATGGTGCTCGTCGTACTATGCCACTAAGGAGCCAAGACCGCCACAAACGCCCTCCTCACAGCATTCTCAGTCGAGCATGCTCCACCATCACCACTGACGTCGATGGGCATTCTTGTGTCTGCACCACCGTACCTAACACCTCTGCATAGGCCCTATTGCCAGCACATACCACTAGTTCCTTTCCCATTGATACGGAGGAAGAGCTACCCACGTCGGTTGACAGCAAACCACCAATGGGCTGGCGTGGAAACAAAACTTTGCTCCATCTGCCGAAGATATTCTAAGAAAAGCCACCACCTTTCTCAACTCAGTGACACACTTTCTCTAACCCCTCCATTCTCGCCCCTCCGGTATTACAATAAACCATCTCTATCAACCACCACCATACTCCACCGCCAAATACCGGTCAAACCTATTAAAGCCTTGTTCCCATCCCTTGAAGATTTGATCAACTCGGTCGACTCTTCTCCATGGACCAACTCGTCCACCGTGGTTGATAACCATGCAACACTTGCCCAAATACACTTCTCAGAATACTCCTCGGCTCCTTTCAACAAAACGTAAAACTGACCCCCTTCTACTACTGGAAGTTCAAAGACTTTGGCCTCTACATAAAACCAACTCAAGAAACCCATCACCGACGGCCAAAGACCATGGACTACAACCAAGCCAACACCCGAGAAGAAACACATAAGGAGGAAGGAAGACGTCAGCACAGGCCGATGAGAGAGAGTATACATACGTAATTTATGAGGTCAAGAAGATATGGCTAATGCATTAAATTGCTCTTCGATTTCAATTCAAGAATTCTTATGTGTTTCCACAACCTATCAAGACCCCAAAAAAGTGACAAATTCCTTTTCTTTTCTTATAGGAATACATACAAGATTCTTCACTATAAAAAGGAAAATGGTAATCCCATTATCTGTATTTTTATAGTACTTTAGTAATATGTTTCATGGATGGGGTCTAACTCAACCTTACCTATAGATGAGGTTTAATTGGTTGAAAAACGTTTTTGAAATTATTCTCAATTTATTAGAAATTAAGAAACTTTAACTTCTCCTTTCTCCAAATCTAAATTATTTGGAATTTTTTTAGCAATTTGATCATTAATCTCACTTCAGTAATGTGAAAATAGAAAATCAATCAAGTTGTAAGAAAATACATTAAATCTGCAACAGCCATTTTTTACAAGAATTGCATCTAAGAAAATCTAAACATTTAACAGTAAAGCTGTAGTAGCAGGGCAATACTAACAAACGATCCTCACATTCTCCGTGCATATAGCATTGAGCTGTAAATATTATATTTGTATAATTGGCTAAGGGCAAACCTTAGGGTGTGGTTGAAGACCTAAAAAAGAGGGGTGGGGTAAAGAAAAAATACATGCTCAAGCTAAAATCACAACTATAACCATTCAGGAAAAAAATTTATTGAGATTGGATTATTACTTATCAAAAAAAAACCGTTCAGGAAAAACATATAAACGGATCCTACAAAACTTCAAATTCCACAATAATAATACTTCTTTTAGAATATACGTTCCAACTTACCAACATCATGTTGTCCAGATTTAGACACTATTGAGTTGAATTGAGTTCAGAAATTATTAATACTTGAATTCTCACAACAGGTCAACACATGCACATAAATTAGAAGTCATTTTTGAAATTACTGCATCATTTCTCAAGTTCTATGGCAAGATTAAGCTGATTTCTTTTAAGAAAGAATATATTAAAAACTTTTAGAGTCACAGAACCTCTCCAAAGCTTCAACTACTCTAAGAGCTAAATTTAATCATTTACCAGTGCATAGATGTTTTCCCACAATTCACATTCAACGATATCAGAATGCCATATACTTTAGATCTCTCTTACCAATAAAAATCAGCTGATAAATAATTTTTTTTTTATTTAAAAAAAAAAGGGGTTACAAGAAAAGAGAAAAAACTGTGTACCTGATACTTGTTTGTCCACCTGCATAAACAAAGGGCAGACATGCCATCAGAACAAGCAATTCACGACTTGTAATTCCTAAAACTTTCAATAACATTAGATCATGCAGTCCTAATTTTCAAATGTGTCTATTTGTGTGTGCATGTTTGTGTATATTTTATATAGGCATTTACAAAATGATTGATAACTACTGAACCATTAAACTTCCCACATTGCATATACATATGATACTTCAAACACAAAATTAGGTATAAATGATGAGGCTCAAACAAGTTCAAGACAGCAAGCTCCTTTACACATATCAACCGCCCAATTCATGATACCACGCATAGACACCATACATCTATCACCACATTCACCAAAAATCCAAAATCTATAAATTAAATAAAAATGCATATAAATACAGATTAAACCAATCTCTATTCAATGTTGGTCACAGAAGCAGTCGCTTCAAACTCAATACTGTTTCTAGTTAGCAAAACTCTACATCTTTTTTTTAGGGGTTTCAGTTGACAAATTGTGTTGATGGTAAATTGGAAGATACAGATCAAGGGGAGAAGAGATAGCATACCCAGATCCCATACTTGGAATTTGATGTTATTATACTGCACCGTTTCGACATTAAATCCAATTGCTGCACCCAAAAAAATGAACAGATTTAGCTGCAGAAACTCTAACATACTTGAAGACAGTAGGATAAGCATAATAAAATAAAATAAATCACAATTTGCCACCCACTAAACAATGAATAAACTGGGGGAAAAAAGAACGATAAATGTCAGCACTGGGAAAGAATACCAACTTGGAATCGTAGACACAACCTCCCCCATCTGAAGCCGATCTGCACAAAACACAAATCAAAACCGTTGAATTACCAAAATTGGCCACAAATCCATCACTCAAAAAGCGGAAAACCAGAGATGGGGAATAGTGAAACTAGAGAAACTTACAGAGAATTGTGGTCTTTCCGGCATTGTCAAGGCCGAGCACGAGGATCCGAGCTTCTTTGTTGCCGAAGAGGGACGAGAACATTTTCGTAAACAGTATACCCATCTTGAGAGATTCACTCTCGGCGCACGCAAATTGAGAACAGATCACAAGTGATTTAATTCCGTGTCGTTGGGTTTAGTTCTGGCCCTTCGAGTGGGATTGAGAGATTTAAGATCTCGAAGCAGAGCCCTCTGGTCCTAAAAGGAGAGGGTCTGCTTCAACAGACTTTTGAGAGTTCGGGGCCGAACTGAGAATTTGGAGAAAGTATGGGCTGTGGAAGGGACAGAGATGCTCTCTCTCTTCCCTTCTCTTCGATTTCTCAGGATTGGAAGCGATTGGCAAGAAGCAGCGTAGAAGAGGGCTCTGAGGCGATGATTCACTCCGGTGCTATTGATATAGCACCCACTGTTTGGTTATGCAATGCCTGTGGGGAATGAGTTCCCCGGACCGGAATCGGGTGCAGGACCGTTTTGCAAACGGGCATTAAAAATGGGGCAGAAAATTACACCCGATCTAAATAGCTCTAATATGCCACATCATTAAAATGGATGCAAATTTTGGGTGTGTATTTTTTTGTATTTTTTTAATTCAACTTAAAATTGTGAATATTGATTCCCTAGGATTAATAGGAGTAATTATGAGACGGTCATTAAAAAAAATTCATTTTGTAGCTAATCATTTATTAAAAAAAAAAAATAAACTTAACACAAAGGTGGAAAAAGAAATAATAGTAACTTCGTCCTCAGCGTTTACCATTATACCCATAATGATTGGTCATACTATTGCTATACATAATCGAAATGAGCATTTGCTTATATGAACATTAAGAGAGTACCTAATATCAACAAAAAAAAAAAAAATTAGTATTTTTTTAAAAAATATAATTAAAAATTAAAAAATATTACAAAAAACAAAAATAAAAAAGACAAGAAAAATAAAAATAAAATTTGAGGTGATTCTAGGGGTGGTCGGATCACTCCAAAGGGGTGGATCGGCCACCCCAACGAAACTGATGGGTGGCTGATCCACCCCTAGAAGTGATTTGAGCCACCCCTAAAGTAGACGTTGACTACTACAAAAACAGCTTGGAGGTGGCTGATCCATCCCACCCCTTTATATATTTGAATTTTTAAAATGTTTATTAATGGTCTTTTTTTAGTTGAGTAATTTTGAGATAATTTGAAATTTTTTGAGTTGAGTTGAGAAAAGTAAATGTCAAATTAACAAAAAAAGAGAGAGAGAAGAGTTGAGAAGAATAGGCTTCCCAAACAAGCCTTGACACCCCCTTTTTTTTTTTTTTTTTTTTTAATTTCTCCTTAAAAAAAAAAAAAAAAGTCTATTTTCTTCCTATTATCAAACAACTTGTTTTTTTTAAAAAAAAAATTTTCTTTCACAAAAAAATCAAATCTCTTTTAATCTTTATATCACACCAATCATTTCTTATTACTATTTAAACACAAAACCCATAACAAAACTCTTTACCAAACGCGTTCTGATCTCTAGACGACGGAGGAAAGTCTATAAATGCGTAGTCCCGAGCTTGATGGATAAAGAGGATCAGAAGCACTAAATTCATCTTCAAGGTCATGGAAAAAGTCTTCATGATAGGGACAAAGGGGTCTCAACTTTTAAGGAGAATGGCTTTAGGCTCAAATGCTCAATGACCCATGAGGTCAAAGGCTGAAGTTGTTGAGTTCTTGTAAAAGCGATTCAGTGTTCCTCTCTATGTACTGAACACCCTTACTTACTTGCCTAGTGGAGCCAACTAGTATGGTTTTCCGCCATTGAAGCAGCTTGAGAAGTATAGAATACTAACTTACCAGATAAATAAAAGAAGCATGCAAGAAAATGTTATTTAATACACTATTATACGACTGTCATACAATTTGATGATGTGTAAATAAAAATCAGCCGTTAGATCAACACTCGTAAAGAAAAAAGAAAATATCAATGATTGATTTTTATTATCACATCAGTCCAATTATACGTCAATCGTATAACAGTCTACTAAGTTACATAAACAAAATATGTGTGTATTTAATTCGATAAAGATCGGATCCCTATAGGCTACTCAAAGCAACTCAGATTAAACATACTTAAAATTTTGCTGTGGTATAGAATTACAGAGATCTATCTGTCTCTTCTGCATATATATATATATATATATATATATATATATAAGAGGTCTGCAAAAGCTAAACATCAAGACCAATATTGTATTCCTGACACGATAAAAGAGTTCAGGCTGGCATGTATACAAATGAAATGCCATTCTTCACATCTACACCAGAAAATAACGATGGCCACCTTCCTTATAAGCACGATCTGCATTCAACAATTTCTCTCTTTCCTGACTGAAACAGTAAGAAGGTGCTTGCGTCAATGAATCTTGCAGTACTGCACCAACCTCGAATGTAATCACGTGTGTAGATATGCCTACATAATGAATTGCCACACCAAAACTCAGATTTATAATATAGTTTGAAGAAGCCAGCAGGTTATGGTAGCGCCAAGACGCCATGCAAACATTTATATCTTCATTGATCGGGAGCAGAAAATTTCTCTTCTTGTTAAATTTGGATATTGTGGTTCCCAATAAATCTCCAATATGATTTGTTGGGAATTGGGCCGACAGGCCCACACGACCCACAAAATTCATATGCAAAAGCTACAAAATTGTTCGTCGGAATACGTAGCGGGGAATCCTCCCCAATAACAGTAAATTATGCTCCAAGCCAAATAATCATGCTTAACCCCATGCTGTGCCAAATACACTTCGAGCATCTCAGTAGTAAGAGATATTCTATCTAATTAAAAAGCACAATCATCTATTTTAGCTACTCATTTTTTAATGTCAACTCTAATAGATTCTTTATTTTATTCTTTACTTTTTTAAAATATTATTTTTTAATCTTTCATTATTATTTTCTTTTTCTAGTCTTCGTTCATTATCTGACGCATTTACCAATTCTCATCTACTATATGAACCCCTTCCTCCTCTCCTTGGTATGATTTATATTACCAACTATGACCTCTTGGGTCAAAGCAGTCGAGAAATCCATGACCTCTTGGGTCATGCTCTCTTGGTCTAAAATCCACTAGGGGCAGAAAGGATGGCATCAAAACAATAACAATTTTAATAATGTTGAGAAATGAGAATGAATTGCGACAACAATGGGAACCAATATTGCAAGTGTCTCAACAAAAACGGAGTGTAGATGAACTTTCTTGTTGGAGAAAGTGAGTCTCCAAAGGACCAAGGAAGGTTGTGCTGAACCAGGCCGTTGAGGGAGGGAGAGAAAAGAGAAGAGAGAGAAACATTGAGGGAGAGAGAAAAGAGAGAAAAAATATTAAAAAATTTGAACATCGTGTTACAGTGAATAGCAACTTCACTAGCAAAATATGTAATTTACTTGCTCCAGAGCTAATTTGTTGGAGAAGAAAAAGTGCTCATAATAGCTATATTTAGCTATTATGAGCCACTTAATTACTCTGCTGGAGATGCTCAAATCCTTAAACCTAGGCTATTGTGAAAAATAACTCACAAGTAGGCTAAAACGTGACAAGAAGGCAGTTATTGCAAGAACAATCAAAATGTAAGTTCATGCTTAACCAACTGTGCCAAATACATTTCTAATTGAGGAGATGTGAGATGCTTAAAGCTAGGCTATTGTGGGAATAACCTACGATTTGGCTGAAATGTGACACGAAGGCAGTTATTGCAGGAACAATCAAAAGGTAAGTTTGTGTTTAGCCCCACTGTGCCAAATACACTTCTAATTGAGAAGATATGATGAAACACCCCGATCCCATATAGGGCAGATAAGAAGTAGTCCACATAGAGCAAGTGGTTTATAAAAATAATCATGAATGTTAAATCACATTGTATAGTTAGTAGATGAAACTGAACTTTATAAGAAATTTTATGCAAGCTCCAAATTGATTAATCATTTTGAGGTGATAGTACAAATATGGTTATCGCACTTTCTTAATTAGGCCATTACATGTGAGATGCTTAAACCTAGGCTATTGCAGAGAATAACCTATTAGGCTGAAACGTGACACGAAGGCAATTACCACAGGAACAGTATAAAAGGTAAGTTCATGCGAGGTAAAAGGAAACTTTTGGCCCTAAGGTAAAATTTCTTACTCAGTGCATTCAAATCTTTCTTTTAAACTATTCTGACTTAAGTATTAGAATTATCTCTCCCGCTACTGGGCCGGTAGCCACCGACCGGCTTTAATCAAGTAAGAAAAATAAAAAACTTAATTTGCAACAAAATAAAATGGAGCAGTAATTACCATCATAGAAATCCCACCGAACAGGCCTCCCAGTGAGGACATCCTCGTAGTACCAAATAAAATCCACCTTCTCCCACACGTTGCACAGAAACCCATCCGTGACCGTTGTTCCCAGATAATCAGCTCCGTCAAGAAAATCAGGCCGGGGAATGCCCACCTCGAAATACATAATCTCGCATGCCCCTTGTGCGCCTAGCGTATAGTAAAACGACGTGCCGTTGTTCCATTCAACGTCATACTGTAGCTCACCCAGTTGCTTCTGGATTATGTTAACGTTCCGGCCTTTCCTCCAGTCGTACCAGAGGTGGGTGATTTGGAGGGTTTGAGAAGAGCTTAAGTTCATGTAGAGAAGTGCGTGAAATTGCTCCGGCCACGGCGAGGGAGTTGGGGTGGAAGTGGAAGGAGGCCATTCCGTTGAAGGGCACACGAGAGGCAGGATCAAAGAGGCCAGGCATAGCAGGTTGAGCTTCAGGAACATTTCTGGCTCACTCTTGTAAGTTAACGTTGTTGTGCCATTTCTCCCCCTGGGAATTTAAATTGAAGGGATAAGGTGGATGGCTCAACTGAGTGCGTGGTTAACGTTGTGCCACTTTTCCGTTTTGCTTCTTTTTTATTTATTTTTCAGTTCTGCATTTAATTGTGCTTTATTTGTTCTTTATTAATAACCTTTGCCCCTCATAGCACTAGAAACAGCTTTTCAATAATTTTTCTCTCAATTTAAAAAATAAATTTACTTTTTAATTTCTTATAAAAAAAAACACTTCATAATAAATTTTCTTATTTTTCTTTATATGAATTAAATACTATTTCTTTTTATTATTGCAACCAATGAAAGAGGAGAGAAGAGAGAATTGTTGCTACATGTGAAGGAGAGAGAAGAGAAAATCAATTTTTTTTATAATTTAATAATGGATTAGGCATCTACAATTCCCAATGCATTGGGAAACTAATGTGGGCTTTGCTATTGATTATATTTAGGGCTTCTAATGTGAATGCTTGTTGTGATTTTTTTGAGATTTTCCTTAAACGTAGGGAAATGAATGGGGCTTTAAGGAGTTTGGGACTATTTAGTTAACAAATCTAGCCTTTTTTGAGTTGGGAATGTTATAATACGGTTTAAAAACATAAGAGTAAATTGAAATCGTACAAAAATTAAGAAAAATTTTAAGGATCAAACAACAACAAACAGATGGGCACTCCAACAACAAAGCCCAAACGAAATTGTGGACAGGTCCAAAAGGACCAAACAGTAGGCAATGGTTTCATCCATGGTCCTAGAAAAACCATAAACAAGCCGAATATTTTCCAAAGCTACAAGGGGGTGATAAAATGCAAAAGAACTCGGTGAAGAGTCTTATGCGGTAAAAGGCAACAACCACTATTAAATGTTTGTCGTAGGGATAGCACTGCAAAGAACCGAGATAAAGCTGTTGAATGATGACCACCAGCATTAAAAAACTCCCCCATGTACAAGATCAAACCACTCCCCCAAAGAAAAATTATACTTTGAATAAAGAAATAGTTTGATATGCTATAGATATAAAATAATCGGTTCCAAAATATTCTTCGACTAATTGCACCACCTCGTCATTAATATTTCATGCAAGCCACACGTCAGCACGTGCTGTACACACTTCGGCGCGTGGTGGCCGAATAATGATATTGCTGGCAGCAATTGGTAGCAAAAAGGCCAAGAGCATGGTGGGGTGGCGTGTGTAAGCATTTGGCTTCTTGAAATGAGTAGATCTGATTTTGAAAAAAACCAAATCCAAGAATTTCAATAAGGGAGCGAAACCAAAGCTGCAAACAGCTAGAGGAGACGGTGACCGAACTATCTGCGGAAGCGGAGACGACGAAGTTGTTGATGCAGGATAAATTGCCAAAAGCAATAGAAAGGGCCTCCGATGAGGCAAGTGATGCCTCCAAGAAGGCATTTTTGGCCTCAGAAGAGGTAGGAAAGGAAGGGAGGGAGAAGGAAGTAGGGATGGGGAGGGAGGAGGAAGTTGAGACTCCCTCTTCTCATGGCTGCCATAGAGAAAGGGGGGAGATTACTTGAGGAGAGAGGAGAGCTTTTTGCTCTCTAAATTTGAAAGGACTTTTCTTACTCTTGTGCACCTTTCTATTTTTATGGGTTAATAACTTTTTTGGTACCTGAATTTTGAGGTTTTTTAATTTTCCTCCTAGGATTTAAAACATGACAAAACTACTACCTCAGATTTTGGAAAAGACCGAATCACCACCTCCGGTTTGAAAAATTCTATGAGGGTGACCGACCACCCCTAATTTGACCTTCAGCCACCTCCAAGGCCGGTTTGGGGGTGACCGAACCACCCCCTGGGGGTGGTCAAAACCACCCTCATGGGCCAAAGAGGGGGTGGCCGAAACCACCCCCAGACCAGCTTTGGGAGCCACCCCTAAGGTCAAACTGGGACTGGCCATTGATAGCCCCCATAGAATTTTTCAAACCAGAGGTGGCAATTCAGTCTTTTTCAAAATTTGAAGTACTAGTTTTGTCATGTTTTAAAACCTATGAAGAAAAATTAAAAAATCTCAAGACCCAAGTACAAAAAAAAGTTATTAACCCTTT
>NC_081548.1:18147028-18161499 GCF_901000735.1 Corylus avellana | reverse complement strand
AAAATCGAAATGAGCATTTGCTTATATGAACATTAAGAGAGTACCTAATATCAAAAAAAAAATAAATAAATAAATAGTATTTTTCTTTAAAAAAATATAAAATATAATTAAAAATTAAAAAAATATTACAAAAAACAAAAATAAAAAAGACAAGAAAAATAAAAATAAAATTTGAGGTGGTTCTAGGGGTGGCCGGATCACTCCAAAGGGGTGGATCAGCCACCCCAACGAAACTGATGGTGTGGCTAATCCACCCCTAGAAGTGATTTGAGCCACCCCTAAAGTAGACGTTGACTACTACAAAAACAGCTTGGAGGTGGCCGATCCATCCCACCCCTCTATATATTTGAATTTTTAAAATGTTTATTAATGGTCTTTTTTTAGTTGAGTAATTTTGAGATAATTTGAAAATTTTTGAGTTGAGTTGAGAAAAGTAGATGTCAAATTAACAAAAAAAAAAAAAAAAAAAAAACAGAGAGAGAGAGAGAGAGAAGAGTTGAGAAGAATAGGCTTCCCAAACAAGCCTTAGGGTGTGTTGACACCCCCGCCCCCCCTCCTTTTTTTTTTTTATTTCTCCTAAAAAAAAAAAGGTCTATTTTTTTCCTATTATCAAACAACTTGTTTTTTTTTTTTTTTTTTTCTCTCACAAAAAAATCAAATCTCTTTTAATCTTTATATCACACCAATCATTTCTTATTATTATTTAAACACAAAACCCATAACAAAACTCTTTACCAAATGCGTTCTGATCTCTAGACGACGGAGGAAAGTCTATAAATGCGTAGTCCCGAGCTTGATGGATAAAGAGGATCAGAAGCACTAAATTCATCTTCAAGGTCATGGAAAAAGTCTTCATGATAGGGACAAAGGGGTCTCAACTTTTAAGGAGAATGGCTTTAGGCTCAAATGCACAATGACCCATGAGGTCAAAGGCTGAAGTTGTTGCGTTCTTGTAAAAGCTATTCAGTGTTCCTTTCTATGTACTGAACACCCTTACTTACTTGCCTAGTGGAGCTAACTAGTATGGTTTTCCGCCATTGAAGCAGCTTGAGAAGTATAGAATACTAACTTACCAGATAAATAAAAGAAGCATGCAAGAAAATGTTATTTAATAGACTATTATACGAAATACCAATGCATGACTGAATTTTATTATCATGTCAGTCCAATTATATGTCAATCGTATAACAGTCTACTAAGTTACGTAGACAAAATATGTGTGTATTTAATTCGATAAAGATCGGATCCCTATAGGCTACTCAAAGCAACTCAGATTAAACATACTTAAAATTTTGATATGGTATAGAATTACAGAGATCTATCTGTCTCTTCTGCATATATATATCACTTCTTTACAAGAGGTCTGCAAAAGCTAAACACCAAGACCAATATTGTATGCCTGACATGCTAAAAGAGGTCAGGCTGGCATGTATACAAATGAAATGCCATTCTTCACATCTACACCAGAAAATAACGATGGCCACCTTCCTTAAAAGCACGATCTGCATTCAACAATTTCTCTCTTTCCTGACTGAAACAGTAAGAAGGTGCTTGCGTCAATGAATCTTGCAGTACTGCACCAACCTCGAATGTAATCACGTGTGTAGATATGCCTACATAATGAATTGCCACACCAAAACTCAGATTTATAATATAGTTTGAAGAAGCCAGCAGGTTATGGTAGCGCCAAGACGCCATGCAAACATTTATATCTTCATTGATCGGGAGCAGAAAATTTTTCTCTTCTTGTTAAATTTGGATATTGTGGTTCCCAATAAATCTCCAATATGATTTGTTGGGAATTGGGCCGACAGGCCCACATGACCCACAAAATTCATATGCAAAAGCTACAAAATTGGTCGTCGGCATACGTAGCGGGGAATCCACCCCAATAACAGTAAATTATGCTCCAAGCCAAATAATCATGCTTAACTCCATGCTGTGCCAAATACACTTCGAGTATCTCAGTAGTAAGAGGTATTCTATCTAATTAAAAAGCACAATTATCTATTTTAGCTATTTATTTTTTAATGTCAACTCCAATAGATTCTTTATTTTATTTTTTACTATTTTAAAATATTATTTTTTAATCTTTCATTATTATTTTCTTTTTCTAGTCTTCATTCATTATCTGACGCATTTACCAATTCTCATCTATTATATGAACCCCTTCCTCATCTCCTTGGTATGATTTATATTACCAACCATAACCTTTTGGGTCAAAGCAGTCAAGAAATCCATGCCCTCTTGGGTCATGCTCTCTTGGTCTAAAATCCACTAGGGGCAGAAAGGATGGCATCAAAACAATAACAATTCCAATAATGTTGAGAAATGAGAATGAATTGCGATAACAATGGGAACCAATATTGCAAGCGTCTCAACAAAAACGGAGTGTAGATGAACTTTCTTGTTGGAGAAAGTGAGTCTCCAAAGGACCAAGGAAGGTTGTGCTGAACCAGGCTGTTGAGGGAGGGAGAGAATTAAGAGAGAAGAGAGAGAAACGTTGAGAGAGAGAGAAAAGAGAGAAAAAATATTAAAAAATTTGAACATCGTGTTACAGTGAATAGCAACTTCACTAGCAAAATATGTAGTTTACTTGCTCCGAAGCTAATTTGTTGGAGAAGAAAAAGTGCTCATATTTAGCTATTATGAACCACTTAACTACTCTGCTGAAGATGCTCAAATCCTTAAACCTAGGCTATTGTGAGGAATAACTCACGAGTAGGCTGAAACGTGACAAGAAGGTAGTTATTGCAAGAACAGTCAAAAGGTAAGTTCGTGCTTAACCAACTGTGCCAAATACATTTCTAATTGAGGAGATCTGAGATGCTTAAAGCTAAGCTATTGTGGGAATAACCCACGATTTGGCTGAAATGTGACACGAAGGCAGTTATTGTAGGAACAATCAAAAGGTAAGTTCGTGCATAGCCCCTCTGTGCCAAATACACTTCTAATTGAGAAGATATGATGGAACACCTCGATCTCATATAGGGCAGATAAAAAGTAGTCCACATAAAACAAGTGGTTTATAAAGATAATCATGAGTGTTAAGTCATATTGTATAGTTACTAGATGAAACTGAACTTTATAAGAAATTTTATGCAAACTCCAAATTGATTAATCATTTTGAGATGATAGTACAAATATAGCTATCACACTTTCTTAATTAGGACGAGATGCTTAAACCTAGGCTATTGTAGAGAATAACCTATTAGGCTGAAACGTAACACGAAGGCAATTATCGCAGGAACAATATAAAAGGTAAGTTCATGCGAGGTAAAAGGAAACTTTTGGCCCTAGGCTAAAATTTCTTACTCAGTGCATTCAAATCTTTCTTTTAAACTATTCTAACTTAAGTATCAGAATTATCTCTCCCGCTACTGGGCCGGTAGCCACCGATCGGCTTTACGGTTATAGCTACAATTGTAATTAATCAAGTAAGAAAAATAAAAAACTTAATTTGCAACAAAATAAAATGAAGCAGTAATTACCATCATAGAAATCCCACCGAACAGGCCTCCCAGTGAGGACATCCTCGTAGTACCAAATAAAATCCACCTTCTCCCATACGTTGCACAGAAACCCATCCGTGACCGTTGTTCCCAGATAATCAGCTCCGTCAAGAAAATCAGGCCGGGGAATGCCCACCTCGAAATACATAATCTCGCATGCCCCCTGTGCGCCTAGCGTATAGTAAAACGACGTGCCGTTGTTCCATTCAACGTCATACTGTAGCTCACCCAGTTGCTTCTGGATTATGTTAACGTTCCGGCCTTTCCTCCAGTCGTACCAGAGGTGGGTGATTTGGAGGGTTTGAGAAGAGCTTAAGTTCATGTAGAGAAGTGCGTGAAATTGCTCCGGCCACGGCGAGGGAGTTGGGGTGGAAGTGGAACGAGGCCATTCCGTTGAAGGGCACACGAGAGGCAGGATCAAAGAGGCCAGGCATAGAAGGTTGAGCTTCAGGAACATTTCTGGCTCACTCTTGTAAGTTAACGTTGTTGTGCCATTTCTCCCTCTGGGAATTTAAATTGAAGGGATAAGGTGGATGGCTCAACTGAGTGAGTGGTGAACGCTGTGCCACTTTTCCGTTTTGCTTCTTTTTTATTTATTTTTCAGTTCTGCATTTAATTGTGCTTTATTTGTTCTTTATTAATAACCTTTGCCCCTCATAGCACTAGAAACAGCTTTTCAATCATTTTCTCTCGATTTAGACAATAAAATTACTTTTTGATTTCTTATAAAAAAAAAAAACACTTCGCAATAAATTTTTTTATTTTTCTCTATATGAATTAAATACTATTTCTTTTTATTATTGCAACCAATGACAAATGAGAGAAAAGAGAATTGTTGCTACATTGAAGGAGAGAGAAGAGAAAATTAATTTTTTATAATTTAATAATGCATTAGGCATCTACAATTCCCAATGCATTGGGAAACTAATGTGGGCTTTGCTGTTGATTGTATTTAGGGCTTCTAATGTAAGTATTTTTTATGATTTTTTTGAAATTTTCCTTAAACATAGGAAAGTAAATGGGCTTTAGGGAGTCTGGGACTATCTAGTTAACAAATCTAGCCTTTTTTGAGTTGGGAATGTTATAATACAATTTAAAAACATAAGAGTAAATTGAAATCGTACAAAAACTAAGAAAAATTTTAAGGATCAAACAACAAGAAGCAAATGGGCACCCCAACAACAAAGCCTAAACGAAATTGCGGATAAGTCCAAAAGGACTAAACAGTAGGCAATGGTTTCATCCATGGTCCTAGAAAAACCATAAACAAGCTGAATATTTTCCAAAGCCGCACAAGAGGGTGATAAAATGCAAAAGAACTCGGTGAAGAGTCTTATGCGGTAAAAGGCAACAACCACTGTTAAATGAATGTTGTAGGGATAGCACTGCAAAGAACCGAGATAAAGCCGTTGAATGATGACCACCAGCATTAAAAAACTCCCCCATGTACAAGATCAAACCACTCCCCCAAAGAAAAATTCTACTTTGAATAAAGAAATAGTTTGATATGCTATACATATGAAATAATCGGTTCCAAAATATTCTTCGACTAATTGCACCACCTCGTCATTAATATTTCATGCAAGCCACGCATCAACACGTGTTGTACACACTTCGGCGCGCAGTGGCCGAATAATGACATTGCTGGCAGCAATTGGTAGCAAAAAGGCCAGGAGCATGGTGGGGTGGCACTTGTAAGCCTTTGGCTTCTTGAAATGAGTACATCTGATTTTGATAAAAACCAAATCCAAGAATTTCCATAAGGGAGCGGAACCAAAGCTGCAAACAGTTAGATGAGACGGTGACCGAACCATTTGCGGAAGTGGAGACAACAAAGTTGTTGATGAAGGATAAATTGCCAAAAGCAATGGAAAGGGCCTCCAATGAGGCAAGTGATGCCTCCAAGAAGAAATTCCTCAGAAGAGGTAGGAAAGGAAGGGAGAGAGAAGGACGTAGGGATAGGGGGGGAGGAGGAAGTTGAGACTCCCTCTTCCCTTGGCTGCCAGAGAGAAAGGGGGGAGATTACTTGAGGAGAGAGGAGAGCTTTTTGCTCTCTAAATTTGAAAGGACTTTTCTTACTCTTATGCAGACCTCTCTATTTTTATGGGTTAATAACTTTTTTGGTACCTACATTTTGAAGTTTTTTAATTTTCTTCCTAGGATTTAAAACATGACAAAACTACTACCTCAAATTTTGAAAAAGACTGAATCACCATCTACAGTTTGAAAAATTCTATGGGGGTGATCGGCCACCCCCAATTTGACCTTTAGCCACCTCCAAAGCCGGTCTGGGAATGGCCGAACCACCCCCTAGGGATGGTCGAAAGTAACCACCCTCATGGGCCAAAAAGGGGTGGCCAAAACCACTCCCATAGCCCTTGAGCCACCCCCAGACCAGCTTCGGGGGTGGCTTAGCCACCCTAAGGTCAAGCTGTGGCTGGCTCACCCCCATTGGTAGCCCCCATAAAATTTTTCAAACTAGAGGTGATGATTCGGTCTTTTTCAAAATCTGAGATACTAGTTTTGTCATGTTTTAAAACCTAGAGGAAAAAATTAAAAAACCTCAAAACCCAAGTACAAAAAAAGTTATTAACCATTTTATTTACGCAGTAACTAGTTATTTTTATCAAGTAACAATATATCATTAGCTTAAAAAAATATCTATTTTTAGGAGATCCTTATTTCTTAGGGAACCTTAGACAACCACCTTAATATTCTAGCCCATCTAAAATGGTCGTGATAGTAACGTCTAGCACACAACATACATATTCAGGTAGGCCCTTACCAGTGACTGACAGGATATCTTAATTTGGAGATTTTCATATGCTTTTACGACCTGATTAGACACATAAGCTAAGATCATTATAGCATAACATGGTCCATAAAAAGTTCGAGTCTATTCATGCCATTTCATGCTCCACATTCTACTCAATGAAATCAATAAAGGCCTCTCACAGTACAAAGCAATTACCTAGAAAAAAAAGGTATCTCATAGCTCAATACATGGATAAGGATCCACGTTAATTACCTGCTTAAATTGCTAGTAGTTTGAACAGATAATGTGAGACCCCCGTATGGAACCCACCGGCCTCATATAATGCCGAGGTTATACGAGGGAAGGACAAAGATCAACATCCCATGTACTTTCCATAATGCAGAAACTATGAGATTAGCTTCGAGATGATTTATGTCCCTTATTGTTAAATCTCTATTACGTATTATTCCCTAAGAAAAGAGAGAAAAACTAGTCGTCTAGTGCTGCATGCTGTTCCTTTACAATGCAGATTGGAAAATCATTTCCGCGAGTTCCTGCAACATTGCACAAAAGCCCTCTGTCAAAATCTAATTTTGGTAGGCTAGGCAATAACAACAAACTAGAGGACCATGAGCATCAGTAACATAAACATGAAACAAAAGATGACTAAAAAAAAGAATAATCAAGATGGTTTCCTACTATGCTTCTTTGCGCTAAATGTTACTATTAATTTATGTAAGTAAATACATTGATTACAGTCACACTTTGAGGGGAGTGGAGATTTTCATTCTTTAATTCTATTCATGCTTCTCTCCCATTTTCATTGCTAAGCTATATCAGTTATTAGTCTTTATTATGTTTAATGTTGATGCATGTGGCAGTTGTAAGGTGAAGGGCGCCATGAAAGCTTTGAAATAATCGTTACTAGAAGCCTGTAAGATATAAAAGGAATTTATCCTTCCAATTACCTGCTTGGCCGAAGGAACTTTGGGCTCTCCCCTTTCCAAGGCTATCTTCTCAAGCATCTCAAAATCAACCTTACCAGCCTAGTGAAAGATGCAACCATGCATTAGCCCTGAAGAAATTTGAAAAAAAAGGGGGTGGGTGGAGGATATGGAAGCATATTACCTCTATTTGAGCCCCAAGTTCTGTGTCAAAACTCTGGTATCGCTTGCGAACGAGCTCCGCTAAAGAACCATCCTTTGTGTGATGAAAGAAAACCATTCAGTCTCGTTATTAGGAGAACGAAAAGAAACTTTCTAATAAATTCATTAGAAGCAGCCAGCCAATGACAAGAAATAGAAGCAACATTAATTTATCACCTCGATCAGCTTGGCAACATTGCGAAGTCCACGGGCCAGGGTATCCATTCCAGAAATATGAGCAATGAACAAGTCTTCAACATCTGTACTCTCTCTTCGTCTAAATAACAGTAAGTGACGAAAATGATTAAAACCAAGTAAAATGCAATTCATTCATCCATCATGAAAACACATAGGACTCATGTCACCATCAGCACACATTTAAGAAAATCAAAAGGAAAGAAATGACCAACAATTTTGCATCAAAGTTGAATCCTCCTGGTGCTAATCCACCCTGTGATAGGAGCAATAACAACGATCAAGAAATTGCATTTTCGATCACCACAATTTGACTCTTCTAATGACCAATTAAAGAGAAACATTTATCACATACATTTCTGACCACGCTGAGCATAACAAGAGTTGCCTCTCCAATATCTGTGAGAAACTGATCTGTATCCCAACCTGTAGCAAAATGACAACAGTTCCAAATTAAAACATCCAGTTGGTATAATTTTTGTGTGAAAACTTAAGAAAAGTTCTAGGTTTATAACTATCCAATACCAATCTGCGGGTCGCCAGTATTTGCATCAATATTTCCCAGCAGACCATTGAGTCTTGCAGTTTCAAGCTCATGATGACAGCTGTGCAACGTACAGAAGTATTACAGGTTTGCAGAAGTTCACACCTTTATTTGTGCTTGATTAATCCATCAGAAAGGTTACAAGTTTACATAGAAAGTCCTCAACATACAAAATATGACATACCTGTGACCGGATAGAGTGGCATGATTGCACTCAATGTTCAGTTTAAATTCTCCTACAAGAAACAGGATAATGAGGTCATGAATTTGCTACAGTTGATCAATTAATGTTCTATACGACTCACTTTGGACTTCCATCTCAAAATTCAATATTAGTCAAGGACTGCAGATTATGCAATATCAACCACTTTTAAGATCATCAAGATACTGATTAAGACAATAACATTATGGAAGTAACTTATCTGAGATTAGAAAGTAGTATGTTATCGTTACTTACTTATCAAAAAAAGTCTGTTACTTATTAAAAAAAAAAGAAAGTAGTACGTTATCATTAGAAAAAAAGAAGAAAAATCAAAATTAGAAGACTATGAATAGTGAACTTTAAATTACCTATAAGATCATACTTTCGCAGGAAATTAGCTGCCGTTGCAGCATCCCAGTCATACCTGACAACAGATTCACCACATTAGAGCATAAAGGAGAATGCAATGAATATAATTAATTAAAGATAAGTTAAGAAGCATACTGATGTTTGGTAGGTTCTTGAGGCTTGGGTTCAATGAGCAGTGTCCCTGAATAGGGCAAGAAGAAGAAGAAAAACAAGTTGCTTATAGAATTATGGCATAGCCACAAATACAAACATGTTAAAGAAAAATTCAAAAGAACTCAATTAAAAAAAAACCTACTCATATTAGCTGCCCCAACACATGATAAAAAATGTATTCTAATATTTACAGGTTTCATTCTTTTATAATCACAAGACTGATCTAGCATGGAACACTGTAATAAATTAAACAGAAGGGTACCATTGAATCCAATCTTCTTCTTGTAAGCAACAGCAGCCTCAAAGAACCTTGCCTGTGAGTAGATAAATGACAACTTAATAAGAGAAGAAGCATCACAATTAAAACCATGAGCAAAGATATATAAAAAGAGATTACATGAAAATAGTAAAGACCCTTGATGTCTTGGACGGTCACAGAATTATCAAAAGCTAAAATCAAGACACATGTAAATCAAACGTTTGCAAAGGACATCCAAACTAAACGCACCATATGATCCAGCTCTCGTCCCATATCTGTGTTCAAGAGAGTCTGATAACCTTCACGGCCACCCCAAAACACATAATTCTCTCCACCTAAATAATTTGTGACCTGGAGAATGTGTCAACCAGAAGACTTAAAATGTGTAAAAAAAAAAAAAAATTGGAAGCTTAAGTTCCACGTGCACACAACCAAATTTTTGCACTTAACATGGCATGCATATACCCACCTCCATGGCTTTCTTGACTTGAGCCGCAGCATATGCATATACACCTAATTCAGAGCTGTAAACCAAGAGTTAAAGAAGCACAAGTCCACAAATGACAGAGCAGTTAGCTTAGGAGATTCATGGTATGCATAAATTACCTAGTAGCACCACCATGCATATAGCGGGGATGCATAAACAGCTGAGCTGTACCCCACAAAGGACGGATCTTGCTTCCCTGAAGCATAACATAGTAGAGGCATTTAAGTGAGGCAGACTTCTTACGTGCAATAGCTACATAAAAAAGCATGTTTTGCAGTATAATATGAATAGAGGTCTAAGTTGACCACCAAGGAAGTAATATACTCTTGTCCAAACGGGCCCAGGATAAAACTATCTAGGTCATCAAAGATTTGGAATGCTTGGTCTCCTTTTCAGGAGTACAATAAAAGTGCCCCATTGTTTAAAACGACTAGAAATGTTAGTTTGATTACAAACCATCCCTGAAAACTCTTCATCATCTAGACTCTCATCCTGTAGCAATAAAAATCTTCTTTTTATTGGTTCTAGTGATTAGGGAAAATGGAAGTCATGTGTTTAAGCCCATGTAACAAAATTCTTATTTACACCTAAAGAATAAATGACAAACTTCCTTTAATGCACATGCTTAAATAATTAAGGGTTTTACTTGGTCAATGAGTAAATGCACCCAAATTATAAAAAGAAGAAAAAGGTAGTCTGGATACATGTCTTCCTCAGAGAGTCAGGAGGCACTTGATCCTTACTTAGACCCAGTAAATTATGCATGTATGGTGCGATTTACAGCATAGTTATTGACATGCCCATTTGCCAGTTCATCCATATAAATTACCTGAAGCTTCTTAGCAAGGGCCACTACTTCATCCAAGTTTGCATTACTTTCCTGTTACAAAGATAACAATGCCAACGATTAATTAACCCTATAGACAAAACAGTTTATATTATCAACAAAGTAGAAACAAAACAAAAATGCAAAATTTTCACAAAAGCTGCTTCTTGAGTCCATGCATTGGATTCAGAATGGAACACAATTTCACCTCCTACACTTCTGTCCTCCAAATCTAAACTGGTATAAATGAAGGTGATCAGAACAATGACCTTAAAGAAGACTCACCTCCAGGGTTTTTCCATCTGGGGCTATATCCCTGTCATGGAAGCACCACCAATCGACCCCAACCTTGTTTATGAACTCAAAATTGGCTCTCACTGTTTTCCGCATAAAAAGATAAAAACTCCTATTAGTTCCACTTGTACACTATCAATGCCAAAGTTCAGAAAATTGGACTAATAGAGCTGTCTTACTTCTTCTCTTGGCCATAGCCAATGAATTTGTACCATCTTCCCAAGGCCAATACTTTGTAGGTGCACCAAATGGGTCGCCACCAGTCCCACGAAATGTGTGCCAAAATGCAACGCTAAATCGCATCCAATCCTGTTGCCACAAAAATATTTTGTAAGAAATTGCTTGAAAAAGGTCAAATGATATTACAAATTAAAACTGACCTTCATTTTCTTCCCAAGAATCTCCTCCTCTGCATTGTACCATTTAAATGCAAGAGGATTCTTGCTCGAAGGGCCCTGAAAAGACAAAAAAAAAAATTCATACGAATATTTAAGTACCACAGTTATGAAGATTCACCTTTCTTTAAGAAATTGTATTATATCCGTAATAGATATATTTTAGGCACAATTAATTAACAACAAATAAAGATGCATGGTAAGCTTTGCCAAAGAGTAGAGTGAGACAGTCACTGAGATAAGAAAATTTTCCTAAATCTATATTCTAGGAGAAATAGATGAAGTGAGACAAACAAAGAAAGCTACGGATCAAGGGTGGAACTAGAAATTTAGATATGGGTGAGGAAATTAAAAAAAAAAATTAAAAAAAAATTGGGGGTGGGGTAAAAATTTGATTTTAAAATAAATATAGGGATATTCAAAAATAAATAAAAAATCGAGAAACATTTTGAGGCTTAGGGGGACTGAAGTCACACCCAAACCTCTTAGCAGTTCCGCCCCTGCACACCATAGATTGACAATTAACAATAACCTCACACAAGCCATCAAACACTTGGTCCTTTGGTTTATTTTAACCAACGCAGTTATACATTACATTTGTTATTTTTATGCTAGTGGTCCGTAAGTATAGTTATATTCCAACCAATTTCCATTACCTTCGAAGAGCAAACCACTTCAAAAATATGAACAAACCAACTTCAAAAAAATATCTTTTTTAATAATATATAGATTTGGTTCCACTTTGAACAGACAACAGTGCCTGGTTTGTGAAGAAGATCACTACAATTTTCAGAAGACGGTGATCTTTAAAAGCAAAGTGATTGATGGTGTACTATCGTGGATTCATCTACCCATGCTGCAGAAGATTTAGTTCTTCTCAAAGGAAGTGGGAAATACTGATTTTACTTGGTATGAATAAGGCCGATGCTAGTTCACAGCCAATGCTAGATAAAGGGTTTTTGTTTAAGTTGCTCATCTTCATGGAATGTGAACACTTGATGCTTTTTAACGGTGCCTGGCAGAACCAAAAATATTGAATTGGGGTAAATAATAAATCTTTAGGGATTTTTCTTGTAAAAAATAGAAAATTTGAGAATTTTGAAAATTTAGGGCCCCCCAATGTTTTAGCCGGGTACGGATGGTAGACGAAGTCAGAAAATGAAACATATTTTACATGACTCGGACAGATGGCACAGAACAATCCCCACCTCATAGTTGATCTTTGGAATCCCAGGAAAGAATTCCCCTTCCCATTCACCTGAATCACTACATTCCTTACCAATATCAGCAGGGCATGTTGGTGGATTAGCAATCTGCATGAAATATGAACCAACCCCAAATTAAGAGAAGAAGATTCTGTTGGATATCATTTAGAAAATAACTACATAAATGCAGGAATACAAAACACAAAGAAATTCTTTACCACTCCAAAGGAAACGACATTCAAACAAAGAAGAAGCAACAAAATCTCCCCAGCCTTCATTTTCATAGTCTCATGCGAACGCCTCTGCAAGTCACAGTAACAAAAAAGTAAGCCAATCGTCAGGTAATCAAAAAACACAGACCCTAGCATACACTCAACACATGCGCACTTCCGGAATCACCCATAAACAAATTAACACAGAGAACCTCACGCACACACCCAGACTCACATAAAGGAAGAATTTTGGGGATGAGGCATAATCAACACAGCATATAAAAACATGGGTTGTCACTAAAATCGACCATCAAGCACCAAACTCGACACCCAGATAAATATTAGCACTAGAAACTTCACAAAAGAATCATTCTAATCACAAACAAAAAACCCACAGGAGACGATAAAACTGGAAAGAGAAAGAGAAAAAGACTTACAGATTGGAAATGGCTATCTGGCTCTGCTACAATTGCAATTGGAACAAGCAACTCCCTCCGTCACCCCTGGCATGCCTGTGTGTGTGTGTGTATATATATATACGATTCTCGGTGGATGAGGATAAGTTCGTAATATCATGCAAACGTGGCGTACTGGCTTCGATTTGTTACATTACATACATACTAATTGCCTATAAACAAGGAAGGGAAACGATACAAATTTCGTGTTAAAGTGACATGTTGAGGGACAAGTAATGATAGAATGCACGCCAGGCACAACATTTTTTTTTATTATTATTTTATTATTATTAAAAAAAAAAAAAAAAAAAATTTTTTTTACGCTGGCGTTAATTCGTCTTGCGCCTGGCACGTGCGTGCTACATCATTATTCCGTTGAGAGAACGTAGTACCGTGAGTCGTGATTGGGGCCCGTATGAAATTTTTTTTTTTCAAAAAAATTAAAATAAAAAAATAATAAAAAAAAAAAATTTTGTGCCTGGCGTGATCAATATCTTTACCCTAGTCTCATAGACCAACATCATTGGCGGATAGCGGCAACAAAGACATTGCATTGACTTTTTCTTTTTGATGACGTGGCATTGATTTACTTTTGATAATTGGATTGAGGTCTGAGTCAGCTATGACATTAACGACAAAGCAAAATGAGAAAGGTTATAATGACACATTTTTAAATGATTTGTCATTATTCATGAGTTAATGACAAATTTTATAAAATAATAAATTTCATTAAATAATAACATATCATTTGAAAACTAATTTTTAAATTCAAAAGCAAGAGATAAATGAATTGGTTCTCTTATTAAACTTGGTCATCTTGGTTGGTTACTAATTGGACTCTCATTGATATTCAAAAGAAAGTCGATAAATGATCGATATCCATTTGAAGTGGCGTAATAGTGAAAAATAGTTTTAAGATTAGATTGAAAAATGATAAAGTTGGTTTAGAAGTTTGACCAAAATTAGGTTTAAGTTGTTGCTGTATCCTACCTCTTTAAGATTAGTACTTATGAAAAAAAATTAAAAATTAATTTTTAATTTCAAATCATCTTAATTATATGACAATTTTACAATAATTTACTAAATAACATTATTCTTTCAAATATTGACAGATTTTTTGATGATGTGGCATAATTTCTCAAAAAAATAGTGGGAAAGACTAAAAAAAAAAAAAAAAAAAAAAAAAAAACAATGTTTTTACCCAAGAATACCTTCAATCAGATGAGCCATAAAAACCATTTTATAGTATTCAATAAAAATTTGAAAAGAGGATGAAAACACTAGAACCTAATCTCTTGATTACTCATCAAATGAAAAACTCACACTGTGAAAGAACTCAGACCACTCTCTCCCTCTCGGACGGTGAAAGTCACCGGTGTCGATGGACTGGCTCCAAAAATGTCTCTTAGAAGACGCCGATGCACTCTCTCACTCATTGACGCTTTCTCTCTCTCTCTCTCTCT
>NC_081548.1:18145522-18146928 GCF_901000735.1 Corylus avellana | reverse complement strand
TAATATCATGCAAACGTGGCGTACTGGCTTCGATTTGTTGCATTACATACATACTAATTGCCTATAAACAAGGAAGGGAAACGATACAAATTTCGTTTTAAAGTGACATGTTGAGGGACATAGTCTCATAGACCAACATCATTGGCCGATAGCGGCAACAAAGAGATTGCATTGACTTTTTCTTTTTGATGACGTGGCATTGATTTACTTTTGATAATTGGATTGAGGTCTGAGTCAGCTATGACATTAACGACAAAGCAAAATGAGAAAGGTTATAATGACACATTTTTAAATGATTTGTCATTATTCATGAGTTAATGACAAATTTTATAAAATAATAAATTTCATTAAATAATAACATATCATTTGAAAACTAATTTTTAAATTCAAAAGCAAGAGATAAATGAATTGGTTCTCTTATTAAACTTGGTCATCTTGGTTGGTTACTAATTGGACTCTCATTGATATTCAAAAGAAAGTCGATAAATGATGGATATCCATTTGAAGTGGCATAATAGTGAAAAATAGTTTTAAGATTAGATTGAAAAATGATAAAGTTGGTTTAGAAGTTTGACCAAAATTAGGTTTACGTTGTTGCTGTATCCTACCTCTTTAAGATTAGTACTTATGAAAAAAAATTAAAAATTAATTTTTAATTTCAAATCATCTTAATTATATGACAATTTTACAATAATTTACTAAATAACATTATTCTTTCAAATATTGACAGATTTTTTGATGATGTGGCATAATTTCTCAAAAAAATAGTGGGAAAGACTAGAAAAAAAAAAAAAAAAAAAAAAAAAAAAATGTTTTTACCCAAGAATACCTTCAATCAGATGAGCTATAAAAACCATTTTATAGTATTCAATAAAAATTTGAAAAGAGGATGAAAACACTAGAACCTAATCTCTTGATTACTCATCAAATGAAAAACTCACACGGTGAAAGAACTCAGACCACTCTCTCCCTCTCTCGGACGGTGAAAGTCACCGGCGTCGATGGACTAGCTCCAAAAATGTCTCTTAGAAGACGCCGATGCACTCTCTCACTCATTGACGCTTTCTCTCTCTCTCTCTCTCTCAAACGGTGCTCTGGCTTCGACATCGGTGCGGGAGCGGAGTAAACGTCAATTAATCTCTCTCTTAATCTCTTTTTTTTTTCGATTTTATATTGTTCATCAATTATTGTGCGGTAACATCTCTCTTAGATCTGGAAGTCAACTCTCCCTCAAATCTGAAACTCTCTCAAATTTCGAAGTCGATGCTCTCTCTCAACCGACTCTCTCTTAGCCTTAGACCACCTCAGACAGTTAAAAACTCCACCGACGCCAGTGCTCTAGCACTGGCAATGAGCAAGAAGACGGTGGCTTTGAGTGGCCTTCGGTGGTGGCTTTAGGCAGATTC
>NC_081548.1:18139836-18145502 GCF_901000735.1 Corylus avellana | reverse complement strand
TTAGGGCTAGATCTGTGGGTCTCTTGAAAGTAGAAAGGGAAAAATATAAAAAAGCCCCCCAAACTACCAGTTGTTTTCGATTTAGCCTCCTAATGTTCCAAAAATGATAAAGTAGCCCCCAAACTATCAAACTATTGTATTTTGGCCACTCCGTTAAGATTTTTTCAATCTCAGATTTCAATTTCAGCAGATAAACTCTATGAATGGAACATCGATGGCTTATCCGAACAAGAAGTGTTAAATAAAATGAATCACATGTCTATGGTTGCTAATGCCTACGTTATCAATCACAATTTAAACCAATTAGAAATTGTTGATCTTTCTACCGGTTTCTCTGGAACTCTTCGGAATTGGTGGGATAAACACCTTACCGAAGAATCTCGAGAAACAATTAAGAAAGCCATCAAGAAAGATGACGATGGTTTCCCAATTTTTGATGAACAATGTGACACTGGTGAACTTGATAGCGTTAACACATTAATTTATACCATCGTTAAACATTTTATTGGAACACCATCTAGCATTACTTCTTGTATCTCTGATTACCTGAATAATCTTCATTGTCCTACCATGTCTGATTATAGATGGTATCAAGATGTTTTCTTTCTCATGTTATGGTTAGATCAGATAGTCAGAAACCCTATTGGAAAGAAAAATTTATTGATGGATCACCTTCATTATTTACTCATAAAGTTAAGGATGAACTTATTAACTCTAACATTGGATTAATCGAATATGAAAACTTAACTTATGGTGATTTTTTTTTCTACTATTAAAAAACTTGGCATAAAAATGTGCATTGCCCAAAAAATGATAAGACAACAATTGAAGAATACTAAAAAGGCTAAATATGAAATGGGTAATTTCTGCGAACAATTTGGGTTACCTCCTATGGCTCCCTCTCAGAGAAATAGAAAGAAAGCCGATAGAGTTTTCAAGAAAAGGCCAGCTCCATATTACAATAGTTACAAGAAAAGAAGATTTAATAAACCCATTAAAAAATTCTCGGCTAACAAACCCAAAAAGAATACCTTCAAATATGATAAATCTTTCCCCGAAGGAAAATGTTTTAACTGCGAAAAATCAGGACATCTTGCTGACAAGTGCCCAGAACCGCCCAAAAAATTGAAAAAAAAAAAATTAATGCTTTGAAAATTGATGACAATGAAAAGAAAATCTTTTTAGAATCCTACAATCAGTTAACTCTTCTGATTCATCTGACTGTGATTTTTTAACAACCTCAAGTGACTCCGATTATCATTCTGCTAGTGAATTCTCTGACAATGATTTCAAAATTGGTTGTAACGGTTCTTGTTGCAAAAAGGTCAAAACTTGCAACGTTCTCACAAAAATAGAAGAACAAGAAAATTTGCTAATCACTTTAATTTCAAAAATTGAAAATCTCAAACTGAAAGAAAACTACCTTAAACAACTCAAGAATATGATGATTAAAAATACTAATAAACCTAACAATGCAAAAATCTCTCTTGATGAAACTTTGGAACGATTTTCTAAACAAAAATCCAAAGAGATTACTTTCTCAGATTTGCAGCATGAGATTAGTAATATCAAGAAAGAAATTGTTAATTTAAAAAATGACCTATTTACTGTTAAAACTGATAATAACGATTTAAAACAACTTTTAATCTGAAAAATCCAAGATTGTTTTCATGATAACAATTCTGATGATGATAAACAATCCGAGCACTTTGATGAAGTAGAATTTAGTAATAAAGTGATTTCCAATGAAGTCAAGCTTATCAGTCTTATTAACAAGGTCGTTCCACCAAAATGGTATTCTAAAGTTCATATTATCGTTGCTCTTGAATATACCCTTGATGTCATTGCTTTGATTGATTCTAGTGCTGATTTGAATTGTATTCAAGAAGGATTAGTACCTAGTAAATATTTTGAAAAATCCACTGAAAGATTAAATTCTGCTAGTGGAAGTCGTTTACAAATCAAATATGAATTAAATAGTATCCATGTTTGCTAAAACGATGTTTGTTTTGATACTCCTGCTATCCTTGTTAAAAATATGTCTGAAAAGGTTATTCTTGGCCTTCCCTCCATTGCCATGCTTTATCCCTTCTTTGTTGATAAAACTGGTGTTTCAACCATTAAAATGGGCGTTGAAGTAAAATTCTATTTTGCTTCCAAATTTGAAATTGATGTTAGCCACTTGAACATTATTCTGCTAAAACTAAGCATTTAAACTTTTTGAAACAATAAGTTAAATACAAAAGGATTGCTGAGCAACTTTCTGATAAATTACTGCAATCTAAGATTACAACTTTCAATACTCTAATCATCGATCTAGTTTGCTCTAAACTTCCTACTGCCTTCTGGCATAGGAAAAAACACATTGTTTCTTTACCATATATTAAAGATTTTTCTGAAAATAAAATTCCACTAAAGCGAGGCCCATTCAAATGAATGATGAAACTTTAGTTTTTTGTCAAAAAGAAATTGCCGATTTACTTGTCAAAGGTATCATTCGTAAGAGCAAGTCTCCTTAGTCTTGTGCTGCCTTTTATGTTATGAAAAATGCTGAAGTCGAAAGGGGAACTCCTAGACTAGTGATTAATTACAAACCGCTCAATGATGTGTTAGAATGGATCAGGTACCCCATCCCTAATAGGAAGGACTTAGTTAGTCGCATTAGTGAGGCTTTAGTCTTTTCTAAGATTGACATGAAGTCAGGGTTTTGGCAAATCCAGATTGACGATAAGAATAGGTATAAGACTGCTTTTACCACTCCTTTTGGGCATTATGAATGGAATGTCATGCCTTTTGGTCAATGCTCCTAGTGAATTCCAAAATATCATGAACGATATTTTCAATCTCTTCAGTCATTTTACCATCGTTTACATTGATAATGTTTTGATTTATTCAAAATCTGTTGATAAACACTGGAAACATTTGAATTCATTTCTAGAAACAATCAAACACAATGGACTTGTAGTCTTTGCTAAAAAGATCAAGTCTTTTCAAACCAAAATTAGATTCCTTGGTTTTGACATTTCTGAGGGTCAGATAAGACCGATTGATAGAGCTATTCAGTTCGTCAATAAATTTCCTGATGTTATCATTGATAAGACCTAGCCCTAGAGATTTTTAAGTTCTTTAAATTATATTGCGGACTTCTACAAAGACCTGAGAAAACACTGCAAGCCCTTGTTTGACCGTTTATTAAATCCTCCTCCTCCTTGGACTAAAATTCACACTTCACTCGTCGGAGAAATTAAAACTCATGTCAAGACCTTACCCTACTTAGGTATCCCTTCCGATAATGCTTTCAAAATTGTTGAGGCAGATGCTTCTGAAATTGGCTTTGGAGGCACTCTGAAACAAGTTGTTTCTCCAGGATCTTCAGAACAAATTATTCGATTCGATTCTGGATTCTGGAATAATACGCAAGCTAATTATAGTACTATTAAGAAAGAAATTCTTTCTGTCTTTTATGCATTACTAAATTTCAATCTGATCTATTCAATCAAAAGTTTTTGTTACACATTGATTGTAAATCTGCTAAATACATTCTGAAAAAAGATATTGAAAATATTGCATCAAAACAAATTTTTGCCAGATGGCAAGCCATTTTAAGTGTTTTTGATTTTGATATTGAATACATTAAAAGTTCCAATAACTCTATTCCAGATTTTCTCACTCGTGAAATTTTGCAGTGCCAGCATAGCAAGCAAAAAGGATAAGGAGAAGATCAATTCCAAGTCTTTGGTCTTAGAACCAGAGTCTGCCATTATTGCTCCCGTTACTAATTCATCTGTTGCTCTTGCTAACCGTTTCTCGGCTTTTAGCCTCGGATCACCAGCTACCTACTCCAGTGCTCCTGTTTTAGATTATGACCCTTTTGTCATTTCTTCTAAAAAATCCACTATTCATTTCATTTCTTCCCCATTCTGAGCATTTATTTTATATTGAGATGAACCGTTCTCATATCAAATCCCCTACTCAAATTGCCGCTTCCTACTTTCCTTCCCAGTTTCATTGGATCCCTAAGCATCCTCTAAAAACTCTTTCATACTATACTAATATCCTGCTTCAGACAAAGTCTGTTCATTTCAAACCCATTTACAGTAAAACTGAACCCAAAAAAACTACTTTATCATAGTGTCTATTTTGATAGAATCATTCTTGAAAAAGAATGGGGGGAACATCCCTCTACCCTGAGAAAATTGAAAGAATTCCCCATCCTGTTTTGCTATTATGATTACATTGATGCCTGGTCCAAATTTATGCTTTATCAAAACCCCAAGTTTGACCACTCTTGGTTTATAAACTTTGATAAAGAATTTGGATGAGGCATCCTCCCTCTCTGATTTTGCAGATGGTGGATGAAGTTAGGTCTTATTCCGGATATCCTCCCACTAAAACTTGTTGAGACTTTCAATTCATTCAAGAATCTTTACAATACTAATGAACATGGGGCCAAATTTTCTCACATTCTGCATTTTGTTAAAAAGCACAAAATTCCTTGGATCATAAAATGGCAATATGTCATTGTTGATGACAAGCTAGAACGACATTGGTATGTAAAATGGTGGGATAATTACCCACGAGTAGATAATATCGTTGAAAATGTCAAAAATCTAGCTCATTTGGCAAAGATTCAAACCTCCAATTCCCAACCAATTAACCATTGGCAATCTTCCCAAACTGATAACTCCTAGGATTTTCCTTTCTCCTCCCAAAGAGGCCGCTACCCCCACTACTTCTTCCAGTTCTTCTAAGAAAAAATCTTCAGTGAAGAAAAAAGAAAAGAAGGACATTTTAAAAGCACTTCTGGAATCTCTCAATGATAATTCTGATGAAGATGAAGAAGAAAATTCTAATGCATCTTCTAAAGCTACTTTTAACCCCATGAGAGAATGGTACGAAAACTCTGGTTTCGCTGGTGATAGCCTCGATAACTATTATCCCCGGAATTGAAGATTTATAATCATTTGCTTTAGTGGCACCGATTTTGCCCTTCACAATGGCACCGCTCATTTGCCCATCATAGAGCCACCGCTCACTTGCCTTTCACAACGGCACCACTCACTTGCCCTTCATAACAGCACCGCTCACTTGCCCTTCACAGCAGCACCACTCACTTGTCCTCCACAGAGGCACCATTCAACTTGCCCTTCACAATGGCACTATTACATTTCAATCATTTTAAGGTTGAAATTAGAAGGATATTGAGAATATTCAAAAATTTTGGAATCAGAAATTTCATCAGTTTTTTGAATAACACAAGCTTTTCCAAAGGTGGTGGCTTGATTGGCTTTTAATTCTGAAAACATTTTGCCAATCTTTTCAACATTTTTTTGGTTAGTGGTTCTCAGCCTGAGATTTTTTCTTTCTTCAGGTAGAGAAACGATTGGTTTTTCAGTTTTCAAACCTGGTGACAATGGGAGTATCGATTTTATCTTCAATGTGGTCCAATTGTTGACCAATGATGTGAAGGGATTGGTTGACAAAATTGCTTTACTCAATGATTTTTCTAGTTTCATCGTGGGCAGGATCAAAAATTTTAAAATGAGAGGCTTTAACAGTAGTATCAGTTCCGTAAGTACGGACCAGTAAATTTTCAAAAGGTGGATGAGAAGCTTTGACAGTGGTTCTGTTTTCTTTAACAAAAATTTTTTTTAACAACATTTAGA
>NC_081548.1:18115728-18139736 GCF_901000735.1 Corylus avellana | reverse complement strand
GGGAGGGTAAGTGAAGTTCCCCCAAAAAATTATGCTAGTGATGATGGAGTTTCTTATCTTTATTATCCTAAAAGTTCAAGCTAATAACCTTTCTCCTACCTCTTCTTCTCCATCTACACTGCCCATCTTGCATCCTCACTCATCTAAACTTGATGAAGTTAAAGCAACAATACATACTTGCTTTGTAAATGGGATTAAAGTTTGTGAAAAAACGTGGCAACTTCACGGCTTGGTTATACATCACACGGTGGGTTTTGAATCTTGTCTTATTAAAGCTTACACAATATGCTGGGCAAAACAACATGGCAAAGAGGAGATGACTAATGAGCATTTTAAATGCATAGTTAGATGCGCAACATATCATAGCACTATTGAGCCATGCTTCACAAAATGTTATGAAGAGCAAGTCGTGAGCCACACAGATGTCATTTATATTTAGAATCTCTATCATAAGGTCTGGTAAAGAATTCTTAACTACTCTATATTCTCTCTCTCTCTCTCTCTCTCTCCAGCCATTTTTTGGTCGCTAAATTGACTGTCTACAATGTAAATATGGAAGCAATATTCCAGCTTGTTTCTTACAATGCTTATCAATTTTCATATATACGGCAAAGATGCAAGGTATGTTGAACATTGTTTCTTCTACCTGAATCCTCGATCGTACTAAAAGTTAACTTTTGTACAGGCTTTGAACTTATGGAACATTTAATAACCCCAAATCAACGATACAAGCAATAATAATCACAAGTTAAAAAATTTAATCACAGACATAGACATCACAACCATATAATCAATCATACAATCAAAATATTTTGTTGATGAAATGGTAAACCTTTTAAACAAATCAAAAGGAAAAATCACTCTGAAATAGTCAAACCTAGGAAATCACTATAATAAAGAAAACCAAACCCAAAATACGAACATAGACACTTACAACTCCTTTGTAAATCTGACTTCGTATGACAACAAGCTCATTGCTTGCCACAATGCTTGCCAATATTCTTCGAGTGTCTTTTCTTACAGGCCGCCGATAGACTTTTTTAGCAGTTGAATGACGTATAAGATGTGGTTTGAAGAACGAAATCAAAACATCAAGAGAGGAAAAGCTCAAAGCTTTCTACATATCCACCATTGGGATCTTAATCTCTATTACTCAAAGCTCAAAGCAACAACCTTTATCTAGGTGTTTCTTAATCTCATTGCTTAAACCCCAGAATATGCATCATTTTCTATTTATATTCAGGACACCAAACGCATAAAAAGGCCTTTAGAAAATTACAGATTGTGTAGCAGCGTTGGAACAAAGAAATTTTGACTGAACGAAAAGCTAGGGTTTCATCACTGACTTTCTGGCATTCCAAGTGTTTATCAGAACATTACTCTAACACCCTTCTGACATAACCCACTAACTTCAACTTCTTCAGTACCATCTTCCGATGTTAATTTGATGGAACACACTATGAGCCATTTCATTCATACCTTTATTTGACGAAACACATTGCCTTCAATTTTGTTTGAACATATATCTGACGAAACACATTGTCAGACATTTTGTCATGACTTTCTTCTAACGTTCATGTGACGAAACACATTGTAAACCATTTCATCACTACCTTTATTTGGCGTGCTTCTAACGAAACACACTTGATTTTCGTTAGAATGTACATCTAACGTTCACACAAACACAGGATCAAACTAAACGAGTTACAAGCAGACTTTTTGATCACCGAATGGATTTAATTTCTATGACCTAACAATCGCTTTGGTCTTTCGGTGACAAAAACACATTATTAGAGAGACAAATTACAGACCCAACCCAAGTTTATCAAGCCACAACTAGACTATGATTAGAGGAAAATACAAAACACTTGTTCTATGTAGACATTAACAAACTTCATCGCACACATTGGGTAATGGAATTAGTTAAAACACAATTGTTCATGACATAAGGATAAGAACAAGATCAGAGTTTGGAGTTTACATACGACTTCCATCTAGACAAAACAATATAACCAAAATTACACAAATGAGTCATTCACCATGAGAGAGTCAAAACAATTAACATATGGTAGACAAAAATCTAATCCTAAAAATGAAACAGCTATTTTCCCCCATTCGCCACCAACATCGCATTGTTCCTCCCAACTATAACATTCTCATTGGATTTATTCTTGAAGATCTATTTGGTACCTATCAAATTGTAGTATAAAAAACATTTTGTCACTTTTGACATCCATAAATTGACGGAGGGGGATAGATTACATCAAATTGAAAGTTCGTGGCGTGAAATTAGGAGGTTTTGAAATTTATGGGGTCTTTTCAAATCGCGCGGTAATTCATGAGTCCTTTGTAAAATTTTCCTTCATTTTATCTCTACCTCTTCCATCAACTATTATCTCATCTTACCTTCATGAATAATAGATCATTTCACTTAATTTATTATTATTATTATTATTTTTTCTTTTAGCTTCCTACCAGTTTTTTATGTTAGGATTTTCTTTGCTTCTCACCAACATCAATGTTGTTTTTTTGGGGTATAAGAATTTATCTCTTTCTTGTATCTCCTAATTATGATTTGGCTATTTAGTTTTTGATACTCGATACTAATCCTGTCCTTGCAAGTCACATATCATGTTATGCCAATCGTATAATGCGACATCCTTAAGTAATTTGGCAATCAATATAGATAATATTTTTTTCTTAAAGATATGCTACTAAAAAATATATATATATATTAGGAATGAAAAATCATGAAATTATAGATCTAACAGTTTAGAAGTGGATGGGTGATGATTACTTGATGGCTTTCGCTATTTACTAGCCTTACCTAGTGGTAGCACAAGTGCAACGAGCTTTTATGTTCTCTTTTTTTTTTTTTTTTTTTTTTGGCTTGTCAATTGTGTATTAAAAATTATTTTCCTCTAATTGATCATTCTACTTAAGTAGATGCATGTTTTTTCTATGTTCTTAGCTACTCACTCTATTTATTATGGTGCATTTCACACATAAGGCATGCTATGATTACAGATTCATATGGAAGCTTCTCAGGGAATGTGCAAGAGCAAGACTTGATAGATAGCAGTTCCCAGTTGTTACTTGTTTCAAATAATATTGTTTTAATTTGTGGAATAATGTTAATTTGGGATGTTGTAATACCTGATCTAATACCGTTGTGTTTTTTAGTTTTTAAGTTGGTCCATTTTGGACCCAAAACTATGCCATTTGGGAGTTGAATTTTTTTACATGGGATTTATAGATCTTGTTTCCTTTTTTGAGATTTTAAAGTTGTCGACCGGTGTATTCAGACCTTAAAAGTAATATGCTTTTTGTATAAGATATTATATAAATACTTGTTCTTATTACTATATATATATATATATATATATATGTGAGAGCCATAAGAGTTGAGGATCAGTGTTTTCATTGGCTTAAATTTTATACTTTCTTTCCCCCATATCTCTCTCTCTCAGTTTTAAACCAACCACCCAGTTAGGTAACCTCGGGTGACCTCTTAGTCCCATCTTAAGCCTGGGTTTTGGCGTCTTTGGGCATGGTTAAGGGTTAGTTTCGGCCAAGGGTATGTGTTGTGAGTTCTTGGAGAAGAGCCTATGTCTAAAGAAAGTAGTAGATTTTAGTTTTCGAGGATGTGGAGATCCAGTTCTTCTGTTAGCTCTAGGTCCCTTACCACCTAATGTTGTTAATATTGAACATTTCTCTACTGAAGATGGTAATTCTTTTAATTTTGATAAATGGAATATCCCTAAACTTTCTGCGAAGGAAGTTTACACCGCTTATTGGTTAAAATCCACTTTTAATGCTGAATACTCTATTAAAACTGTTGAACAAACATTTGCTATTTCTAGCAATAATGAAAAATATCAATTGTTTAATAAAAAATTTGTTAATAATTCTCTTACTAAAGGATTTAAATTTTTACATATTGGATCTGTCCAAGTAACTGTTAAGCCTTTGACTAGATTAGGCATTAATGCCTCTGTTTTACTATGTCTTCGTGATGCTAGGTTTGTTAATTGTCAAACTAGTATTCTTGGTATGATACATTCTTCTCTGTTTAATGGTCCTATTCATTTTGATACTTTCCCTAATTTAACTCTTGCTTTGAATGGCATTCATATTGTTAAAGCTTTAACTTTAAATGTACTAACCTCTGGTTATGATATGGAAGAAGGTAGCAGACCTCTTGCTATCATCTACCGTATTTATTACAAATTGTTGAAAACCAATCTAAATCCTCAAGTTGTTATCAAGAATTCTGGTAGTTATACTATGTTAATCCAAAGTTCAACTCAAGATGCTAATATACAAACTCCTAAAATGATTCGATGGGAAGAAATTGATCTTCCTAACGATTGGATTTTGGGGAATGTATCTAAGCCTACCAAAGTAGTAAATGATACCAGTAATCTTGACTACATCCAGCAGTATTTAGAAGGATATGTTAAGATCAGTTTTTCTGATTTAAACCTTTCTAACAGAATTGAAAGACCATTGTTGATCAATGAAAGAAGAAATTCTTTTGTTGGTTCAACCACCAAAAAAGGACTCCAAATAAGAGATAAGGATGTTGAAAAATTTCTTGCTCATCCCGATTTAAAATTAAAAAGTGTTTCTGTTGATTCTCAAGTTTCTTCTGCTTTTTATACCACTAAGCGAACTCCTCCTCCCACTCAAGTTGATCATGATGGAGGATCTCTTTCTCCTTCTGCTTCAGATTTTAACAGATCTCTGCCTCCTCCCCATCAATTAAACGTTATTCATGCTCCTATAAAAAATTTCTTTTCCCAAATCGATTGGCCTGCTTTACAAAAAGATTTTTCCTCAAAAGAAAATCAACCATTACGATATGCTTACCGTTCTAATTTTTCTGAAAAAGAAAGATCCATTATCAGAATCTGTTGGACTGAAAAAAATGATTTAAGAACAAAGACATATTTTATTTTTTGATTTTCTTCAAAATCATTACCTCACCAACAATGTTCTAAATGTTGTTAAAAAAATCTTTTGTCAAAGAAAACAAAACCACTATCAAAATTTCTCATCCACCTCTTGAAAATTTACTAGTCCATACTTACGGAACTGATACTACTGTTAAAGCCTCCCTTTTAAAATTCCTGATCCTACCCACGATGAAACTAGAAAAATCATTGAGCAAACAATTTTGTCAACCAACCCCTTTACATCATTGGTCAACAATTGGACCGCATTGAAGATAAAATCGATACTCCCATTGTCCCCAGTTTGAAAACTGAAAAACCAATCATTTCTCTACTTGAAGAAAGAAAAAATCTCAGGCTGAGAACCACTAACCAAAAAAATGTTGAAAAATGTTGTTAGAATTAAAAGCCAATCAAGCCACCACCCCTAGAAAAGCTTGTGTTATTCAAAAAACTGATGAAATTTCTGATTCTAAAAATTCTGAATATTTTCAATATCCTTCTGATTTCAACCTTAAAATGATTGAAGAAAATTTTGGAAGCAATGATCCGGAGCAAGAACTCCAAAGAATTTTTGATAAAACCAAACTCATTAATTTCACAAAAAATTGGGACCCAAAACCCACTCCTCCTAATTTACAGTTTGAAGAAAGATTTTTTCAATCTCAGTTTTCAGTTTCAGCAGATAAACTCTATGAATGGAAAATCGACGGCTTATCCGAATAAGAAGTGTTAAATAAAATGAATCACATGTCTATGGTTGCTAATGCCTACGTTACCAATCACAATTTAAATCAATCAGAAATTGTTGATCTGCTTTCTACCGGTTTCTCTGGAACTCTTCGGAATTGGTGGGATAAACACCTTACCGAAGAATCTCGAGAAACAATTAGGAAAGCCGTCAAGAAAGATGAAGATGGTTTCCCAATTTTTGATGAACAATGTGGCACTGGTGAACGTTATAGCGTTAACACATTAATTTATACCATCATTAAACATTTTATTGGAACACCATCTAGCATTACTTCTCGTATCTCTGATTACCTGAACAATCTTCGTTGTCCTACCATGTCTGATTATAGATGGTATCAAGATGTTTTCTTTCTCGTGTTATGGTTAGATCTGATAGTTAGAAACCTTATTGGAAAGAAAAATTTATTGATGGATTACCTTTATTATTTGCTCACAAAGTTGAGGATGAACTTATTAACTCTAACACTGGATAAATCGAATATGAAAACTTAACTTATGGTGAATTGTTTTCTACTGTTAAAAAACTTGGCATAAAAATGTGCATTGACCAAAAAATGATAAGACAATAATTGAAGAATACTAAAAAAGCTAAATATGATATGGGTAATTTTTGTGAACAATTTGGGTTACCTCCTATGACTCCCTTTCGGAGAAATAGAAAGAAACCCAATAGTGTTTTCAAGAAAAGTCCTGTTCCATATTATAATAGTTACAAGAAAAAAAGATTTAATAAACCCATTAAAAAATTCTCGGCTAACAAACCCAAAAAGAATACCACCAAATACGATAAATCTTTCCCCGAAGGAAAATGTTTTAACTACGGAAAATCAGGACATTTTGCTGACAAGTGCCCAAAACCGTCCAAAAAATTGAAAAAAGAAATTAATGCTTTGAAAATTGATGACAATGAAAAAGAAAATCTTTTTAGAATCCTACAATCAGTTAACTCTTCTGATTCATCTGACAATGATTTTTTAACAACCTCAAGTAACTCTGATTCCATTCTACTAATGAATTCTTTGACAATGATTTCAAAATTGTTTGTAACGATTCTTGCTGCAAAAAGGTCAAAACTTGCAATGTTCTCACAAAAACTGAAGAACAAGAAAATTTTCTAATCAATTTAGTTTCAAAAATTGAAAATCCCGAACTAAAAGAAGACTACCTTAAAAAACTCAAGAATACGATGATTAAAAATACTAATAAACCTAACAATTCAAAAATCTCTCTTGATGAAATTCTAAAACGATTTTCTAAACAAAAATCCAAAGAGATTACTATCTCAAATTTGCAGCATGAGATTAGTAATTTCAAGAAAGAAATTGTTGATTTAAAAAATGACCTATTCACTATTAAAACTGATAATAACGATTTAAAACAACTTTTAATCCTAAAAATCCAAGATTGTTTTCATGATAACAATTTTGATGATGATAAACAATCTGAGCACTCTGATGAAACAGAATCTAGTAATAAAGTGATTTCCAATGAAGTCAGGATTATCAGTCTTATTAATAAGGTCATTCCACCAAAATGGTATTCTAAAGTTCATATTATCGTTGCTCCTAATTATACCCTTGATGTCATTGCTTTGATTGATTCTGTTGCTGATTTGAATTGTATTCAAGAAGGATTAGTACCTAGTAAATATTTTGAAAAATTCACTGAAAGATTAAATTCTGCCAGTGGAAGTCGTTTACAAATCAAATATGAATTAAATAGTATCCATGTTTGCCAAAACGATGTTTGTTTTGATACTCCTGCTGTACTTGTTAAAAATATGTCTGAAAAGGTTATTCCTAGCCTTCCCTTGATTGTCATGCTTTATCCCTTCCCTGTTGATGAAATTGGTGTTTCAACCATTAAAATGGGTGTTGAAGTAAAATTCTATTTTGCTTCCAAATTTGAAATTGATGTTAGCCACTTGAACATTATTTTTGTTAAAACTAAGCATTTAAACATTTTGAAACAAGAAGTTAAATACAAAAGGATTGCTGAACAAATTTATGATAAATTACTGCAGTCTAAGGTTATAGCTTTCAATACTCTGATCATCAATCTAGTTTGCTCTGAACTCCCTACTGCCTTTTGGCATAGGAAAAAACACATTGTTTCTTTACCATATATTAAAGATTTTTATGAAAATAAAATTCCCACTACTGCCATGCCCATTCAAATGAATGCTGAAACTTTAGATTTTTGTCAAAAAGAAATTGCCGATTTACTTGTCAAAGGTATCATTCCTAAGAGCAAGTCTCCTTAGTCTTGTGCTGTCTTTTATGTTATGAAAAATGCTGAAGTCGAAAGGGAAACTCCTAAACTAGTGATTAATTACAAACCGCTCAATGATGTGCTAGAATGGATCTGGTACCCCATCCCTAATAGGAAGGACTTAGTTAGTCGCATTAATGACGCTCTAGTCTTTTCTAAGTTTAGCATGAAGTCAGGGTTTTGACAAATCCATATTGACGATAATGATAGGTATAAGACTGCTTTTACCACTCCTTTTGGGCATTATAAGTGGAATGTCATGCCTTTTGGTCTGAAGAATGCTCTTTGTGAATTCCAAAATATCATGAACGATATTTTCAATCCCTTCAGTCATTTTACCATCATTTACATTGATGATGTTCTGATTTATTCAAAATCTGTTGATGAAGACTGGAAACATTTGAATTCATTTCTAGAAACAGTCAAACACAATTGACTTGTAGTCTCTGCTAAAAAGATCAAGCATTTTCAAACCAAAATTAGATTCCCTGGTTTTGACATTTCTAAAGGTCAGATAAGACTGATTGATAGAGCATTCAGTTTGACGATAAATTTCCTGATGTTATCACTGATAAGACCCAGCTCCAGAGATTCTTAGGTTCTTTAAATTATGTTGCGGACTTCTACAAAGACCTGAGAAAACACTGCAAGCCCTTGTTTGACCATTTACTAAATCATCCTCCTCCTTGGACTAACATTCACACTTCACTCGTAAGAGAAATTAAAACTCATGTCAAGACCTTACCCTGTTTAGGTATCCTTTTCGATAATGCTTTCAAAATTGTTGAGACTGATGCCTCTGAAATTGGCTTCGAAGGCATTCTGAAACAAGTTGTTTCTCCAGGATCTCTTGAACAAATTGTTCGATTCCATTCCGGATCCTAGAGTAATACGCAAGCTAATTATAGTACTATTAAGAAAGAAATTCTTTCAGTTGTTTTATGCATTACTAAATTCAATCTGATCTGTTAAGTCAAAAGTTTTTGTTACGCATTGATTGTAAATATGCTAAATACATTCTGAAAAAATATGTTTAAAATATTGCATCAAAACAAATTTTTGCCAGATGGCTAGCCGTTTTAAGCGTTTTTTATTTTGATATTGAATACATTAAAGGTTCCAATAACTCTATTCTAGATTTTCTCACTCGTGAATTTTTGCAGTGCCAGCATGGCAAGCAAAAAGGATAAGGAAAAGATCGATTCCAAGTCTTTGGTCTTAAAACCAGAGTCTACCATTACTCCTCTCGTTACTAATTCATCAGTTGCTCTTGCTAACTGTTTCTCGGCTTTTAGCCCAAAATCACCAGCTACCTACTCCAGTGCTATTGTTTCGGATTATGACCCTTCTGTCATTTCTTCTAAAAAATCCACTATTCCTTTCATTAAATACAATAAAACATCAGCTTATGTTATTCTTCCCCATTCTGAGCATTTATTTCATATTAAGATAAACCGTTCTCATATCAAAAACCCTACTCAAATTGCCGCTTCCTACTTTCCTTCCCAGTTTCATTGGATCCGTGAGCATCTTCTGAAAACTCTTTCATACTACACTAATGTCCTGCTCTAGACAAAGTCTGTTCATTTCAAACCCATTTACAGTAAAACTAAACCCAAAACACTACTTTATCACAATGTCTATTTTGATAGAATCATTCATGAAAAGAATGGGGGAACATCCCTCTATCCTGAGAAAATTGGAAGATTTCCCTATCCCGTTTTGCTATTATGACTACATTGATGCCAAGTCCAAATTTATGCTTTATCAAAACCCCAAGTTTGATCACTCTTGGTTTATAAACTTTGATAAATAATTTGGAGGAGGCATCCTCCCTCTCTGGTTCTCCAGATGGTGGATGAAGTTTGGTCTTATTCCTAATATCCTCCCACTAAAACTTGTTGAGACGTTCAACTCATTCTAGAATCTTTACAATATTGATGAACATAGGGCCAAATTTCCCCACATTCTGCACTTTGTCAAAAAGTTTAAAATTCCTTGGATCATAAAATGGCAATATGTCATTCTTGATGACAAGTTAGAACGATATTAGTATGTAAAATAGTGGGATAATTACCCACGAGTTGATAATATCGTTGAAAATGTCAAAAGTCTAGCCCATTTGCCAAATATTCAAGACCCTCCAATTCCCAATCAATTAACCATTGGCAATCCTGCCAAAGTGATAACTCCTAATACTTTCATTTCTCCTTCCAAAGAGGTTGCTACCCCCGCTACTTCTTTCAGTTCTTCTAAGAAAAAATCTTCAATGAAGAAAAAAGAAAAGAAGGACATTTTAAAAGCACTTCTATAATCTCTCAATGATAATTCTGATGAAGATGAAAAAAAAAATTATGATGCATCTTCTGAAGCTACTTTTAACCCCATGAGAGAATGGTACGGAAACTCTGGTTTCCCGGGTGATAGCCCTGATAATTATTACCTCAAAATTGAAGATTTATAATCATTTGCCATAGTGGCACCGTTTTTGCCCTTCACAGTGGCACCGCTCACTTGCCATTCATAGCGGCACCGCTCACTTGCCCTTCACAGCGGCACTAATTGGTGACGTGTCAAATTGACATGAATATAAATTAGTGACATGTATATACTCACACGTCACCAATTGGTAACATGGCACACTGGCATAGCGGAATAAGGTTCCCGACCGTGTCATATTTTTAATTATTGGATATGACATGGCAAAATATATATATGGTAATTTTTCCTTAGTCTATTATTTTTTCTTTTATCTCAATTAGCCTATTCTGAATTACTCATGCCAGAGGATCGAGTAGTATGATTACGTGGAGTACAAAACAATAAAAACAGTAAAGTAGAATAAATTTTAATAGTCTGTTAGGATTAATGCTAGTAAATGTCTGAAAAAAAAAAAAAAAGGAATTTTAGTAATACTATTTTTTTTCTTTCTGAAATGTCCATTTGATTTTTTTCTTAATTATTTTTCTCCTTTTTGTAGAAGAGTTTCCTTGGCTACGGGCTACAGCTGCTGAGAGAAAACAAATTAAAAGAATGGGCTCGCTGGATTCACATTGGAAATATAGTTGGGCTAGCTAGTACGGTGTAGTTAGGACCCATAAAAGGAAGATCCTTCTTGGGCCATGACCATGGAATATATATATATATATATATATAGGAAAGGCATAATTGTATCTAATATTCAAAAAAAAAAAATTATTTAACAATAATTAATTTAAGAATTAGTTGAAAAAATCACGACTTTATTGTTGAATAAATGCATAATAGAATTATAGTTTATAGCATCACTATTTTCCTTTATCTTTGTGAATCATCCTTCTACGTTCACGTGCCTTATAATTCGTTGTCATTACCTTGAAATATCTGATTCAATGATTGATGAACACTGCCGCATTAGCCGAGCGGTAATGGGAGAGAATATGTGTTTTTTTTTTTTTTTTTTTTGTGAAATATGAATATGTGGTATTACTCTTTGGTTGGCCCTCCAAGGCTCCAACCAATACATTTCCATCCTATTTTATTTGTTTGAAAACTTAATGCATGCACTTAAACGTAGCATTTACTTATTCAACCATTTTGGAGTACGTAGACTTTGTCAAACCAAGAGTTTAGGAATGCAAAATGATAACCAACGTTGGACTGCATCGATGGATGTGTATATCAATTTGTCTTAGTTGTAATGTTGTATTACGGAATTAGAGTTGGAGATGATGATGAACTCATTTTGTTTGGGATTTACTAATCTCTGCAACTCATCTTTACGTAGCATTCAGTCACTCAATTCCATTAACTATATATATATATAAGAAAAAGAAAAAATAACAATTTTCTTGACAAATTGCTCTTATATATTTTTACTTGAATGCATGACACATCATATGGTGGGGATCCAATGATAATTAAAACTATGAATATAATTTCTTCTTCTTCTTCTTCTTCTTTTTTAAACAACAAAATTATGGTTCGATGGATTCAAGTGTCATAAACGGTAGTAATGTCCTTAATTGCAAAAGAGATCCGAGTTTGAGAAAGCTAAGTATATTTTTTCCAAGTTTTTTTTTTTTTTTTTTTTTTTTTAAAAAAAAAAATATTGTAATTGCTAATTACCTAAGGCCTAAATGGATTAGTGTTAGTAAATATTATTTTGGGAAAATTTTGCATACCCCCTCAAACTATCACTCAATTGACAATATTTCTTCAAACTTTTAATTGCGATAATGTCCTCAAACTACCAAACAAATGACCATGTCCCACCAAGGCCAACAAAAGGACAAAATAACCTTGAATTTCTTTCAATAAGACAAAATACTCAAATAAATTAAAAAATAATAATTTTTTTTAAAAAAAAAAAATTCACACCTTGTTTTTTTTTTTTATTTATTTATTTTTTATATATTAAGGGTATTTTCATTATTGGGAGACATTGACAATTTTTTGTAGTTTGAGGAGACATTGTCAATTAGGTAGTAATTTGAGCGGAGAATATGGATTTTTTCCTATTATTTATGTTAGTGCGCAAAATAACTTTTTAGAAAAAGGTTCATTTTTAAGTTTCTATCAAAAATACGTTTTAACAATTTTTAGAGTGAAAAAGACAAAGAAGTGATTTAAAACTTCTTACCAAACATGTCAATTTTTAAGCTCCCTGGTAATCCCAAACAGTCTAAATCCTTCTATCACATGACCATTTCATGTTTACATTATCACATGCAAAAATAGACCATTTTGCTAAAGAAAGTGGGCGTGGAAAAATATATGCCTTGTGAAACAGGCAATTACCAACAAAATTTAAAGTTAGTTTACAGGGCATTAATTACGACCACTTCTTCAGATCACTTTGTCATTAGCTTGAAAGTGAGCCACAAATTAAACAAACCTTTATCTCATGGATCATGGAGGCAAGAGTTTGATACCAAGAGTTTGATACCACACGACGTACGGTTTAAAGCATTGAAGAGCCACTTGATTCTACTTTTTTTTTCTAAGCATTTTGAGCGTTCATGCTATATGCCTACTTGCATTGCAACCTTCATTTTCTGGACTGTTTGTTGGGCCGTTGTTTAGCCTTTGTGGGGGTGCCTATATATTCTTCCTAAACTTATCTTTGGAAAAAATATAAAATGGTCCCTCAAATTATCAGCTAGTTGTAAGTTAGTTCTTTAATGTTTAAAATGTAATAAAGTAGCCCTACGAAATTTCAAAAAATGTCAAATTGACCACTCCGTTAGTAGCACCGTCAAATTGGATGAAAAATGCAATACGATGTCCTTTTTTGAGGTTAAGTTACTAAATGCCCTTTCGGAAAAAAAAAATGAATTAAAAAAAGGCCCCCCAAAACAACGTCGTTTGGCTTGAGAAAAAAAATTAATTAAAAAATGGCCCCATAGGCCATGGGGGTGGCCGGCGAGCTACCCCCTAAACCACCCCTTCTAATTTTATTTTATTTTATTTTTATTTTTTTTTCTCAAGCCAAACAACCTTGTTTTGGGGGGCCTTTTATAAATTGATTTTTTTTATTATATATATATATACCCAGTTAGCCGGCTACTAGTTACTCGTTGGTGGCCGGATTTACACCCTTACAAGAAAAAAAAAAAAAAAACAAAAACAAAAAAGAAAAAAAAAAAAAGGTGTGAATTACCTAACAACCGACCTAAAACAAAAATTACAGTAAAAATAAAAAAATAAAAATTTGGTCAAAAAATGACCCAATATATGGTTGTTGGAAACCATTGATCAGCTCTTCTTCTTCTTTTTTATTTATTTATTTTTTGGGGCTCTGGGATTGACTGAAATCGTCAAAGTCCCATAATTCAATTGAACTCTCGCAACGTACGTCATGGAGTGCATATGCATTTTTCTAACTGTATTATTAGTTATGAACTTTTCTATATATATTTTCCCTTTTCCTTTCTTCCACGTACGAGTAGAAAGGGTCAACTGGCAGGTGACTTTTCTAGGCCCGGTGAGGTGAACATTTGGTTGTCTGGTGAAAAATCCATGTGATTGACAGATGGGAAGATTTTTGGTTGTTGGGGTAAAAAAAAAAAATTAAAAATCTACTTCAAAATGTTTGTACAGGTGGGACAGACAACGATGCCAGCCTATGTTGACGTACAGTCGATTGCTTCAAGTGCACAATAATTTATCAATTGGGCAATTCTGAGGTTGGTGGGACTTGCTCCGGCCATGATCATACAGATGCAACAAGAAGTCTCTCTCTCTGTGTGGTCCAAATTTCACCCTACAGTCCAAATTGATGGAAGTTGCACATAATTGAGAATGAATTTTGCACATTTTTCACCCACAATTTGTAATTATAGTTGGCAAATAGGGGATAGTAATTAGGGTTAAATTCCATTTTTACACCTGAGTTTTCCAAGTTTTTGTTAAATAAATACATGGGTTTTGCAAAAGTTCTTTTGTTTTTTGTTTTAATCATATTTAGGATTATTTTTGAGAAAATGTCTATATACTTCATCAAATTACCGCTTAATTGATAATCTTTCCTCTAAACTTGTAATTAAGACAATGAGAGACACAACTGTGAAAGTTAATACAATTTCATTAAAACAAAAGAGGAAGAAGAAAAAAATTACAAGTAAGAAAATATAGGAGAAAATATTGGACTTAAATTGCTGATAATTATAAAGGGGAAAAGTGGCAAAGCAATTTCTCAGCTTCTGGAATATTGTGATAAAAGGTCTTTACAAATAATTACAATATAGGCCGAATAATTAAACAATTTATAAATGCATTATACTATTAAGAGGGAAAAGAAAACGTATCTATTTATATGAAGATGTGTGAAAGATGAGAAGGAAAATAATTTTTATCATTTTTCATGTAAATAATAAGACTTTTTCCAATTATGTTTTTCACATTCACCACTTTCTTATAAGCAATCTTTTAATGATGTTTTTATTAAATGTCCCTTATATTGTATAAGTAATATAAAAAATTTTAAATTAAAAAATAAAATTTTTTTATTTTTTATTTTTATGGAAAAGCAACAAACATTCATCGAAGAATAATGCTACACTTATTCCAATTTCTTTACACAATTTTTTTATACCCATAGCTAGTTTTTAAAATTACCACTGAATCAAAATCCAATAAAAATTTATTTCATATTCAATAGTGATTTTAAAAGTCACACCGATGTGGGTAAAAAAAAAACCTTTGTAAGGAAGCAGGATTATAAGCCTAGCATTATTCCTCAATGATTTTATAAGTGTAGCATTAAGTGTAGAATAATGCTACATTGAGGGTATTTTAGTACTTCCCTTTGGATCTTAAAGAATGTTGAATATGCTACACTTATGACTTATAGTATGAAATGAAGGTTTTTTTGTACAGACTTGGGAAAGCGAGAGACTCCAAGGGCCTGCTTGAGATTACGTTTGAGAAGCTTAAAAATGCTTTTAACACTCCAAATAGTCTATTTGAAGAAAAAAGTACTCGTTTGGTAAAAAAAAATTAAAAGCGTTTTTCAAGGTCTAAAAAGCTTAAAAATTACCAAAACTCACTTTTAGCAAAAGCTTAAAATGAAGCTTTTGCAAAAAAGTATTTTATGACTTAAAAACTCTATTTTTCAAACGCAATCCCAAACAGACTCCAAGTGTGATAGAGAACGGATAAGGGTCGAGCATTGTGACTTTTATTTTATTTATTTATTTGAATTATCAATGACTTTTATTTATTTATTTTATTGAATTATCTACGACTTTTATTTGTTTATTTTATTGAATTATATATGACTTTTATTTGTTTATTATATATGCATGGTGGAGAGGTTTCCACCATGCATTGAGAGACAATTTTTTACAATCGTAACTTATACATGCATATGATCCTTTCATTTCGTAAAATATAATATTTTTATATTTTTGCCTGCACGCCAAAACGCTATTATTGGACGACTCTATTATTTCTTTATTAAAACATGCATGAATGATATATTCTCAATTAAAAACGTGTGCTCTATTATTAGCGAATTAAATTATCCATTATTGCTTGATGGGATGACCAATTTGACCAAATCTTTTTTGTTTTAATCTTTTAACATGTCCGTATGAAAGGAAAATGGAATTTAATTTAAATGATATCTGATTTCTAATTGATTGAGTTATTCCTTAGAAACTTGTCCGAAGTTTTTGATTGCCAGCACAGATATATACTTTTTTTATCTAATTCTTTTACAAATTTGTCATTGAATATATAAAACTCATATATGAATTTCATAGTTTTAATAATGAATTTATTCATCTATTATATGGAAATGAAGAAAAAATTGATAACAAATGAAAACTAAACATTTTCCGGTTTGATAATGATGGTTTATAATGACAAGCAAGAGATGATATAGCCGAATTAACAATTAGCAATTAACATTTTTCTCTTGTGCCTTGTGGTTTTTTAATTTAAAATTTTAAATAAAATTAATAAATTTATTTTATGATCAAAATTTAAAGTTAATGTATTTAATAATTTATATAAAATAAATGTTAATACCTCTTTTAAAAATTTTAAGGGAAAAGTGACACGGTTTGGCAAACCCCCTTCACTTATTTTCCCTTCTTTTTTCGTTGTTCTCTCTTCTTTCACCTTGGCAAAAAATTAAAAAAATTTTTTAAAAAAATAAAATAAAATCTTATTTCACATTTATATCACATCAATTATTTCTTATTGCTCCTCAAACAAAAAACTCACAACATAAAGGTTTACCAAACACACCCACTATACATACTCCCTCAAACTACCAATTGTGTTAATGTATCTGCTAAGCTAATAATAAAATGTCAATACCTTCAATAACAAAAATACCCTTCTTAAAATTTTAAAAATGATTAAAATTATATTTAGTAATTTTAAATATAATTACGGATGGGGCTCTGACATCTTGCCACATAAGACTTTTATGAACACAAAATAATCTTTTTTATTGCACTATAATATTTCTCTCTTCTTTCTTTCCTTTTTTAATAAAAAAGTAATTTAAAAAAATGGTCATTATTCTGAAGAAAAAGACATTTAAAAAAAAAAAAACCAAATAAAAGAAGACCACATAAAATGTTATTATTTTAGAATTTTTTTTATTTTTTTTTTTAAATAACTAATCTATAATTTTTCTTTTTTAAATGTCAAATCAGTTTCGATGCAAAGGAGCCTTGCACACCGAATCTTAAAATAATAGCAATAAAACGGTCCCACCAACATAGTTGTCAAATAATGGTAAAGGACAAAAAGTGCACATAAGAGTAAACGACAAAAACTGGAAATAGGCTTGACCTTAATGACAGCCATGGATTGCGTAGCCTTATATAAACAATTCCCACGACAAAAAAGGAAAAACAATTTAATCATAATTTTTTTTTTTTTTTTTTGTAAACAATTTAATCATAAATTGGGAGAGCCATAAATATCACTCAAGGTATAATTTCCGTCTTTTTTTTTTTTTTTTTTTTTTATAAGTAAGGTATAATTTCCGTCATTGTTGTCTGTTGAAGAATTTGTCCAATGAAATCTTTCCAAGTCTATGTAACAAGGGTTGGATGTAACAATTTTTTAAAGGGCAAGCTTGCGGCCCACCTCGGCTACCCCTTCAATTTTTATTTTTATTTTTAAAATTTTTAGATTTAAATTTTAAAATTAAATTAATAAAAAATTAATATTTTAATGAGGTGAAATGATGCGTTTTGATTGGGACTAATGGTTGTTAAAAAATTTTGATGGTAGGAATTTTATTGTTATTTCGATTGATCCAGAGAGTAAATTTTTTTTTTTTAAAAAAAAAAAAACTAAAGGATTTTTAAATTTTGACTCAGGAATTTATTATACAATTATCCTTAAAAAAATGACTACATAAGAAAAAAGTTTGTCTAAAATATAAAAATTTTAAACTATTTAAATGTAAAAATTTATCTAAAATAAATGTATACATGTACAAGTATTGCATGACGGGTGTTTAAAAAGAGTTTCATATTATTATTATTATTATTAGTTTTTTTGTAGGTGTTTTGTAAGTAGTTTATGTCTTTAGGTTTTAACTTGTTAAGTCATTATACATGGACTTAATGTAATCACAAAATACACATTTTGTTTGGTGAGTAATGCGAAGTGTTGCCAGCTTGTCCTGAGTCTTCAACTTGCTTCTTATAATTATTTTGACTACACAATTGGTAGGCCTTTGGGAGGAAATTGGTGTGACGAGACTCGTCTAACTTGTTTATCCACGAGAGAAATGCTAAACTTTTTTTTTTTTTTTTTCAAATCGATTATTGGATCTGATCTAATAGTTGATTTAAACAAAAGATAGATGTGAGATGTATCACAAAATATGAAATATCATTTCTCTTATCCATAGTGGTATGATAAGATTCGTTTGAACCAATTAATCATGATCATGATGATGCCTGAGATGAGGCACAACTAACACCGCAATCGAAAGGGACCTAATTACCATTATGAGTGGTGATTCAATGGCTTCAAAATAATTTTCATGTGGTTAGATAAACAATAGAACATAAGTTCGACTCTATCTATCCTAACATATCGAGGTGAAAATTGGGAAAGAAAGCAATTAATGAATGAATCGGGATCTTCTACAATTCCTTAAAGGATTGTGATAGACCTTTTTTTTTTTTTTTTTTTTTTACTGGGAAGAAAACAGACAAAACGGGGTGGGTTCTCTAACGACAAAACCTAAACGGAAAAGGCAATATAGAGATGTAAATGAAAACAAACAATAAGGGCCGCACTAAGTGGCTCACAGAGGCGAAATGGCTCGGTTAGAAGCCCCATGCGATAAAGACAACCACCATGATTAAGTGATACTTGCATAGGAAGTATTACTAAGAACTGAACAGAATCAAAGAATTTGTCGACGAAGAACAAACGCCAGTTAAAAAACGCCAATTGTGATAGACTTGTTTGTACATAGAGCCAATCAAGAGCCTCTCACAGCCACTTGCTGGACAGGAATTAGAAGAAAAATGGTTGGAATGAGGAAATTCCAATAGGCAATTAAATGTTCATGGCTGTCAAACAAATGAGTGTTGGGAAACAAATAAAGAACACATAAAAATATGTGGTTGAATGGTCTGGGAGTAGCTCCGTCAGCTACTCAATTGGACACATGGTGGGGCAAAGTAGATCTTGGACCACGCCATGCCTCAATCCCAATCTCCCATGTATTCATATTTCATGCCATGTGTTCTCTGGATATTGGGGATTTCAAATTCGAAACGTGCTAATTATTAATTTTGGTTTCCCACTTGCCCCATTTGGACGACTCTTTCCTGAAATATATGAATCAATGACAGCTAGATCCACAAAACTTCTGCCTACCTTCCTTAATTATCAACAAGAGCAAAATGGCATGTCGGAGTACAACAAAATAGTTAAAAGAATTGTTTTGATTAATTTTGTAGTAATTTTTTTTGGAAAAAATGTAAAATTAGTTGTTGTGGTTTATCTGATTTACAATTAGCTTCATGCGGTATCAAAATGAACTCAAATGTCCTTGACGTATACCAAAAAACCAATTTAGTCTCTACAGTCAAATTTTGTATACTAATTTAACAGATTCTGTTAGTGTGACACTGACTTAAATATGCCAAATAACACAATTTAGTTAGCTCTAACGTTTCACGCTATCATAATCTGTTAAGTTAGTAAACAAAATTTGGTTGTAGGGACTAAATTTTTTTTGGTGTACTTCAAGAACCTTTGAGTTTATTTTAATACCACATAGAGTTAATTACAAATCGGGTAAACCACATGGACTGATTTTGCATTTTTTTTCTTTTTTTTTTCAAAACTACTTCTCATCCGGGTTAGAAAAACTGAGACCTGCACTGTTGCTAAACAACGTTACTCAACAAATCTTAAAAAAAAAATACTAATATTTGGACCTAGAAATAATTGGAATTTGGATGCTCTCAAGTTGGTTGGTTGGTATAAATAGAAAGACCCAAAAAAAATGTGAAAAGACAATTTTATCCTTATTTTAAAACCAATTGGATCTTATCCATTTTAAATGAACCAAAGAGAATCCTTGTCCAAATACTCCAAATCCTGTCGATTCATTCTAGAAGGCAACATTGAATAATTTTGTCCTCATTTTAAAACCAAGTGAATCCCTCCCGTTAAAATGGGCCACAGAAAGGCTAAGGTCATTGATGACACTTACGGTGTTGGGTGACTTGGGTCCTAAGCGCATTCATTGAATTAAAGAATCTTTGATGTTAACACGTCGGCCATTACTGATCACATGGTTGTACTCTTTTTATTTTATTTTGTCGAGCAATACAAAGGAAAGGGACATAATTTTAGTACTTATTAACAAGTGATTTTCATTCCACGGTATTTTTGTCCTTCTATATATTATATCCAACGCACCTGACCGTGCCTATATATATATATATATTTTTTTTTTTTGAGAAATGATATGGTTTTTTTATTTATGTTTTTTTATTTTGGTTATTTTTTACATTTTACGTGGATATTATTTTCTAAAAAAAAATATATAAAATTGGTCATTGTGATTAGCTTAAATTACAAATCACTCCATGAGATATAAAAAATAATTTATAGGTCCATGTAGTTGGCGTAAATCACAAATTACTCCATGTGCTATAAAAATTAATTTATAGGTTATCAGGGTAAGCCAAAATAACAGTTTACTCTCTAAAATCAATTTCCATGCTCTAAAGACAAATGTCGGTTTAGTAAAAAGAGTAACCAAATTTTCTCAAACTTAATTTGAATGAAAACTTTGTCACAATTTATTAATTTAAATGTTGTTTTTATTTATTTTTCAATGGTTAGAAGATATGACTCTTAAATTCTCGCAAAATGCTCCAAAATAGTGACAAGGAAGATAAAAGTGAGAAAATGTTACGCACAAAGTAAAATTTTGGGGATATAAGAGATTATGTTAATTTACTATAGGAGTATGACTTAGAATGAGGGTTGATGTGAGTTGATGTCCTAAAATGATGTGAAAAATCTCAGTTGTCATTTTTTAAAGTAAAAAATTAATACTAAAATGTATCACGTTTTTATTGGGTATGGCGTGACAAAGTTACAAATTTTGTTAAGTTATTTAACATAAATTAATTTTAATGAGTAAACTGTTATTTTGACATATCTTGAAGATTTATAAATTATTTTTTATATTACATGGCCTAATTTGTAATTTAGGCCAATTATAATAACATATAAATTATTTTTTATACGACATAAAATAATTTGTAAGATGACGAAAATACCATAACAAATTGTAACATTTCTCTATTTTTTCTGCATCCCAAAAGAAAGTGGTTATTTTTTTGTACACTAATAGCAATAGCAACCAAATGACAAGACAAGTGAAAAAACCAAAAAAAAAAATGAAAAGACAAGGCACTATTTTCCGGACAATATATCATATGTTGTGATCCCGAAGATGGAGTCGTATCCTAAATCACCAACAAGGAGTTCTGTATCAACAAGAATTCAAATTGTCAACTACCAACAGGGTGTCCCTTGTTAACAAGAGTTCAAATTGCCATCAACAATCCTTATAGATCATGTTGTGATGAAGTAACAAGTCAAACAAGGTTAATTAAGAAAAAAAACAAAACAAAACAAGTCAAAAAAGGTTGCGTTTGTGGTGACCTAAGATTAAGAAGTATGTTGGTAATGTGAGTGTTTTTGATAGATATTTTAGTTTTATGTTTATCTTTTAGTCTTTGTCATGTTTATGATAACTCTATTATTGTGTCCTATCTCTTAAAAGTTTATGGATTATATAAGGTGATGTGATGTTATAGATGATGATGATGAATCAATGAAGTATTTTTACTAAAGTTTCTGCTATTCAAATGAGATTTTTCTTAATTAGGCGTAATTTTTCTCTTTCTCTTTTATCTGATGAGACTCTACCAAATTTTATTGTTGCTACGGAAGACTTGATTTTAACTTAAATTCTTCTAAATTAACGTAAAATTTTATCTTTATTTTCCTTTGTTATTCCTTTAAGCTGCCTCACAAACTTTCTCTTCTTTTACAATTTTCTTATTAAACCTTAATTTTAATATTTGAATTATTAAATCAAAATTTAAATATCACTTTGTCACCCCCATTAATCTTAAGTATAAAAATTAATGAAGATTATATTAGCTTGATTTGAAGATGATTTGGGAGATTAAATCACCATATGTTCAGAGATTTGATTAAGTTTATATTGGATTCAAATCATCTGTAAACTCTCTAATTAATAAAGTTATTTGTATTGTAAACTGGATGAAAGTCTTTGGTTGTTTTCAACCGGAGAGGAATTAATTAGTTCAATTAGTTATAACATAAGGGTAAAATGATTCAATCAAAAAGTAAAATGACCATTTTACTCTCATATTATAACTAACCAGTTCCTCTTAAGTTGTTCGAAAGTCATAAGTTGAACTATCATAATTTTTTTATTTCTTTCTCGTTCTCGCCACGTGTTATATGTGACGTGATTTCAATCATGTACAGTCACCAAACAGATAAGGTTTAGTTGAACTTGAATGACATATTAAGATACTTTAGGGGTATAACGGTATTTAGGTTTTATAATTTTGATTACATGTCGTCAAGTTCATTATAATCTATCGCGCTTGGGTTCAACTGTTGATTTGATACGAAAAAGTGGACAAAAATGGGAAGATGTATTTAGTGCCCCCACAGTCCAGGATAGTGACCGTGATGCTCAGCTTCGCAATGGTCCCTACTATAATTACATGCTAAATCAAATTAGGTGAGGAAAAAAAAAAAAAATCAAATTAGGTGAGAAAAGTGATTGATGAAAGAATTTTTTGGGCCATAGGGTAACCAAAAAAAAACTGAACCCTATGCTTCATTATAGGATAATTAGAAGAATCCTAAACCTCTATGTAAACGAAAATCATTTAAAAAAGAATAAAAAAAAGTTATTTTGCTTTTTTTTTTTTTAACATTCTTTTAGTATACTTGGCTGAAATGTATGGTATGTTTAATTCATTCTAAAAAAGTTTAATTAAGATTGATATAAGTGGAATTAAGCATGCTACATCAGTTTAGCTGAATATGTCGACACTACAAAAAAATATGTGTTTTTTGACGTGGCAAACAGTAACTTATGTTTGCCACGTCAAAAACTTTTGACGTGTCTAAGCAAGCACGTCAAAAAATTTTTTGTTGACGTGTCTTATTTTTACACGTCAAAAGTTTTTGACGTATCAAATTGACACGTCGAAAACTTTTGACATGTGGAATTAACACGTCAAAAACTTTTGACGTGTCAATTCCACACGTCAAAAAGCTTTTTTAATAAAAAAAAAATTAACATTAATTTTGATATAAACAAATATGCATTAACAAACAATTAATGTTAATTGGCATAAAAAATTAATTTTTATTGTCATTAGTATAAATTATAGTTTATTATCATTAGTATAAATTATAATTTTTATAAATATATGTGTACCAATTAATATATAAATATATGCATGCATAATCATTCTATATATATATTGTGTACCAATTAATATAATTATTACATGCAAGCATATAATTCAACCATTTCATTAATATTAATTTGAACATCATATATATATATATATTATATATCATGCATGCATAAATTGATCAGTCTAGTAATATTAATATGATAGCTAGCCATATTATTTTTTTAAAAAATATATAAAACATATTTGATACATTTATTTTTTAAGACCCACAAACCTCACATGAACTCGGCAAACACAACATATGTGGTCAGTCAGTTGATACATCTAATTATCTATACATCTAAAATATTAATTTATTTATTCTCTAATTAATTGTAATTGGATAATGTGTTATATAAGAGGAAAAAATTATATGATAGAGTAAATATAATTTTAATAAAATTAAAATAAATATAATTTATAATAATTTAAATAACATAATATATTTAATTATTTATTATAAGTTTTTGTGTGGCACGTCAAAAAGTTTTGACGTGTCATGCATGACACGTCAAAA
>NC_081548.1:18039392-18115628 GCF_901000735.1 Corylus avellana | reverse complement strand
TGAGATTCTTGAGAGTTGGGATTATTATTATTATTAATACTAATTAAGTCATTATTATTAATACTAAACGGTTGAGAATCTTGAGAGTTGAGATTATTAATTTATTATTATTATTAATACTAATTATTATTATTAATACTAAACGGTTGAGAATCTTGAGATTAATATTATTAATATGATTAATTGATTATTATGAATATGATTATTATTATTATACTATACCCTTGTAACCCTTGATCTTAATTGAACCTAGGCTATGTACACACATTAATATGATTATTATTATTATTATTAACTTATGAATTAGACATTGGACATTAAACCTATAAATAATAATATAGTCTATACTCTACACTAACTTAGTTATATACTTATACTATACTCTTGATCTTAATCAAATTAATTGTACACACATTAATTGAACCTATGAATATGATGATAATTATTATTATTATTTACTTATACTATACCCTTGACCTTAATCAATTAATTGTACACACATTAATTGAACCTATGAATATGATGATGATTATTATTATTATTTTTAACTAATTAATAGGACATTGAACATTAAACCTATAAATAATAATATAGTCTACACTCTACACTAACTTAGTTATATACTTATACTATACCCTTGATCTTAATCAAATTAATTGTACACACATTAATTGAACCTATGAATATGATGATAATTATTATTTTTATTTACTTATACTATACCCTTGATCTTAATCAATTAATTGTACACACATTAATTGAACCTATGAATATGATGATGATCATTATTATTATTTTTAACTAATTATTTGGACATTGAACATTAAACCTATAAATAATAATATAGTCTATACTCTACACTATCTTAGTTATATACTTATACTATACCCTTGATCTTAATCAAATTAATTGTACACACATTAATTGAACCTATGAGATGATAATTATTATTATTATTTTTAACTAATTAATTGGACATTGGACATTAAACCTATAAATAACCTATAAATAATAACATAGTCTATACTATATACAATGTTAGTTATATACTTATATTGTACCCTTAGATCTTAATCAATTAATTGTACACACATTAATTGAACCTATGAATATGATGATGATTATTGTTATTATTATTTTTATTATTGACTAATTAATTGGACATTGGACATTAAACCTATAACTAATAACATAGTTTATACTCTATACAATGTTAGTTACATTATTATACCATACCCTTGATCTTAATTAATTAATTGTGCACAAATTAATTGAACCTATGAATATGGTTATTATTATTATTGTTATTGTTATTGTTAACTTATGAATTGGACATTGAACATTAAACCTATAAATAATAACATAGTCTATACTATATACAATGTTAGTTATACACTTATACTATAGCCTTATATCTTAATTAGTTAATTGTACACACATTGAACATATGATTATTATTATTATTATTATTATTATTATTATTATTTTGGAATTGGGCAATGGACATTAAACCTATAAATAATAACATAGTCCATATAATATTAGTTACACTATAGCCTTACATCTTAATTAGTTAATTGTATACATATTGAAGTTATGATTATTATTGATTAATAACATGTTTAATTATTTTGTTAGTTACATTGTCGTGTGGGTTGGGTCGGGTCGGATGACAAACGGGTCGAGCTCACGAGCCCTAAACAAGTCGGGTAATTTTCGAGCTACACGAGTCAAGCTCACGATCCCTTAACGAGTTTGGGCGAGCCGGGCGATTATCGAGTTAAACGATTCGAGCTCACGATCCCTTAACGAGCACGGGCGATCTCGACTTAGACGAGTCGAACTCACGAGCCCCCATCGAGCTTACTCGAGCGAGTCAGGCATGTGTCACTAGCTAATCGAGCGAGTTTCAGCAGTAACGAGCGAGCTAATACAGTGTCGAGCTCGAACTCGGGTCGAGCTAAGTCGAGCGGGTATCGAGCAATCTGTCGAGTGTGTTGGCTCATTTACAGGCCTAGTCACGAACAAAGTGAAAATTAATCTCCATGTGCTTGATACAGACACAGAAAGTGGAGTTTCAAGAAAGATATATGGCACCATTGTTGTCATATCACAGGGTAGGTGGTGTAGGGAGAAAAGTGCCAAGGTCGTGAAGAATGGATAAGAGCCAAATGAGTTTGGTGGTAGTGGTAGCAAGGGTTTGGTATTCAAATTTTTAGTGTTGGAATGATAGAAAACTCATGAAAGAACAAAGGAACGCTACGAAGAGTGAAGGGATTTTTTACAAAACAAAACAAGTGCAGGAAAAGTGAGAGACTACAAAAGACAACATCATTACCAAAAACTTACAACACTTCATAAACACAATTACCAAAGTAACACAAGTACCAAAAACCTTCACAAAAAGACATAAAAACAAATTCCTATCAAGGCTTATGTGTACGTATATGCACAATAGCCTTATTTTATTTATAGGTGGCATCTTTTTCGTGTGCTATGTGTTCACCACTCTTCTGATGCCTTTTATTATTGCTGCTAACTATCAAAAACTCTTGTTAGCTTTTTGATGACTGAGTGTGAGCTGGCAGATTTTATTATTGATGGATTTGTCTTTTGCAAGGGTCCACCAAGCTTCTATCTGATCTTCAATCTTCCATAGCATTGATTAAATTAACATATTCTTCTCTGTCTAAAGAAGTTGAAGAAATAAAGCTTTGGTTGTCGTCTAGCATACATAGGTGTTCTATGTCATCAGTCAATAACTCCAGTTCATACGGTAGATCAAGATTTTTTCTTGTTGCCATATTGTCAAGTAGCTTCTCTGCTTCTTCAATTTGTTCTTGACTCTGAGGGTAATCAATTGGAACTTCAGTAACAAATAGCCATCTACCATCTATTGTCATGAATTTTTTAAATGGTGAATCTTTAATTTCTTTTGCTTTATCGGAGAGAATAACTAGACTTTGAGCCTAGTAGTCCATCTCTTCAACATAAACAAGACTTAGAGTATCTTCCATGTTTTTTTCTTCAAATTCTTCTTCATTAGAGGCCTTCAGTACCCAAATCGATAACGCTGGAAGAATTTTTCTCAGACTCTCCATCCTACTGAACTTGTTATCCAGAAGGTGAAATATGTGCCCCATTTTAAGTTTCTTACTAGATAAGATAACATAGTCTTTATCATAGTAGGAAACTGGCACCATTGTTCTGCTGCTAGGACTTGAAAAATCACTTGATTAGTGATTCCCCATTCTATATCTTCAACGAACCATTCTTCACGATTTATGAGAATTGTCAACTTCGAGATTCCTTCATGAAGATTAATTTTTTGATGGCTACGATTTAAGATCGTTTTGATCTTGACTCCCTGTTCTTCAAGTTTTTCTTGAATCATTTGAAGGACATCATGAGGAAGTAAACATTTTGCTTTTTCAAATAAAATAATTCTCCTTGCCTTTTGAATTTCCGGATCTAAAATTTCAGTATCCAAAAGATCAATTATGCAAAGAAAATTATTCAATTTTGGAAAATTTGTTTCTTCGTCCCATTTTGCCTGTTTGAAAAAGATAAACATAAAGATTTTTGAACTTTTCTAATTTTGCTATTTGGTCAGATATTTTTTTCTGCCAAACAACTTATATGCTGTCTGAATCTCCCATTTTGGTTTAAAATTTGGGACTTTTAAACACCATTGAGTTCATTGTATATATCTCTCGGGATTCCAGGATTATAAAAAAGGTTATGGAAGAAATTTCATAAAAAATCTCTCTAAAAAAGAAACCCCTATTTTTGAAAAATTGAAAAAGGATAAGGAATTCATCTGGACTAAAAAAAAGATTCAGAATTAATAAAACAAATCAAAAATGATTAAGAAGTTTTACCAGAAGTCTATTTTCCTCGAAAAGGAGATAAACTTATTCTTGAAACGTACAGATGCTTCCGACAATTGTTGGGGATGCGTTTTAAAAGCAATTCCAGAAAAATTATGGACCGAGTACGAACCCCCTACTCAGCAGTGTCATTTAGGAATTAGAGCCAAAAAAAGACCCTATTCCTAAGAAACTTAAAAAATAAGAATTGATATGTGGTTATAATTTTGAAAAATTTAAAACAAATGAACATAATTACATCATATTTGAAAAGGAATTTTTGGCTATTAAATTAGCAATACAAAGTTTTCATATCTATGTTGCTCCAGAAAAGTTTATTATCAAAACAGATAATAAAGCTATTAAAGATTTTCTGACAAATAAAAGAAATATTATCGAAGAAAGAAGATTAAAGTGGTATAATGCTATTGCTAATTATTCTTTTGAAGTAGAATTTATAAAAGGCACTAATAATTTTATTGTAGATTATCTTAGCGGAAACCATAATGAAGAACTGCTAAACAAGCAGCTAATAGAAATTAAATTTTTGCAGAAATCCATGGACCTTCCCAAACCGGAACAATGGAATGGGTCACTATAGCCAAAAAGGCTCGGAACGCCCAAACAAGGTGTAAGTTGTATTTAAAGGGTTCCAACCAGGAGGTTCCAACCAGGAATCTTTACTACGTGGAAACAATGCCATTTCCAAGTTAATGGTTTCAAAGGTGCCTATTACAAGGCATATAATACGTTTGACGAAGCTAAACAAGCTTTTTCTAACTCTATGGAATCTGCAGGATCACTTAAACAACGTTATCCGATGATTGAACAGTCTAAACAAGACTTTTTAGGCATTAAAGATTTTTATAAACCTGGAATCCTCAGAGATATATACAATGAACTCAATGGTATTTGGCAGTCCCAAATTTTAAACCAAAAAGAGAGATTCAGACAGTATATGAGTTGTTTGGCAGAAAAAAATATTTGACCAAACAGCAAAATTAGAAAAGTTCAAAAATCTTTATGCCGATCTTTTCAAATAGACAAGATGGGACGAATAAACAAATTTTCCAAAATTGAATAATTTTCTTTGCATAATTGATCTTCTGGATAATGAAATTTTAGATCCTGAAATTCAATAGGCATGGAGAATTCTTTTATTTGAAAAAGCCAAATGTTTACTTCCTCATGATGTCCTTCAAATGATTCAAGAAAAACTTGAAGAATAGGGAGTCAAGATCAAAACAATCTTAAATCCCAGCCATCAGAAAATTAATCTTCATGAAGGAATCTCGAAGCTGACAATTCTAATAAATCATGAAGAATGGTTCATTGAAGATATAGAATGGGGAATCACTAATCAAGTGATTTTTTAAGTCCTACACTACAAAAAAATATGTGTTTTTTGACGTGGCAAACAGTAACTTATGTTTGCCACGTCAAAAACTTTTGACGTGTCTAAGCAAGCACGTCAAAAAATTTTTGGTTGACGTGTCTTATTTTTACACGTCAAAAGTTTTTGACGTGTGGAATTGACACGTCAAAAGTTTTTGACGTGTTAATTCCACACGTCAAAAGTTTTCGACGTGTCAATTCCACACGTCAAAAAGCTTTTTTAATAAAAAAAAAATTAACATTAATTTTGATATAAACAAATATGCATTAACAAACAATTAATGTAAATTGGCATAAAAATTTAATTTTTATTGTCATTAGTATAAATTATAGTTTATTATCATTAGTATATATGTATGCATGCGTGTATATATATATATATATACATATATGCATGCATAATCATTCTATATAATTATTACATGCAAGCATATAATTCAACCATTTTATTAATATTAATTTGAACATCATATATATATATGATGCATGCATAAATTGATCAGTCTAGTAATAGTAATATGATAGCTGCCCATATTATTTTTATAAAAATATATAAAACATACTTGTTACATTTATTTTATAAGACCTGCAAACCTCATATGAATTCGACAAACACAACATATGCGGCCGGTTAGTTGATACATTTAATTATCTATACATCTAGAATATTAATTGAATATATTATTCTCTAATTAATTTTAATTGGACAGAAGAAATATATATATGATAGAGTAAATACTATTTTAATAACATTTAAATAAATAATATTTTTTTATGAAAATAGTTTAAATAAGATAATATATATATATTATAATATATATTTATTATAAGTTTTTGACGTGTCATGTGTGGCACATCAAAAACTTTTGACGTGTCATGCATGGCACGTCAAAATGTTTTGACGTGTCAAGCATGACACGTCAAAAAAGATATTAATTTTATATATATATATATATCAAAACTAATTTTAATTTTGATATAAAAAAATATGTCATAAACAACACTTAATGTTAATTCGCATAGAAAATTAATTTTGATTGGATAGAAAAATTATATATAGTTTATCATATTAGTATAAATTACTTGGTATATATATATATGATGCATGCTTAAATTGATCAGTCTAGTAATATTAATATGATAGCTACCCATATTATTTTTGTAAAAATATATAAAACATAATTGACACATTTATTTTATAAGACCTGCAAACCTCATATGAATTCGACAAACACAACATATGCGGCCGGTTAGTTGATACATCTAATTATCTATACATCTAGAATATTAATTTATTTATTTATTCTCTAATTAATTTTAATTGGACAGAAGAAATATATATATGATAGAGTAAATACTATTTTAATAAAATTTAAATAAATAAAATTTTTTTATGATAGTTTAAATAAGATAATATATATATATATATAAGTTTTGACGTCTGTGTGTGTGGCATTAGCTTCCGGACCCTGACATACCCTTTTGTTGATAAGCATAGCAGCCTTGGCGTCAAAGAGGGTTTTTAGTGTGATACCGTTGATGCGTCAAAAACCCCTAGTCAAAAACTAACCCCATTTTTGTAGTGCGAGAGATTAATGCAAAATAACATTTTTCTTTAAAATATTAGCATTTCTTATTTTATTTTATTAATGAAGGTACCTAGAGTGGTTTATTTAGGTTTAGAAGAAGAATTCATGGAAGGATCATCCATAGTTATTTCAGTCGGTTTCAGGGAAGGATAAATTGGTCCAGAGACTAGAGGTACTCTGAAGTCTAAGTCAACCCAAATCCTAGCTAAGAGAGTAAAACTTGTAAAAAGAGGTAATACAGAGTCCCAATGGGGCATAGTGTCCGTGAGAGATGTACAAATGAGTGCCTGAAACCCTAAGTCAAAGAGAAGATAGTCTGTAGTACATCCCGGGTCTTGGACCTGGTGTGGCTTAGCTAGGCATGGTTTACTTTCTTTTTTTTTTTTTAATCTATAAGGCGGGAATGAGCGATCAGTGTAATTTCTCCCATTGAGCGTGACCATCGAGGTTCCCACCCGCTGTGGAATGTTTGGTTTGAGCCATAACTACTGCCTGAGAAATCGAGTCCGTCACCACAGCCTACCAAAGTGTAAGTTGATAAAGCCCCTTCTTAATAGCATCTAGTTTGCGAACTACTATCGCAAGCGGGTTCGAATCCATGACCACTAGGAAGAAAGGAGGGGGGGAATTGAACCCTATCCCCTACTGCTTTACCAACTCAATTACCACCTTGGTGGTAGGCATGATTTGCTTGTTTGTATGTAATATGGTCCTCCGAGACTCATAATAATCTTAATCTAAAAAATAAAAATAAAAATCTATATAACAATAAGATATTAAGATAATAATTATACTTTCATACAATTTATTCCATCTTATCTCTATATTCCTCGCCTTGTCAATTTTTGATCACCTATCAGAAACGTAATTCGACAAGATGGCTAGGATTGTTGTAGTTGTCTGTCTATATATATATATATATATATATGACAATCCTAGTAAATGCCTACTTGGCTGTCGTCCAATTATATGCTTGCAGCAGCATATTAGATTTCCTTGAACTTTTGTGGATAGGGCTACCCTCCAATAATGTTTGTTTGTTTATTATTTTTGTATAACTTCAAAGATTTTCCACATCAAAGCTTCAAGGGTTACACCGCTGGCATTGCTTAATTCCAATATATATGATATATTGACGATATTCTTCTCAACACCCTGTGACAGCCAAACAAAACCGTACCCACGATGCTTTGTTGGCAATGGCAGCTAATTAATCTTCAACTTTTAGAAGATAAACAGTAGTTTAGAATGACATAAACACGGTTCTGTCAAATACCCACGACTTATAGAATTAAAATCTATATATATCCACATTATTTGAGAGATTGAGCATGATCTTTAATTTGCTTCTTATGCTACCTTGAGTTTTTTTTACTTGAGATTATGTTTAATAGCCTCATCGACTCCTCTTTAAAGGCCAAAAAATAAAAACCCTATACATGGTGGTTTATTAAATATGTATGCTACTTTGGGGTGGTGATTTGTTAAATATATTTGAGAGGTGTGGTTGATGTTTATTTAATGCTCTCATCTACTCCCCAAATTACTCAATTAATTACTTAACCAAAAACACGGTTTTCTAAGTGTGTAAGCTGCCTTATATTTATGATTTATTTGTATATATAAACAGCAACTTTATATGGGCTTGAACCTTATAGAAATATAGTTATTATTGTTGGCTAGACTGTACGGTCGGCCTCTGCATGTGATGGGAATCAGCAAATGAATTCTAAATTAGGTCTAGTGATTTGATAGGATTGCTTTGTAATATATTGTGTTGTAATTGTTGTTGGAATGTTTTGTCACAGATTTGTCGAAAGAGAAGATTGTTAGGTTTTATTTTTGTATTTGGAAAATCCATGAGTCAACGTTGGTTTTTGGGTTGTAATGCTTACCGTTTGAGTTAAGGATTAAGTCGATGTAAAAATCGGTCTAATACATGAAAGTGATTCTTATAGAAAAAAGCCATATATTCTAGAGCCAATATGGTGGGAGGGGAATGAGTCATTTCCCTCATTACAAATTGAGTCTTCAAAGTTATAAAGGTTTTGTAAGTAAGAATAATCCGTAACACAAGTCTTTTATAATGGATGGATGACTTTGGGGTTAGCTGCCCGAGTTGCTCCCGAAATGGTTTTACTTTTAAAGAGTTCTTCAAAAGATGCACTTTGTTAATAAAATTATTGTGTTGCTTAATTATGCTTTTGTGGATTTTAGTATGGATAATTTTTGTTTCAACTTGGATCCATTAGCCAATAGCCCTTGATGCCATTGTAAAAGGTAAAACCAAGAAATATGCATTTTCTTGAACTTGGATTTAGCTTCGACCACCCTCCACTTTAGATAGGAGCCAATGCCGAACAACTAAATATTTTCAAAATTGAATAATTCATTGGCTTATTTGTCCATTCTTCCTCTAGAACCTTAGAATCTGTTGCTTCATAGGAGAGATTGGTTTGCGATCAAACATACATAATTAATTAATGCCACAACCTACAAATTTTCTAACATGATTTTGCTCATCCTTTCACTAACTTTGTTTTGTTGTGGAGCCCCTTTAACTATAAAGCGACATACGATCCAAAGAAAGTATTAGTCGTATTTGCGGTATATTAATCTAAAATTATTAGACATATTTTCTATTACTCCAAAAAAATTGAAAAAAAAAAAAAAGGAGAGACAAATTAATATATTCACAAATTCAAATTGGGTTAGGATTGAAATTAATATTTTCACAACAATGATAAGAAGATCTTCACGTAGAAGGCTTGAACGGCACCGTTTCCATTCCAATTTTTGTATATGCTACGTGGAGCCTCGTCGTTCCCAAGATGTCAAAACCATTGGACTCATCACCAAATTCTCTCCCATCTCGTCGGGAATGTTTGAAACGCAGCGTCCAAAAGACGCGGTGACGATATTTTCATGTTTTCGACACTCGCAACTGCTATTGGGCTCCACTCACGACTTTTTGTCATCCACCTATATGTCCACGTGGGTAAATGCATATTTTTTTTCAACACGTACAAAGTAAAACGCACATGTTAAATGTGATAACTACGATGAATTTTAGAGCTTATTTATTTATTTATTTTTTCTTTTCTTCTGAGCAAGCACAATCTGAGCTGCCTCTTATCCCGGCTACGAGCTACGTACCCCCAAGAAAAGAGGAAAAGACGAAGAAACAGACATGAATAAAAAATCTAATGAAGCATCCATCCAGCTTCACCCTATTTCTTACTCCAACGACAAATAATGTTATGATTTTAAGAGTACGTTTGAAATTGTATTTAACAAATAAAGTTTTTAAGTCAAAAAAATTTTTTGGGCAAAAGCTTTATTTTTAAGCTTTTGCCAAAATTGCTTTTTAGCTATTTTTAAACTTTTTGAACCCTTAAAAGCGTTTTTTAGTTTTTTATCAAATAAATTTTTTTTTCTTCAAACGGGCTTTTTGAGTGTTAATAACACTTTTAAACATCTCAAACGCAATCACAAATAAGTCATAAAAACACTATTTTTTTCTTCTCACAAATCTATCTATTCAAAGTATATATTATTTGTGATCAGAGTCAATATGTCGTCACGCCGAATATAAAATTAGACGTAGCATGTTGAGTATGAAATCAAATTGGTTGCAATAATAGTGTATTAAAATATCTTATTACCGTGCATTGAATAAATGTGTGAACCCGATAAAAACAAAAGACAAAAAAAAGAGAAGAAAAGAAGCTACCATATAATTATCTCCTTGCAAATGGACACATGGCTTAAGGATTCTCTCGCGCGTGTTAATTCAGAATAGAATAGACTCGTAAATGACCACCCCAGAAAAAGGTTTACCTAGTAATTGTGTATATTAATTAAAAAGCATGGAGTCTTTTTCAAATGGTCAAAAAAATCTAGCAATTAAAGTTTATTAAATAGATAATAATTGACGCAGATGGAGTTTTGTTTCATCATCAACTCCATGGTCGGTGTTTGAGCTCCCTATCCAAACCGGAGTGGCCGACTTAATCTAGAAAACACCATATGGCCGGTGTTATATATATATATATATATATATATATATATATATATATGAAGGCAAATTATTATGATGTTAATTAGAAAAATTAAGCTCTTTAACCTGTTAAATTTTTTTTAACATCTCACTTGGCGATCTGCCATGAGTAGCCAAGCCGCTTAGTAGAGATTAGGGACGCATGACATGAAATTAACGAGTTAATTAAGGTTGAAATGTCTGACCTATTTAATTAAATGAATCAGGTTAAGGTTGGGCTATATAATCTTAAACATATGCTTCAACACAATCCGAACCCAACACGTGACATTTAGTACTAACTACTAAGGGTTAAAATCGAGGATGTAAGCTGTTCAATTAAATGGGTCAGGTTATGATTGGCCTATATTGTCTTATACATGTATCTCGATACGACCCGAATTTAACACGCTACATTTAGCTGACAAAATTTTAAACGAAATTAAATGGGTTAGGGTGTTCGAGCTGTTCAATTAAATGGGACAGAATATAGTTGATCTATATAATTTTATATATAGGCTTCGCCAAACGACATTTAACAATGTCAATTTTTTATATGAAATTAAATAAAATAGGATTAGGGTTAAGGTTAGAGTCGAGGAATTCGGTCATTTAGTTAAATAGATCGAACAATGATTTACATATATAACCTTATACGGTTGTACCCATTGCTCAACAAGAAGCCGTGAACAGCAGGTGGAAAAGATATTCTTAGTACAAATTACTCTGCCACTCAGCAATTTTGGGTTATTTTATTTCTCTAAAATTAGAAAAAAAGAAGTCTAAATTACCATGTGACTGCACTGCTGACGAAACTTGACACTAACGGCTACCTTCCATTCAAATCACGTTTCCTGCTCTTCACCAAATAGCCAACGGGTCATCCTCCGTTCCATCTAAAGGAAGACTATGAAAAGCCAAGTCTTCCAAGCCTCTCTCATAAATCACACATCTTTGAAGACATGAGAGCCAGGAGTATGACAGCTGCAAGCAAGAAGCACGAGCTATCTCCCACAATAAATCACCTTTCATCCGATTTCGACAATAATATAGCCGTAGAGCAGAGCGGTTACAAGAAGCACCTGCAGGGAGTGTAGAAGCGCAGGCTGTTGGGGAAGATCGAGAATATATATATATTTTTTCATATCGGAAAATGGGATTTGCTGCCAACACCATAGGAAAGTACAAACTTGGTCGGACAATCGGAGAAGGAACTTTCGCCAAGGTTAAGCTTGGCGTGGACAGCACCTCCGGCAACTATGTCGCCGTCAAGATCATTGACAAGCACATGGTGATGGAATGCAATCTTAAGTCTCAGGCAAAATTTCCAATCTCTGTTTCTCTGTTTTTTTTTTTTTGGTCTTCTTCCACCTACCGTAAAAGTAAAAGCTTTCTTCTTTCTATTTCAGGTGCAGAGAGAAATTAGAACAATGAAGCTTCTGCATCACCCCAACATCGTACGAATATATGAGGTGTGTTTTAGAGTTTCAGGAAAATTATATGTCTTTCTTATTCCTGTCTCTCTGTGTCTAAATCCCAACCGCATATATAGGTTCTTGGCACAAAGACAAAAATTCACATTGTAATGGAGTATGTGTCGGGAGGACAAGTCACAGACAAGATGGTGAGAATTATTATGAATCATCTGGTTTCCTCAGGATGTAAACATGGTGTTGAGAAAATTCTAATATTCCATGATCTTTTCATATAGTCTTATGTCCAGAAGTTAGAGGAATGGGAGGCAAGAAAGCTTTTCCAGCAATTGATTGATGCGGTGGACTATTGCCATAACAAAGGGGTATATCACAGAGATCTAAAGGTCGGGGAATAAAATCTATATAACATTTTCCTGTTAGCCAATTCTGTGTTATACAAAGGAGACAAAGAAATCCTGATTAGGATATTTGCATCCCATGTGCAGCCAGAGAACTTGCTTCTGGATCAAAAGGGGAATCTGAAAGTATCTGATTTTGGACTAAGTGCATTGCGGAAGGTAGCAGCAACCTTTAAGATCTTGTTCTGCTCATCATCTTTTATTTTTATTTTATATAAATATATATGTACAGTTGAGTTCTTGGGCTGAAATTCTGATAAATTAACAGCCTGGCGACACGCTTACCACAGCATGTGGCTCCCCGAGCTATGTAGCACCCGAGGTGAGTAGTAGATGTGATTGGAGTTGGTTGTTAAATCATAACTTATCCTAAAAACTTAAGGCTGATAAGAGTTGACGTTTATTCGAACACAGCTGCTTATGAATAAGGGTTACGACGGAGCGCCTGCCGATGTTTGGTCTTGTGGGGTAATCCTATTTGAAGTGCTTGCTGGATATCTACCATTTGATGACAGTAACCTGATGAACTTATATAAGAAGGTACCTACGAATGTCAATATATATCAATTCAGTTTCTAATACAAACAATTACCATTTCCCTGATGACTATGTTTGCACAAAGATATCCAGAGCAGAATACACTTATCCACCATGGTTTACTGAAGGCCAAAAGAAACTGCTCTCCAGAATATTTGATCCCAATCCTCAAACGGTACAGCCCTTGAACATTCTAATTTTGTCAATTTTCAGATTCTATAATGAACAACTACTTCATAATTTTGATTTTTGTTCCGCAACCGCAGCGTATAACCATACCGGATATCATCGAAGATGAATGGTTTCAAAAGGATTATGTGCCTGCTTGTGGATATGAATGCAATGAAAAAATCCACATGGATGATGTTAAAGCCGCTTTTGATTCAACTGAGGTAAAAGCTCAATGCACTAGCAAGCCAGAGAGTTTCATGAATTGACCTGACTATCTGAATTTCTCAACAGGAGATTGCCACAGAGACAAAGATTCCCAAATCGCCAAGTTTCATAAATGCTTTTCAGTTGATAGCCATGTCACATGATCTGGATTTATCAGGTCTCTTTGAAGAGCAGGCAAGTCTAAAAATCTGAATATGAGTCATTATGGTAAAAGCCTACTTGGTTCATTTCCTAATTAAACCAATCCTTTTGTTTTCCAATTTAGGATGAAAATAAGCAGAAAGCAATGTTTGGATCCAAGCATACAATTAACGAAACGATAAAGAAAATCGAAGCTGCGGCGACGGATATGAGTCTGTCAGTAGAAAAAATGAAAAATTACAAGGTATAATCTGCTTATACTACTCTTAAGAACCCTCCCCAACTCTTTTTGGGCACAAATTATTCACAACTCTGCATCATATCAGATAAAGATGCATCCAAAACAGAAGATGACTAGATATTCTAGATCATACATTGACATCTCAGCAGAGGTAATTAACAGTCATATACTCTCCATTCACAATAGCACATCATGGTCTCTCACCACTGTGGCAAATTACAGGTGATTGAGGTTGCTCCCACTAATTGTGTAATACAAATATCAAAATCTGTAGGGGAGCTACATGTGTACGAAGAGGTATGATGAATATATTCCTAAGCTAGTTATGTTTCTGGATTAGAGTAAACCTACTGAGCTAATCCCCATGTTAATGATCAGTTCTGCAAAAGTTTATCAAGTCTGCTGACAGAAGAATCAGAAGTGTCATCACAAAGGGAAGAAACAGAGGAAGTCAGGGTTAATAGCAAAAAAATCCAAGATAGTGGATGGTAAAATGAAACCTAGTTTGAAATTGTCAATTTAGCATAGATTGCTTCTGCTGTCTAACTAGTAATTTTCAATTATTGTATACAGCTCTAAAGACACAAATTACAAAGACCGTAAAGATCCCCCTGGCTATTCATCCTGTTAATTATGGTTAGCTCGTCTCTGGCTCCAACATTCTTCAACCCAGGTTCCTTATGGATTCTCAAAGAAAGATGTAAAGCACTTCATATACAACCAACACCTACAAATATAGGCTTGATTTGTCAAGTGGGAAGCTAATACTATGACTTTTTGCAGAGCTGTTTGCTTGTTCCAAATTGTTTGTTGTTTGTTTCCTTTCTTATATTATTCAAAGATGTGTACATCAATGTCAAATCTTCATGTAAGTTTTCATTGCATGGTAAATAACAGAGAATCAAATTTTAAGGTGCATAGTGTCATGCACCAAATTCCAAACGGGCATGCTAAAAACTGTCTCTATATCATTTTCTAAGATAATACAATACAACCAGAGCAACTAAAAATCCAGAAACACATATTCCTATGTTCACATAATCTCGGTATCCATAGTACCGTCTCATAACATCAAAAACCAATCAAAATGTATTTACAAGAACTTCATAAGAAACAAGACCAAAAAAAAAAATTCAAATAATTATAAATTCCAAAGTCGTTAGGTCTTAGGATGAGGTTAAAAAACTTGGCTCAAGGTGAAAACAGAATAGCTCGTTTGCAACATTGATTGTAGGGCGTTCGGACGTGACAACTTTCAAAGATCAATATACAAGGCAGAATGTCTTGATCGTAAGCATGTTCGAAGGGCATTTGAACGAGAGTATGAAGACTTCAAAATTCAAGTTCTAGAAAGGCTTGATTGCGAGGGCGATCACATCCAACTCTAACAAGGTTGAACTAGAAGACTCACAAAATGCTCCGATCGCAATGGTGACCGCAATCATTGCATAGCGTTTGATCGAGATGATCATCAAGTCAGATCTGAGGCACTCAATCACAGACTCAATCACACCCCGTTCGAACACCGCTATGTGAAAATTGGGAAACCCTAGCTCACATTCGAATTAGATCAAGTGCCATTCGAACGAGACTGTGATAGACTGTTTTAAACCTAGCCGACTGGATCCCGACTGTGAGGCCCGTTTGAGAGTTTGATTTCATTAAGTGCGATTTTAAAAATTGCGTTTTTAAAAATTGCATTTTTAAAATCGCTACTTTTTAAAATCGCACAGGCGTTTGGTAAAACATATTAAAAAGTATTTTTTTATCAATTGAGTTTTTGGATAACATTAGCATATAATTGCGGTTTCATGACCAAATTATCACTAAGGATAAACAAGACAGAGAGGATGAAGAAAAAAAAAAAAAGAGAAAAGAAGGGTTTTCATATATTTTAGGTGGGTATTCTTGGTATTTTTTTCATTCACGTTTTAAAAAAAGTAACTATTGCGCCAAATATCTTTTTAATAGAAATCGTGATTTTGTTTTAAATTCGCACTTTTTCAAATAAGCACCCTCTAATCAGCTTATGGAAATCACAAATTTTTTTGCAATTTTAAAATTTGTGTTTTTAAAATCGCAATCCCAAACACCCTAAAATTACAATTTAGTTTAAAATCGTAAATTATTTTTTTAAAAACGAATCCCAAACGCACCCTGAATTGAACTATCTTTTCTTTGAGTGAATGAAGCTAGGAGTCGAATATGATGACAATTGGTACAGTGTGGGTAATATTAACTACGACGCCGGCTCAACGACCCTCGATACTTCTATGCCGATTTATATATGGAACAACTAAAAGGTGAATCCATGGTCGTGGCCCCCATAAACCTTTTCCAAAACTTCTATTTATAATGAAGATTCTGAATGTACAGGATAAAGGCCACAAGATACTTTTAAGAGAGATTCTCAATCTTTTGAGAATCAGTTTTTTTTTTTTAATTACAGTTTACCCCCTAAAGTTGACAGCGTTTTTTAATTTGAACACCAAAGTTTTAATTTTTACAATTCACCCCCTGAAGTTCTAAATTTTTACAATTTGACCAATTGTACCCAAAACTTCTCATTTTGCCCCTAATTTTTTATTTTTTATTTTTAATAAAAAAATTAAAAAAAAAATCTTTGGCCATTTGGCTATTTTTGCAGATTCAAATTTATTTATTTTTTCATAAAAAATAAAAATTATGGGCAATATGAAAATTTTGAGATAATATTGGTCGAATTGAAAAAAAATTGAAACTTTGTGGGGGTGGATTGCAAAAATTGAAACTTTAGTGTTCAAATTGAAAAGCGATGTCAACTTTAGAGGGGTAAACTGTAATTTTTCCTTTTTTTTTTTTTTTTTTTTCCTTAATCACTTCAAATCTTTTTTATTGAACTATTGGCTAATCATCTTCTTTTCTATGGGGAATAGGTAAGGCAAAAACGATATTTAGTTTTGATTGCATTAAGCACTATTTGCTACTTCGAGAATATTTAAGATTCATATAAAGTTAGTTTGTAGAAAAATTCGAGAGATATGTATAAAGAAAAACTTGGAAAGTAATGTGAGATTCTATATTTTTATCTCACAATGATGACATGACAACTTCAATTAAACCTTCAATATATATTTTTTAATAAGGATTAATCCAATAATTTGTTATAATTGCCATTCCATCATTGTGGGATGTAATTTGTCATTTCGTCAAACTGAAGAACATTCATTTATCATTTATGTTCTATGATTTTTTATTTATAGTTTATCAACCATGATTGTTGGGGTTGTAATTTAACTTTAAAAATTTAGGTAATGAATCATGTCAAAATTAAAATCTATTGATACAAAAGAAAAGAAGTTGACATTTCAGAAAATAATACAGACCCTAAACCTCAAGTGGATTGAGGTCGGCTCCATGAATTCCTTTTCATCTAAAGTATCAATGTCCATCGACCTATTGCAACCCTCTCTCCTTTCTCCTGACCTGTCGCTGGCTCTAGAGAAAAGTATAAACTATGCATGACACATCGACACTGGTGGAGTCGAATTCTTGAACAATTGTTGAAAAAGAAAAGTACAACTCACATGTCAGCTTGTTTTTAGGTTTGACTAGGGCAAGGAAATTTTTGGAAGGAACATCTAATATTACCAACTATATTTTTTCTTAGATATTGAAGTTCAGAAACCCTAGGTGTATTGTTGAGCATCATCCTGTAAACTTTTACCAAAACGAGATGCCTATATTCGGCTCATTTAGCATGGTTTTGCTTTGTCCACCATTAAGGTTAAACACTAAGAACACTTAATTAAAAAAAAAAAAAAAAAAAAATTACGTTCTATTTCATTGATTAAAAAATAAAGTAGATGTATAATTACAAATGAAAAGCTAATTCAAATAAAATATGCATACAAACAAACCTAGTAGGAAATAGGAAGCAACAATTCTATAAAACTCCTAATCTACCCAAATTGGCAAGAAATATACACAAGATCTGCTAGTGTAACAATTTGCAAGGTACTCTAAATATAGATGCAATCTAACCAATTGTCAGATCATCAACCCAAGCTTGTAGAAGGACTAGAGAAGGAAGTTATCGATCATATGGAAAACCACATCTGCCCCATCCGAATTCAACCAATAGCTCTTCACCTGAAAGCATAAGTAGATTAAATAAGGAAAAAAAAAAGAAAAAAAAAAAGAAAGAAAGAAAGAAAAATCAAGCATTTGTTAGTGAACAGTACTTGTTTATTAAATATTTCGAATATCCAAGAACTCCTGCCTAGACCTATTCAAAGATGACCCTATTCAAGCTAACATAAAATCTCAAGTGGAAAGAAGACGAAAAGAAATTACAGAACTAAAGAACCAAATACTAATAATTTACCCTTGGAAATGAATTACTTTTCTTTTGTTGAGATTATCTCTGATGTTTGTAGAAGAGACATGACACCTATTAGCTGATTTGAACGCTATTTTTTTTCTTTTTTTTGGGTAAGTGATTTGACCAGGTTGCGACATTGTCCCAAAGGCAGCACATACTTATTGACTTATTATGGTATACAATATCTACTTCAGAAAGCTTCCTCAGCACCCACATTTGAAACCACACAATCAGCAGGACATTGACTATGCTAGACTAGGCACATTTATAGTCAGAGAAAAAAAAAAGAAAAGTAAAAATGAAAAAGAAGAATGAATAAATAAGGCACAACCTCTCTCAATCAATGGCATCAAAGTTAAAATGGCCTATTAAATGATTTGTAACATCACAGGAACAGACAGAATGAATGTCCCACTCGGTCAAAAGAGAGGTGCTCAAAACGCAAGTCAAAATAAACGCAATTTGAAGAAAGTGATCAAACTTTTCAGATTATTGAAAAGCCACTTGGATAAAGAACTTGCCTGAATGGTGTTGTGAGCAATGTATCGCTGCCTACTTTTGTGAAAGCTAACATCCACACGTTCCCAAGGTACCTGAGTGAGACCTCTGATCATCTCCTCTACATGTAGGAAAGAAGAATGCTCATAAAAAACAGAAGTGAAAGGGAAAAAATAGTTAAAGCAATATTTTTGGTTTAGACAAATAAACATGACAGGAGTATGCTGCCAAGCACAACGGTAATGAACTCAATTATGGAACACCTAGAAATCACATGTCATTTTTCCTGCAAATGGATCATATTATACAGTATTTCTGCAGCAATTAAATTGAAGGTGGCATGTCTATCGGATTCTTCTCCAGTGGATTTTTTTTTGGATCTATTTAACTTTAGGTTCTAGTCTTAGGCATCTATCTTGTATATTGCCTGTATACTTCAGCGATGCCCATTAAGATCTTATTAATGTTAATCTTTTACTTTATTAAACAAAATTTGAAGATGACAGTAAACAAGAGCTAAATCTCCCTTCTATTTTTCTGTTTTTTTTTTTTAACCTGTGATTTAATTAGTAATTAGTGACAAATCTACTTTACAGTGCACTATTCATCGGAGAAACCTTGTTCAAGGATCCAATAAAGATGCCATCTGCTAGAATTGGAAGTTTGGAGAAATTGGAAATTGTTTATACAATATTGAAAACATTATCAGCAATCATCAAGTGCAAGTTCGGAATTTGAATGATGCTTAATTGAATATTAATTTGACATAAAAGTTCCATGACTGCTCCTGTCTAGAGAACATGGTCGGGAATCAAATGCAGCAATAGATAAGGAATAGTGCATACATAAATTATGATACTAGGCTCAAAGCTATTATGTCTTTGTCGTCTAACAGGATACTTCCTACCATAAAATTAAAAAGAAGTTCAGTTACATGATTGCAAGCACTATGACCATCTAAACTGGCGTCACCCAAACAAGATAAATTGGACTACATTTCTTATTTATACAGAGGACTACTACTATCAGTTTCACAACTTCAGGTAAGGAAATGCTTCTCCAACCCTTTAAAGAAAAGGCTAGACGAAGGGAGGGAGATGTGGTGGGGGAAGCAAAACACTTTCAGAGATCAAGATTTTATTTTATTTTTCATCGAAAACGAAAAGGGATTCTATACTTCCTCTATAATGTGGTAGTTAACCACCACCTTCTGCCTACAAGGTTTCCAAATTAGTTACCAATTTCTTTACTTCTTTCTTGAGAAGTGAACAACCTAAGGCTAGTAATTTAGAGAAGAAATATATTTTATTAACATTATTTTATACATGTCAAACACACAAATTTGCTTTCTGGTAAGAAGATACATTAGGTGTTGAAGATGTTCAAATACATAGGTAAATTAATGGGAAAAGCAGATTCAAACACAATCTGATCTGGAAGGATCCAAAAGATATGTAAGTTGAGAAATATTGCTTCCACCTCCCATTCTTAATCCAAAAGATGACAATATATTTTTGGCCTACAAAAGTCTTAAGAGTGAGGGAATAAAGAGTCTGGTAATCACTTCTTTTGAAAGGATCTAAGACCGTCAGTTCTTTTTATAGGATCTAATCAACTAAGGGCCTGTTTGAAGGGCCTAAAAGTGCGTTTAACACTTAAAAAGTCTGTTTGAAGAAAAAAGTACCCGTTTGGTAAAAAAAATTGAAAATGCTTTTGAAGGTTCAAAAATCTCAAAAATGGTCAAGACACACTTTTGACAAAAGCTTAAAAATGAAGTTTTTGCCGAAAAGCATTTTTTGACTTAAAAGCTCTATTTCTCAAACACAATCCCAAACATACTCTAAAAGTATTTGCTACAAAAGATGCAATACCTCAAGTTCCACCTACAGTCAAATCCCTTAAATGGCCAATGTTTCTTAAGGGGGCGACATTTATTAACTTGATTAAAGAAGAGAATTCAAGCAATTTCCTCCTCCCATTTCCCTTGCAAAGGATTAATCTATTGATGATCTCTCTCTCATTCACTGACTCACTCACCCACTTAAAATGAAAAATGAAGCTCACCCTTCTTCATGAATGGCCATCCTGATAAGCTACAAGTCACAGCTAGTAGAAGGTTAGATTAAGCCACTCTCAACCTCAGTGCTCCAGCATAATCTCTTTCTTTTTGGATAACTCAAAGATGGAGAGAAAAAGTGGGGTTTTGTCTTGTTCTACTTTCTTTCTTTCTTAAAAATTTTTTTTCCTTGTATTTGTACTGTTTTCACATTTACTGTTGTTTAATTTTATGTTTAAGATCTTGCAATTAGAAACACACCAACCAAGAAAAGAACACAAAGCTCCAACTTTTAAACATGCAGTGTCATGTCCATCCTCAGGGAATTAGAAAGTTTTGCCAACAACTGAGCAACACTGAAAAAGTGAGAAGTTTCACAAACCTTCTATGTCCATTGTTTGGCCTCCAACAACTAAAGATTCTTTGCGATGAATATCATCCATGCTTTCTTGCTCAACATATACGATATGTGGATATTTCTCATCTATTACAAGAAGATTAGACTGGAAATAAAAAAGTAACAAGAAAGTTATAATGTGTTCTTATCATACAAGACAAGTACATCTGAACAGGATAATTATGCACAAATGCATACAAACCAAACTTAAAAACTAACCTTTGGAAGTTCATTTTGACGCCGGATTGATGATGTTCTCCAGCCAACCATATCTTATGATAAGTGAAGAAAAATATAAGATCATACAGAAACCAATGACATGACCTTATGTTTAAACAAGACAAATTCCAAATGCTATATCAAATACTAAAGAGGATACGATCATAATTTGCATTTGCGTATGCAACACGACGCTTGAATGCGCATAAAGCTGATCTGCAAAGGGTCATTGGTCAACATATTACCAGAATTGTAATAATTAGAATCTAGCGTTATTTGAGCAACTTATGGTGTTGTAGATAAAATAATACTAACATAAATTTTAGGTCCTCGGAGTCTTTAACCATTCGAAGGAGAAGAGGACGCTTTCCATCATCATTGTCAGTAAGGAAGAGATGCTTCCCAGACCTCCCAGCAATCAAGTGTGCCGTCTGAGATGCTCTCCTCTCAAGAAAAGGAAGACCACAGAGAAATGGAAGCTGTAATTACAAACACGAGAATAAAATACAAGGATCAATGTACTGATACATGAATCCACTGTCTGGTACATAAATCAACAGAATTTTTTATTTTTTATAAGTAATTGCAAATTCATTAAAAAGCGCAAATGCGTAACCCAAATAGACAAGGAGTATGCAAGAGAGAATCTAACTAGAAGCAGAAAAAAGATCTAAGAAAACATGATAGTTTGAAATACTAAATTCAGTAGCAACCCAAAGAAAAAGAGTCTTAAAGAATAAAGCTTTTGACTCCACTAAGGTCCTCCCATAGTCCTCAAAGCTTCGATCATTTCTTTTCCTCCAGAGACACCACATAAGCCAAGATGGAATTATCTTCCAAAGTGCATCAAGCTAAAACCTACCCATGGCATTCTCCAATGAAAAAAAAAAAGACATCTACCACACTACTAGGCATAACCCAATTCATCCTTACACCGCTGAAGATAGTATTCCAAAGAGCACCTAGAATCTCCCAGTGGAGTACAAGATGAACTACTGACTCCCCCATTCATCTTACACGTGCAACAACACTCAACCACAATAATATAATGTTTCCTTATATTGTCTATGGTGAGGATCTTCCCTAAGCCAGCTAATAAAGCAAAGAAGGCTACTTTCAAGGCAACCTTATTCTGCCAAATACTGCTCCAAGGGAAAGGAGTATTATCATGGAAAACAAGAACATTGTAGTAACATCAAACTTCAAACAACCCTCTCCTAGAAGGAATCCAACAAAGCTTTTCTTCACCATCCCAGCTCACTCTAACAGAATACAACAACGTGAATAGTGAGGTAAAGATATCCATCCCCTAATTGCTGCTCTAAGAAAATTAATATTCCACTAATGAAAGGTACTAAAAAGCTCCAAATGGTCCGCCACTGCAGCATCCTTAAAACGGGCAGTATTAAACAAGTCCAGAAAAGTTGTCTTGAGGGCTTGATCCCTACACCAAATATCATGCCAGATAGAATTTTAAGCCATCCCCCATCTCAAATCTAGTATGGCTAGAAAGCTCTCCCTCAACCCTTTCTAATATTCTTCCAAAGCCCACCTTATACGACCCATGTACCTCATTAGAACACCACCCACCCCAAGCATTGCCATATTTAGAATCCACAGTGACCCTCCACGAGGCCTCTCTCTCTTGTGAACATAGCGCAAAAGCCACTTTCCCATAAGAGCCCAGTTGAACACAAGTAAATTCCAAACCCTCAACCCTCCTTCAGATATCCGAGTATACACTTTAGTCTAACTAACCAAGTGAAATTTGAACTCTTCACCCGTACCGCCCCACAAAAAATCCTGCTTAGGCGATTGGCCACACCAATTGGAAGGGGGAAATAGGGACATGAAGTAGGTAGGCAGCTTAAATAAAGTAATTTTAATCTATGTAACTTTCCCACCCTTTGATAAGTACATCCTCTTCCATCCAACCATACGACCATCTACCTTCTCAAAAATGTCATCCCAAAAGACTTGGCTTTAAACGAAGCTCCAAAGAAAAGACCTAGATACTTCATAGGCAATGAAAATACCTTGCAGCCCAAAATGCTAGCTAGACCTTCGACATTCATTACATTGGCAATCAGGACTAACTTTGATTTAGCCAGATTAATCCTCAAACCAGAAACCGCTTCAAAGTATAAAAACAAACTACACAAATTGCGAAGATGATTTAGATTTACCTCGCTAAATATCAAGGTGTCATCCGCAAACAAAATGTAAGAAATGTTGACAGCACCACCACTCCTTGACCCAACCAACAAGCACGATGAAAGACCCTCATCCACTAAAGTTGAAATCATTTTACTTAACACCTCCATAACAATAAGAAATAGGGAGACAATGGATCACTTTGTCTCAAGCCACCAAAGCTACTAAAGAAACTTGATAGAGTCCCATTCACCAAGACTGAAAAGTACACAGACCCATCCCAGCACACCAGAAGGAAAAACAAAACAGACATTGTCGCCGGAAAATCCAGCAACCACTGAGAAAAGACTGTATGCGTCTACTCAATATCAGTTGAGATTAATGGTAATATGACAGAAGGATTCTCTAATGATCGTATGAGAACAAAAGATAATTAAAATAACATCAAGGTGAAATCTATGTAAAGATCTCAATTTGTTTTAGATATCATCATATTGATAGTCACAACAAGCATGTATTTACTTTCTTCTCAAGAATCTGTAAATATGATAACCATGTATCCACAACCATTTTTAACATTCCTAGTAACTAGTAAGTAGTGTACCTTAATTATCCGTAATATTTTCCATGAGCCAAGAAGTCAAATCATCATTATATGATGAACAAGTAGATAAATCATATGTACATACATGTGTGTGTGTGTGTGTGCGCATGTCTGTCAATTGCCTATAAGCATGCTGAACCTGCCTGTTTATGTCCCCTTGAACCAAGATGTGGTGTTGCAAATGTTATAAAGTTCATGGGCTCCAATCCAGCAATTTTAGCTTCATGAGGCTGCTCATGGCCTTGCACCAAATATTTCTTGTTCTCTTCACTTAAAGAGTTTCCAGTAAGACCTGCAGGTTCCAGTTTCGGGGAATGTTCATACAGCCTCCCAATGGCATACCTTGCAATAAGGCCCCCTAAAGAGTGTGCCACAAAAGAGATCTTCCGCACCTCAGGCCTTTTTCTCACAACAGCCAACACCTGCATCAGATAATAATCTATAACTCAAGATTCATGCAGTAAATATACTCTCAATTTGGTAATCAAAAACAACAACGACAACCTATAACTCCAGACTCATGTTATAAATTCCCGATTTAGTAATCAACATTAACAACAACAACAATCGCAACAATAACCCAGAAAAGTTCAGGGTAAGTAAAGTTCAATATATCACTTATGCCTCGAAACACGAGGTCATTATGTTATTACCAAATACCTCTTCAGCTAGCCTCTCACCCATCCTGTCGACTCCATCAAATGTCAATCTGGAAGAATTGCATTCACTGCCTGCTTAAAAAGGTATCAAATCAAAAGTAATTATGTTCTTGGCCAACTCATTAAGTACATACATAGAGCCATTGAACGGCATAAAATTTGCAGGTTTCAGAAGGCTTAGTAATGAACAAATTTGACACTATTTCCAAAGTAAAATCAACATAAAACTGGAGAGCATACGGATTATAATTTAACTTATATGCTCCTGAGAAAAAAAATGAGATGGTTTTCATTTATGTAGTAACTAGCTATTTGACTTCATCCTAGATCCAACTTGATTCAAATTATTCAAGACTTTAAACAGGCTTTTAAAATTATATATATATTTCTTGAACTTAGCCATAATTCTAAAGTAAATTGCCAGATTTCCTTATAAATTTGATAGAAACATTACATAATTTTAAGTTTTTCCCTACAAAAATTTCCCAGACTTAGGTCAAACCCAACCAGATTTCTGAACCTATTACCAAATAATTTTGGTTGTATTCAATAGAACCTGATTCCCTAAACATTTGGTTATTAAGGAGAAAACTAAGAGAACTTCCGATTGACATAATGCTCCAAAGTAATTACATTTTGGATTGCTTGTTTATTCTCTTTCTTTGTATGTTGCGCATATATCCATGTTAGTATTTATAAACTTATCAGCAAAAACTTGAACCTTCAACTAAACATATCATATCAGTACCCCAAATTACTTTTTGGTATACTGTGTACAATTTGTATGACATGATGCATAATACAGCATAAGAGTGCAGTAGTCAAGCCTAGATGCTGCACTACATGAAGTGAAAATTGACACATACTCTTAAACCATTTGGTAAAGTTGCTAAAGGCAGATACAATTAGCTTGGTAAAATTTTCCAGATCTATCAAACTCAACCAAATTTCAGAACACTATAACCAAATAATGTTGGTTGCAATTGATTCAACTTCATTCCACACTAAACATTTAGTTATTAAGAAGAAAACTAAGAAAAACTTCCAGTAGACATAATGCTCCAAATTCTTACATTTTGAATTACTTGCTTATTTCCTTTTTTTCTTTTTTTCCTTTTTTTTTTTTTTTTTTTGGTATATTTTGCAAAGATCCACCCTCTGGGCAAAAAATTGAAACTTTCAATTAGAACTATCATGTCATCACCCCAAATTAGTCTTTGTTCCACAGTAAAATTTGTGACCTATAATATATTGTACAGCATAAGAGTGCAGCAGTGGAGCCTTGACCATGCAAGGTAACTACACAAAGTGAAAATTGACATGCATAAAGCAGTTGGTAAAGTTTCTAAAAGCAAACACGACTAGCTTACGTTTCCATATGGCATAAAACATCAAAAAATAAAAAATTGATTTGCAGGAAAAGCAGGATCTAGATGTGACGGGAAAACTCACGGTGCACAAATACTTTATCAGGAAGCTTCTTCACAAACTGCTCTGCAGCATATCTCCAATCTGCAGCACTGAGAACCCAAAAAACCTGTATTAAACTATGTGCATGCAGAAATACTCTTGCGAAGCAACCAATATCTAACAGACCAAATAATCATCATTTATATGAAAAATCAAATCCGTGGCTAATGATTGGTGAGATCAGGAAGACAAAGAATGGGGAGCCTGTGCCTCAAAATTATTTAGGGTGAACTAAGGGTAGGTTAAGTGCATAAATGAACCAAAGTTACATGGGCAAAGAAGACATAACAGATAGAGATATGACACAATCTACAATCAAATATTTAAAGGCAAATATCATTTCCCGCAAAAACACATCAAGTTTGTCTGACTTACTGACTTTGAAACTTATGTCACAATTTTAGACACATACAGTATACCTGCTATATGGAAAATCTTCAGTATCAAAGACAAAACTATCCCATTGGAACAGGAAGAAAAAAAAAAAAAAAAAATTGAAGAATACATTTAATCCATGTCCCAAAAACTTGGAAAGAATTATTCTCTCAACATGAAAATTTCTTTTATGGGTAATATACACACGCACTCATGGGTGTTGAACAGATGACTTTACCTCTACCATATTCTTATGGGAAGAGGAGGTGCCATTTGAGCTAGAGCTCATTGGTGTCTCAACCTGAAATTTTACCCAACCAACTAGATAAAGCTCGCACCAGTTACTTAGTGATTCAATTGATGACATCACATATGGTCCTTTAAGCCTTCAACAATTTGAGTATAATGTTGATTTAGCATTCTAATCGAGTTTACTACCTCTAATGGAATGCTCATCTACTGTAAGGAAAAGACATTTGTTTGCTAGGCAAATCAGATTGGAAGTTAGTGACGATGTCTTGGTACAGAATATTTAGCCACCTGCTCCAGTTCAACAAGGACTTAAATTCAAAAATAGGAAGATGTAATGGACATGAAGTTTTGTTTGACTTTCTTTTTTACAAATTTGCCATGTCCATTCAAGTGAACCAATAATAACAATAGCACACATTGAAGCTTTAGACCAAAGAGGTGATTAGTTCATACTGTTCTACACATAATTTTATGGCCAATATTCATCTTCCACAGACAAATTTTCATTTGGGACTAGCAAGTCTCGTTTTCTTTAGTCATAATCAGATGGGAGTTGTACTTTTACAATAGTTTTTTTTTTTTTTCATGAATTTTTCTGTTTACTTTTTTTCTTTCAAGGGGAAATTTCCTCCTCCTATGTCTCTCTTGTAAATAATCAGGTGCATCATAACAAGACAACTCATATCTCATAACAACTTTGCGGCAGTACTTGAAATCTAAGTATGACACATTTTTCTGATGAAAGTGACAACTGCCATTATTTTCATATAAAGTAATTCTTTGATTGAAACCCCGCCTACCCCTCCCCATATCGCCCCTGAGGAAAGGAGAAATATATGCTTTTTATCCTTCGTTAACAAGACTTTGGATATCCAGATAACTTTTCATAATGTTTTGAAGGAAATCAAATTCATAAAGTGGTTACAGCTTTAGGGATGCATATACTGGTATCAAATTTCCAAGTTCTTCTCAACCTGCTGTAGAAGCCATGATAAGCTAATTTCAAATTCATAGTAAACTTGATATGGAAAACTAAGTTTCAGGTCCCATTCTATTGCTAGGGCCATGTAAGAATCCGGTCCTATATTAGAAAGATGATTAGCTCACGTAGAGTGGGTAGTTTATAAAGAGACATATGGGTACTAAGCCCAACATTGCTTACTTAATAGATGAAACTAGACTTTATAAATGATTTTAAGGAATCACCAAATTGATTAGTCCTTTTGTGGTAATATTGCAAATGTGACTAGATCTTTTACCTAGATCGTTACAAATGGTATTAGAGCCACCTAGTAATGCCATGTGGTACTGTTAGCATGCATGAAAGGGGCCCTAACGAGAATGTCACGGGTTTAAAAAGGGGAGTTTGTACCACATCGGTCCCATATTAAGAAGATGAGTAGCCCACATAGAGTAGGTAGTTTAATCCCACATTGCTTACTTATAAGGTAAAACTAAGCTTTATAAGTGATTATAGGAAAGCTGCCCCCTGCACACGTATCGGATAATGCTCCGACTTTGTCAGCGGGCTAGCCCTAAGGAATTGTTTGCACCCAAATTTGTCCATAAGCCACAGAATTCAACACTAAAATTAACCTCGAATTAGTAGAAATGCTCTTTAATCGTAAGTTCTGTAACAAACATACTACAATTGCCACAAAGTACCAACATTTTAGCTACTCAAAAGTTAAAAGTCATATCCCCCCCACCCCACCACACACAGACACACACAAGCACATAAGCATATATAATGTGCTTCATTAGCCGCGTCTAAAACGGAATCTTTAAACCAATAGAACACATCAATTCACACTCAAAATCTTCAATTCTTCTAAAAATCTTCAATTCTTCACAAAATTAGCCTCACTAGAAATAACTATATAAAAATTAAAAAATTTTAAAAAAAAATCATGAAAACGACTAACACAGAGAGCACCATACATGTGTGAGTATGAGCACATATGCATACATACCTCCCAACGAGGCCATTAACCATGATGACGAGGTGGTCCGGGTCCGCCCACGGCGCAGCGTTAAAAACGTCCTCTCCGCCACCATCGGCCTCAACCTTAATGACGCCCATGCTCTGGTTGCTCCTGAAGCAGCCCCCTCCCATCTTCCTCACCAACTCCATCCTGCTCGAGCTCGCCGACAGCGCAAGCGGCCTCGGGCTCAAAAATGGGAACCCTAAGTTGAAGACGAAGGCCAATTCACGGCGGATCGGACTACAGAACGCTGAACCCGGCGACGATGACAGCAACGAAGACGACGATGACGACGACGATGACGCGGTTCGCAGCGGAGGAGTGGCGGCAATCATGGAACAGAGAATGAATGACAAAGACAAGAAGATAAATAGGAAAGCAAAGAAGAGATGCACAGCGATTGCAGAGAGGAGAACAGTGTGAAGAAACGAAGGTTCTTTCGGGAGTTCCAAAAAGCCACAGACACGGAAGCGCGGACATTGGAGAACAACAATAATACAGTTAAAACAATTAAATACAGAGAGAGAGAGAGAGAGAGAATACACACGTGTCACTTATCCATCATATTTTAACCACGTGATTTTATGCCTATTTTCTCAACGGCTCGTGGTGAGAAAATAGTGAATGATGTCAGGCAATAACAACGTGACTTATTGAGGAGGAAATCTCGGTAAACTCTAATGATTTGTAGGAAACTCGTGTGAAAATTAAATTTTGCATGTGGTTTCTTTCTAGTGTGGGGTTTGGCCCTTTGGGGGTTGGGGCTCGAATTGGTTTAATTGCGACTTTTGAACTGTGGTTGACAAGTATAACATGCATGTCATTACCAAATTTAATTTCTATGACTTTTGTAAGTCCTCAAATTTGACTATTCTTCCCCAAATGAAAATTTTAAAATAAATAAATAAATTAAATTAATTGCATTTACTTGTCTTAATCCATCACCCCGATTGTGATGTCTTCTTGATTTTTTCTCAACCATCTTTTAATTTTTTATTTTTTTTTTTAGCAAATCTAATGAATTTACTATTAGATTTGTGAACTCATGTGAGTTCTACAAAAATTTAATAATAAATTTACTCATTCATTAACATGGAGATAATTGACAAATGGTTGACAGAATAATTTTTATTATTTCTCAAATTTAATTTGATTAATGTACTCTACCCATTTATTATTAAAATTACAGTGTCCCCCTTTTACCTTAAAAAGATAAAAATACTCATAAAATTCCTTTAACACGGCCACATCCTGGGTTGGATTTTCTTGAATTCTTTACTTTTGTTTTGTTTTGTTTTGTTTTGTTTTTATTATTATTAGTCAAAATGGAGACATTGCCATCCTAATGATAAATTGATAAAAGGGCATTAACCAAATTAAAAGATTGAGAGAGTTATTACCAATTGAGTGATAGATCAAAGAGATAAGTGTAATTACCCTTTTTCTTTTCTTTTTTCCTTAGCAAAATAGATTTGATTAACATTTACAACAAAAACACAATGATTAAATGTAGATTGTTGACGTGGGTGCCTTTCACCCATCTAGTTTTGGGCCCCATTGGTTTTACGTTTCTTTGTTTTAGGGTTGGAAACTTTTTCCTTGTCTGATTGGTGTTGGTGTCTCCTTGACCAACTTGGACTTGTATTGGAATTCTCCTGCGTACAACAGCCAACCTTAGCTTCTATATAAAGGTGTTTTCGATGTGTAGTGCGCCGAACAGCTAGCAAGGTTTTGTAGTGGCTTACGCATCACATAGCCGCACAAAGAAGAGAATAAAAGGCACGCTGCTGTGTGTGATAAAATTAGATGGGCGCCGACTGTTTTTTTATTGGTTTTGGAGGAGCCAAAACAAAATAGAAAAAGAAAGGGTGTTACGGTGAGAAAGAAAAAGAATTTGTATTCATTTCTTTTTGTATTCTCTTTGATGAATAATTTGTATTGTCTGATAGTGAGATTTAGGTGTATTGAAATTTTTGGTCTGAGTGATTTTCTCTCTATTATATTTTTGTATTCCATTTTTCATAGTAAATTTCTACGTGATCGTCTCCGCTAGTGGACGTATCTCACATTGAGGGAACCACTTAAATCTTGGTGTTATCTTGTGTGTGATTGTTATCTCCTTATTTAACCGTAATTGTGATCGTGTATTTTTGCACAAGTGGTATCAAAGCTCAGGTTCGAAAATCAAATTTGACGGCAAATATGACGAGTATCAAGTTGGAAGTGGAGAAGTTTAATGGGAAAAATAATTTCTCTCTTTGGTAGAGAAGGATGAAGGATTTGCTGATTCAGCAAGGAGTTCACAAAGGCGCTATTGGGAAAGGTGAAGAAACCCAAGAAGATGGAGAATGATGTTTGGGAAGAGATTGATGCAAAGGCTACCAGTGCGATCCATCTTAATTTATCAGATGAAGTCATTCACAATGCGATTGATGAAGAAAAGACTAAATCAATTTGGCAGAAATTGGAGAGTCTGTATATGGCGAAAAATTTGACGAATAAGTTGTACGTGAAGAAGCAGCGATATGGTTTACAAATTGAGGAAAATACAGATATGCTAGAGCACCTCAACAAGTTCAACATGTTAAATACACAGTTGCTGAATTTTGCAGCAAAGATTGGAGAAGAAGATAAAGTGATACTTCTATTGGCATCTCTTCCCACTGTTTATGATCATCTAGTTACGACATTGTTATATATATGGGAAATAGACTCTGGCATTTGAAGAAGTGACGGGATCTCTCTTGTAACATGAGACGCGGAGGAAACCTGTTAATGATCAGGCTGATGGGCTTATGGCACGGTTTGAGCTAAAGCGTGGAAAAGATAAGTTTAAGGGGAAGAATGACAGAGGTAAGTAGTATCGATCTATATCACGATCAGCACAGGGTGGAGAATCTCTGTCATATGCAAAAGATGTGAAGTGCTATTATTGTCACAAGAAAGGGCACTACAGAAAATTTTGTAGACTGATAAAAGAAGACCTAGAAGATAAGAAGAATCAGAAAGGTTCTGCAGATTCAGTTAGTGTGGCCAATGGTGAGTCTAATGATAGTGAGGTTAGCGCAGATGTTCTTATAGTTTCCTCAGGTAAAAATTTTCTCATAGACTCTTGGGTTTTGGATTCTGCTTGTTCATATCATTTGTGTCCAAATATGATGTGGTTCAACACATTTAAATCATGTAATGTGGGTACAGTGCTAATGGGCAATGATGCTTGTTGTAAGGCCATTGGACTAGGTACCATAAAAGTCAGGATGTTTGATGGGATTGTCAGGATACTCACTAATGTTAGATATGTTCCCGGCCTTAAGAAAAATTTGATCTCATTAGGCACATTGGACTCTTTAGGCTATGGTTATTCAGCCAAAGATGGAGTTATGAAAATAAATAAATGGACTATGTTGATAATGAAGGGCAAGAAAATTGGCAATTTGTATAAGTTACTCGAGGACACAGTTACAGGTGGAGTTGCAGTGTCCACCTCGGCAAAACCAAATAATGATAACACAGTTTTGTGGCATATGCGGCTTGGTTATTTAGGCAAGCGTAGTATGTTTGAGCTTCACAAGAGGAATTTGTTGAAAGGTGTGAAGTCATATAAATTGGGTTTCTGCAAGTACTGACTGTATGGGAAGCAACGGAGAGTCAGCTTTAAGGTGTCGTCTCATACGAGCAAAGGAGTTCTCGACTATGGTCACTCAGATGTTTGGGGACCAGTGGCAGTGCCATCAAGCGGAGGTGCACATTATTTTGTCAGTTTTATAGATGATTTTTCAAGAAAGGTCTAGATGTATTTTATGAAGCACAAGTCAGAGGTTTTCACCATCTTCAAGCAGTGGAAGGCACATGTGGAAAATCAAACTAGAAGAAGAATGAAGTATCTGAGATTTAACAATGACTTAGAGTATAAAGACACTGCATTCTTGGAATTCTGCAAAACATAAGGCATTACGCGTCACTTCACAATGAGAGGGACTCCACTTCAAAACGAAGTTGCCGAAAGGATGAACAGAACACTGTTGGAAAATGCGAGATGTATGAGGTTGAGTGCAAGATTGCCAAAGATTTTTATTGGCTGAGGCAATTAATTATGCATGCTTCATCACCAACTGATCTCCAGTTGCTGGGATAGACTTCAAGGTTCTAGAGAAAGTATGGTCAGGTAAATTGGTTGATTATTCTATGTTGAGAATATTTGGTTGTTTGACATACATTCACGTGCAAAGTGGAGAGCAATCAAAATTAGATTCAAAGTCAAGAAAGTGTATTTTTCTTGGTTTGGAATCTGGTGTTAAATGTTATAGGCTTTGGGATCCAGTCTCAAAGAAGAAGATTGTTAGCAGAGACGTGGTATTTGCTGAGGCCTATATGTTAAGAAAGGGTGAGGGTGAAGCATCAACTGACAGTCAGAAAGGGAAACAGGTCATGGAGGTGGAGCTTGATGAACAGCATTCACTCACGAACATATTTGATGACAAAGAATCGTCAAGAGATTCAAAGCACCGAGAAGAGCCTTATTCTTTAGCAAGAGGCGGAGAGAAATGTGATCAAAAAGCACCGGAGCGGTATGGATTTGAGGAAATGGTTTCCTTTGCTCTGACAGCTGGTAATGGAGACTTATCGTTTGTTCAGAATGGCATGCTAAAAGAGATGGAGTTACTACAAAAAGGTAAAGCTTGGAAATCGACAGAATTGCTCAAGAGAAAGAAGGCTAAAGAGTGCAAGTGGGTCTATAGAAAGAAAGGGTCATCAGAGAAAGCTGTGTGGCCTAGAGGACTGGCAAAGAAGCATGATAGTATGTCTAAACCAGGTCCTATGCTCAAGGTCAAGAGGTGCTTGGCTTGAGTGTCACTTGTGGATTGTGATAGCCCTTAGGGGCTTGAGCGGAGACATTGGAAGGAGATTCGTATTTCACCCACCTAGTTGACATGGGAATAGACATCACTTGTTGACGTGGGTGCCTTTCACCCACCTAGTTGTGAGCCCCATTGGTTTTATGTTTCTTTGTTTTAGGGTTGGAAACTTTTTCCTTGACCAACTTGGACTTGTATTGGAATTCTCCTACATACAACAACCGACCTTAGCTTCTATATAAAGGAACCAGCCCATGTGTTTTCGATGTGTTGTGCGCCGAACATCTAGCAAGGTTTTGTGGTGACTTTGTAGTGTTGCGGTGCAATACGCATCATAGAGCCACACAAAGAAGAGAATAAGAGGTGGGCTGCTATGTGTGATAAAAGAGGGGCGCTGACTGTTTTCTTCTTGGTTTTGGAGGAGCCAAAACAAGAGAGAAAAAGAAAGGGTGCTACAGTGAGAGAGAAAAATAGAAGAGACCAACCACCATCGTATCCAGTAAAAGAAGAAGAGTTTGTATTCTTGTCTTTTGTATTCTTTTTTAGGAATAATCTCTATTATGTGATAGTGAAATCTAGGTGTATTGGAGTTTTGGGTCTGAGTGATTTTATTTCTACTATATTTTTGTACTCCATTTTTCATAATGAATTTCTTCATGATCTCTTCTGCCAGTGGACATACATCACATTGAGGGAACCACTTAAATTTTGATGTTATCTTGTGTGCGATTGTTCTCGCCTTATTTAATCGTAATTGTAGTAGTGTATTTTTCCACAACACACCTTAACTTTTGTCTATTATTTATCAATCTCTTAAACCTTTGTTAAGACGTAAAATAGGGTATTACAATAATGGAGTCAATCCTTCTGTAGGCATAGAGTTAAGAGCGTAGTGTGCGTAGATGAGCTTTTTCTTTTTTTTTTTTTTTTTTGGCTGAGGAGTAAAGGAAATGAATTCTGGGTTGTGATATTTTGGATTTGGGTTGGGCATTTCTTGGATTGATCCCTCTATTTATAATCCATATCAAAATGAAATTGGGCTATTTCTTGTTATAGAATTGGGCCTAGTTCATTGCTTTCTGCTTACACTCATCATGAAATTTGGCTATTTCCTATTTGCAAACACTTGCCTGATTATATCAGTGTTTTATTTATGATAAATATTGGTGATTTATTGTTGTAATTATTAGAGACCATTTGATAAAGCCCTCGCTTCATAAGTTAGCAGCCACCTACCTTGGGGGGTGGGGGCGGCCACCCATCTTTTTTTTTTTTTTTTTTTTTATAAAAAAAAAAAAATTAATGTGTGGGTGAGAAAGAGAGAATTTTTAAGTTTTTTTTAGTATGTTTGATTGTTATAAGTGTCAATTTTAAGCGCCAAATTACCTTATGACGCTGGACTAATATCTTTTAAACAATAACAATGTTCAAACGACATCATTCATGTGTTTAAATGTGTCGTTTGAACAATGTTACTATTCAAACGACACTTTTTGACGAGTGAATAGCTACCTAATATTTGAATGGTATCGTTTGAACAGTAATAATATTCAAGAGACATTACTTTAAAAATAGTGTTATTTGAACAGTAAAAAATGCGCCTTATTATTATTATTTTTTTATTTTTTTCAAAATACACCATCCCAAACATCATTAAACACCCCCTCCCCCTCCCACCTCCGCCCGCACCACCCCTTCCCCCTTTTTTTTTTCTTTTTTTTGGTAGTGAAAGGTCAAACATCATTAAACCCTCCCCCCCCTCTTTTTTTTTTTTTTTTTTTTTGTAGTGCAAGGTCAGTTCAATAAAGAAACTCCAAATAAAAGTTTACAAGATATCACGGTAGAAGTTGAATGAACTACTTAGAATTATGATAGTTGATTAGAGTCCATCTTTGCTGGTAATTAAAGAAAATCTTTTATTTTGTGCCAAATATTGGACGGTCTAGATGGATATGGATGCAATGCTACAAGCCTACAAGTATTCAAGAGCAAACCTAAGAAACCGACCAAAAGGCAAAAGCCAGTGACATGTGAGAATGGCACAGTGGCACACTGTCAATACGCGCTTTCAAGTTTCAAGCCCAGTGTTCATTGTACGTCCAAGTCCTCGACTGCGATATTCATAAAGATCCCGGTGGAATTTTTTACACCACTTCCGAATATAAATAATTTTTAAAATTATTATTAAATATGAGATTAATTTTTATTAAATTTAGAAAAATGAGAATAAATGTAGTATTACTTTAAAAGTAGTGGATTGTTGTCTGATCCACTAAGATTGACTTATATAGTCTACACTCATATCTCGATACAACTCGAATATAATGTAAAATTAGCAACTTTACAACTCGAATATAATGTAAAATTAGCAACTTAGAGTAAATGAGTTTAATCTATTTAATTAAATAATTTAGATTAATATTTACTTATGTAATCTTGTACTCATGTCTCAACAGAACGACCCAAAAGTTGAGATGCAAACATAAACGAAAAGCTCACGAGAGCACTCACTTTATTGTTAAATGTCTGTTGCTCAAACCCACAGATATAGATCGAGAGAGACACACTAGCCCACCACGTACAGTTTACATATGCATGCTCTCATCATTTTCACATATCATTATGGCCTTTCGCCAATGTAATTCCCAGGAGGGTCATAGTTGCAAGTCATGAAAACCCCTCTGTCGCCCAAACACTTCACCCTGGCGCACCCAACTCTCCTCGTCGAGCTCCACACTATCTGAGTGTAATGCCCGCATTGCTCGCCGCCGGCGCACGAGTTCGACCAATAATCGTACCACTGGCGCTCCGAAACCCAGTCCGCCACTGCCTGAGACGGCGTCCAGTCGTTGCCGCTGCCCCAAAAGATGTTCTCGCCGTAGGGCCCGTCGGAGTGCTCCAAAGCGCAGTCAAAGCGTCGTTGATTGGCGTACCATTGTGCGTAGCGCGCCAGCTTTGCGTCCCACAGCAAGGGCCGCAGCCGAAGGGCGAGCCGAGCGACATTGTGAGGAGCCAAAAACTGGCTCGCTTGGCTTACGTGCTGGCTTTTGGTTGGGACAGCATGGGTGGTTGAGATTAGCAGAAGAAAAATGGTGATCGTGCCCAACGCAGGTTTCATTAGGGACATTTTTTGGGGGGGGAGCTTAATTTGTAGAGGGGTTCATAGGATTTATAATTAAGAAGATGGGAGTAGTTGGATTGGAGGGTATAAAGTGTCAACGCAGCTGGGGTGGCACCCATGTTCGATAATGATTGCCACATTTGTTTTTGTAGGGGAAAAAAAAGTCTCGAGTTGAACTCTTTTCTAAGATTTCATAATTTTAACTTGGCCTTGTCTGTTTTTCTTTTTAGATGTTGGTTTAATGGAAGGTAGTAATTTGTACGATCTCACGTGTTGGGTTTGGATCGTGTATAAAATTATATAGGTCAATTATAGAACATGATACTCTCCAGTCCATTATGGACCGGAAAATATCCAGTTCATGGCTAGAATTTCATCTCAAAAATTCTATGGTCACAAATAGGACACATATTCCACTAATAAAAATAATAATAAAATATTATTTTAAATTTTTTTTAAAAAAAATTAAGAAAAATAAAATAAAAATAAAAGAGCCACCCCCCTATGGTCGCCAGCCACCCCTTTCTTCTTTTTTTTCTTAAATCTTTATTAATTTTTTTTAATTTAAAATAATATTTTATTATTATTTTTATTTGTGGGATATGTGTCTCATTTGTGGCCATAAGATTTCTGAGATGAAATCCTAGCCATGAATTGGATATTCTCCAGTCCATAATGGACTGGAGAGGATCCTGTTCTGTCAACTATAACCTGATCTATTTAATTAAACAGGCCGGTTAAACCCCTCAATTCGAACCCTCTAATTTTGTATTGGGTTCATGTTGGGTTCGCAGGTCATGTCAAAAATTGTCTACCATTATGTCTTGTGTTAGGTTCAAGTTGTATCAAAGCATGAATATTAAACTATATAAGTTAATCTTAATATAACCCATTAAATTAAACAAGTTAAACTCCTCAAATTAACCTAATCATTTTAATTTCGTGTTGAGTTTATATCGAATTTAGGGGTTGTATTAAGAATTGTCCGTCGTAGTTTAATGTTTATGGTTAAAGACATTTTTGGTACATATGGTTTAACTTAACCAAAAATCAAATAGACTTTTTCGGTTTAAAAACTTGCCAGAGATGGTACAACATGTATGCATCCAATAAACATAGATAATACTTTCGTCCATATTCGATTTAATATTTTAACAGCGTACCACGTCAACTTATTTAGCAATTAACACGTGTCTCACTCATAGGAAATTAAAATCATAATTTTAATGGTGTATTGACTATGATTTCTTTAGTACTAGAAGTTGAGCATATATATATATATATTAAAGATTCAGACTTGTTCAAAGCTCTCATAGTCATAGTAATGAACTATAAAAAAAAATAATAATAATAATTGATATATATTATATGGTTTGTTGCAAAATCTAGCATTGAATTTGAGAGAATCCAATCAAATTAAAGCCTTTGTAATCTAATGGGAGAAAAAAAAAAAAAATTGTTGAATATTGTGAATAAAAAATACTTATTATATATGTACAGCCTGCAATAATTAAAATATCTCCCAAAAAAAAAAATCACTTTTGTCTTTCGTCCTTCATACAATTTCTAATTCTTTTGAGAATAAATAAATTATATAATAATGCTAAATTAATAAATTATTTTTTCTTCTAACACATAATGCCGTCCCAGCGGTTAGCAGTATATGATATCGATAGTCTGGGACACGATGGCTAGAAGATTCCCTTTTGTTTGTTGGAACTTAGAATGTTATTAAATTTGGTTCTTTATTAATTAACGGCGAAATCAACGGAGCGGTGAAATCAATTACTCTGCCGGCTCTTCCTTCCCGACAAGCATGAATCGCGCATGCTCTTCGTCAAATTAAGAGAGTAGTAGGAAGAAAAAGGTTGTCGCACGTACGTAGTCGTAGACTTGTGTGGTTGTACGTGGAATTTTGTCATGATTGAATTTGATGCTCAGAAAGTAATCATTTACTTAATTTAGTTGATGCGCAGGTTGCTGCTCTGCATGCATGGGATAATTGTGGCAGACCCGGCCACCGTGTGAGAGACGGAAGAGCCCACGAAAGTGAGGGCTGTGACCGTCACCGATCAACCCATTGGTGAGTGGCGTAGCCAGAATCTTTAAGCTTTGCTAGAGAGATAATGCTGCCATCTCCATGGCTGTCACTGTCAGTGCCGAAGTGAGCTTTTTCTTGCCTCTGCAAATTCTGGTAGTGATCTGCAGTGAGGCAGGGGGTGTGGAGGGATGGGGTGATTTACGGGAGTGGAATGGGCCTAGGCTGGTAGTGGTGGGCTGAGATAGTGGGTGCCCACATGGGAGGGGTTTGGAGATCCAATCTGAAAGGGATGGGGGTGGGGTGGGTCAAATTCAGTTAGAGAGAAAATCTCTAAACTGAGCTGATCTGTTATTTCTTGGATCTGGGTTAATGGTGTTTCCATTGAATCCGGCTTGGATGGGGGTGGATAGTGGTGGTACAAGTAGGAATTACGAGAATATTCAATTAGTTATATTGGAAGATAGTTTTGTCATCTCAAAAGGTGAAAAGACAAAAATATAATTTTTTTAGATCCTTTCCTATTCAAATGGACTGAAGAGGTTTTTTTTTTTTTTTTGAAAATTTATAATTTTAAAGGTTAAATTACATTTTTAAATCACACATTTTTAAATCGCTATTTTTAAATTGCACTTTTTAAAATCGCAATCTCAAATGGACCATTAGCTACTATTTTTTCTATACCCATTTTAACATATTCTCTATTCTACTATTTTTTTTATTCAAATTTCCTATTAATTTTCTTATTTTTTTTTTGTAGGGAGAGAGAAAATAAAAAGAAAAAGAAAAAGGTTAAAGATGCCATAGTGAACTTTTACAAGCAATTTTTTAGAAAACTTTTACTTTGAAGGATTGAGCATTAAAATAGCACATAATAACTACATATAATTTGAATCACCTATTTCAAAGGTCTGTTGGAGATGCTCTTACGCATCCTCTCTCAACAACGTTCTTACATCTTCAAACTCGATCACTCTCCTTCGTTTCCAAAAGGGATTTAGATTTTCCTGAATTTACTGTTTGAATTCCAAAAAAATTCGGATAAAGAATGAGAAAGAGTTGTGTGGGTGCCCAAGCAGATTCCAGAACAGTCTGCACAGTGGGGCTCACCTGCTCTGGCACCTTGAGACCCATATACCTATCTCATTTTCAGCCTGAATTCTCTTAAATTTGGCAGACAACCCCTTTGCACAATCTACTGACAAACCATGCCGGAGATGAAAAAACACGTTGTAGCCTTAGCATTCCCATTCGGCAGCCATGCAGCGCCACTCCTGAGACTCGTCAATAGAATCGCCACCACAGCCCCGCAAGTGAAGTTCTCCTTCTTCAGCACATCTACATCCAATCGCTCCATCTTTTCTGATTCCACTAACCAGGTGAATATAAACATAAAGCCCTACGACGTGGCAGACGGCTTGCCAGAGGGCTACACGACTACCCAGAGCCCGATTGAGGCGATTGGGATGTTTCTACATGCCACGCCAGGGAACTTTAGGAGAGTTATGGAAGTGGCGGTGGCGGAGACAGGGAGGAAGATCAGTTGCGTAATGAGTGATGCATTTTTTTGTTTTGCTGGGAAGATGGCTGAGGAAATGGGTGTTCCTTGGGTTCCGCTTTGGACGGCTGGACCTCGCTCCCTTCTTGCCCACGTTTACACTGAGCTCATCCAGCAAAGACTAGGAACAAATGGTAACCATTTCTTGAATGAAAGTGATACAAAATCAACCATTAATATGCTATTTGGGTTGTTTTGGTTCAGTTCGTGTCAACCCGAAACGACGCGTTATCTAAATGGGTTACACGTGTCGTGTCGTATTACATGTTAAGAAAACGTGACATGTTCGGGTTTGAACGTTCGATTCGGATTGGCATAAATGGGTTCACAAGTCAACCAGGTTGACACGAACCCAACATGCCAACCCGTTTTGCCAGCTCTAGCATTTATTGAGTCTCAAACTAGGCCATAACAACAATTACAATGAGCTCTAATTGTGATAAGCTCTTTTGGGTACGTTAATTGATTATCCTAAAATGACTTGAGATAATCTATTTAAATAGGAAAAATTGTGATTCAATCAAATTGTGATACCTTGATTGAATTGTGAAGCCGTTGCATGCATGGATGTGCTAGGTCAAACTTGACTATATAAATGATTGCATGGAACTCTAATTATGACAAATCATTTTTAATATCACGCAGGTGGTTTTAAAATGTCTCAAATTGCATCTTGCCGACATCAACACGTTGCTCCATTTCTTTCCCAACTAGATTACCTTGAAGTCATCACGATGTGTTAATTTTTGTGCACCCCATATCACCAAATGGGCCACTTCGAACCAAGTGTTTAGAAGCATTTCCAATCATTCTCTCATTTTATATTCTTTACGTTTTAGGAGCTGGAAAGACTAAAAAAAAAAGTCTCAAATTGTGACTACTACTATAATTAATGTTACTAAATTAAATTATTAACGAGACTAGTGACATATTGAATGAACAGGCAAAAGATTGAAGGTTGCTTGCATTCTATGAGTTGATTAACTTTATTCAACTGTTGCTTCACTAAATTGTAATGTTATTTTTGCTAATTTGTCTGACTGATAAAATCATTTATGCTTATTGCAGTGTGTGGAGACCAAACCCTTGATTTTGTTCCAGGATTTTCCACATTGCGTGTAGACGATTTGCCTGAGGGGGTAATAATGTTGGGAAAATTGGAGACACCATTTTCAAAAATGTTATACAATATGGGATTAACGTTGCCACAAGCAACTGCGGTTGCCATAAACTCCTATGAAGAGGTAAGCTTATAGAAATGATAAATTTAATCGCTTAAGTTGATAGGAATGGATGAATATAATCATTTAATATATATTATAATACTCTCGGTCTCACGTGTGGGCTCAAACTCTCACTTAATAGGTGAAGCCCAACACGTGAAATGATAGGTGAATTGACGAAGATAAAGTTCGAACTCAAGACATTTGCTCTAATACCATGTTAAATCACCACTTGTCAGAGAAAACTTTAAACTGATAAAAATGAATGAATTCAATCATTTAATTTATATTCTAACAACCTTCCCCTTAATAAGAGAAGTCCAATATATGAAACATTTAATTTAAATGAAAAGTGAATTATGAAAACATGGTTCAAAAATTATTATATTTGTTATGATATTATGTTAAATTTATATTCCAATAGGTAGACCCCGATGCCGTGACTGAGCTTAAGTCGAAGTTTCTAAAGTTCCTCAACGTTGGTCCCTTCCCACTAACATCCCCACCACAATTCAATGCTGCTGATGAGCATGGCTGCCTGAAGTGGTTGGACAAGCATCAGGCGGCATCTGTGGCGTACATCAGCTTTGGAAGCATGATGACACCTCCGCCGCAAGAGCTAGCAGCACTGGCAGATGCACTACACGCAACTGGGTTTCCATTTCTTTGGTCATTTAAAGACCTTGCAAAGGAAAACTTGCCGAATGGGTTTCAGGAAAGGACAAGTAAAAATGGAAAACTTGTTCCATGGGCTCCCCAATTGCTTGTCTTGCGACATCGTTCTGTCGGAGTGTTTGTGACGCATTGTGGATGGAACTCGATTTTGGAAACTATCATTGCCGGCGTGCCAATGATTTGCAGGCCATTTTTTGGAGACCAGAAGCTAAACTCGAAGATCATAGAGCTGGTGTGGGGCATTGGTGTGGGGATTGAGGGTGGGGTTTTCACTAAAGAGGGAGTAGTGAAGGCATTGGAGCTAACTTTGTCAAGTGAACAAGGGAAGAAAATGAGAGGGAAAGTTGAAACCCTCAAAGAGCCTGCCATGAAAGCTGTTCTGCCTAATGGCAGCTCTAATGAAAATTTCAAGACTCTGATTCAGATAGTCACCAAGTGAATTATATTCTCATGTTACTTGGAGAATAACTAAGGTAACATTTTTGTACGTGGAATGGCTTGAATATGTTTTATAACTTTCGAATAGTCATTCCCACATGAGTCATGGGAATTGCTAGCTATTTCAAGTATTTAAATACATGTATACTTTAACACCAAGATTATTTTATTCCACATTCTTTCATTTTTAATATAGGCTATTCATTTTTCTTAATGAAATAATCATTTCGCGTATAAAACATACCCTAAGGATTTAACTTGCATGTTAACAGCCACCTTAAGAGAGGAAAAAGGTTAAAAAGAAAAGAAAATAAAAAAAGATCAAACTGTTAATTAGTGAATAATAACATGCAAGAATTTATTACATCAAATGGATTTTTTTTTTTTTTTTTGTAGGTAGTTTAAATATCACAAATTGTTGAGTTATTGTATTCTAGTTTTTAGCATGTTTATTAAAGATTAATAATTAATATTGGAAGCTCTATGCTAGGACTAGATGTTTTGAAATGAAACAGGATAAATAAACAAAACAAATCCACAGATGTGGTCCACCCTAACTATGGCTACATCCATGAAGTTGCTGTAGTTTTTTACTATAGACATAGTTCACCCTTTTGTTGATTTTTTGTGTGCACCTTTTAGTTCCTATTATGAATAGTCCCTAAAGTGTTAGAGATAGTGCCCAAAACTCCAATTAGTTTAATAAGATATTTCAATTTAAATAGAATAAAGTTAATATTCACTTATATATTTATTGAGCATATAACATATTTATGTGCTTTTATTTTATGATCATTATTTAGCATATGCATGTAAATGGCCTTTAGATTACATTGAATATGGTATATGTTGGGAGTAATGAGATTATCACGCATAAGATCTTTGATCATAACAAATGTAGTCTAAAACCTTGTGTTCGGGGTTATTAATGGAATTGGACATTCCATTGGATAAGACTGCATCAATTATGATGATCTATCTTGATCATGTGAGGTGTTAACTTCGGATTGATTTGTTGGTGTGGATTCAATGCAACCGAATGGACCACATAAATTGTTATTCCTTTAAACATCTGTCTAAAGGAATGATGTGAAATTCTATTAAGACTCTTATGATATTGATTCAAAATTTTGAGTGGATTGCGAACTCAAATGTCAAGTGTATCTGTGTATATCACTTTTATGCATTTAGAAGTAAAACTTTTTTGCAGTCAAAATTCTCAGTACATTGGATGATTGCATGTAGCATTGTGGTAACAACGTCCTCAAGAAGGAATCCAAGTCCTTTGATTAATTCAAAGAGATAAGAAATTTTTCATTGAGTTTAAGTTTAATTAATAAATTATTCTTAGTCCTTGGTCAAGGTATTTTAGTATGAGATTACTAAAATAATTATTACTAGATGAAATATTATTTCACAAGTGAGATTAATTATGTGACTAAATGGGATACTTAAGGATAAAAGTGAAAACATGAAACGCCAATATAATTATTATGTCCAATCAGTACAAATTTTATATAACAACTCTTAGCGCCCGTTTGGTTTACCAAATATACCCCTAGAATATAATGGCTATTCCTATAGAATAGCTATTCCTTTATTTGGTAAGGGTCTATTTGTAGGAATAGTGATTCTTGTGAGAATCACTAATTCTTACACATAGGAATAGCTATAGCCAACATCATGAGTGACGCAACATGTGAAGCGTGGAAGAAAGAAAAGATCGAAGAACAAGCTTCTTGGGTGCTCTCTAAAACATCCCTCATCTAAACCAATATCGATCGAAGCTCTGAACGAGATTCTTGATTCATACAAAATAATCATCCTTTTAATTTCTAGCATAAGCTCCAAATTTACTCGGCCCTAACCAAATTTGACTTACATCAAATTGTTTTGGACACCGAATTGATCAACATAAAACCTAACACTCTCTTTCCTTGAGATGAAGAAGCTATAAAATTAGTGTGTGCTTCAAATTAAATGGGTGAAGTTCTTACCTTTCCTTTTGAACCCTATTCCCTCTAGTTGACGGTTATGCCTTCCTCATATGAGCTTGTCATGTGTCACCCTTCGACTAGGTTGCATGTAATTTTTTTGTGGGGATAGATCATCGGCCCTAGTTGTTAAAGTATTGATTAAATAATTAAATTTACCTCTTCATATAAGCTTAAGCTTTTTGGATAAATGAAGATTTAATATGGTATCAAAGTGAGAGATCCTAAATTCAAACTCTGATTCCGTCAATTCACCTACATTTAAATTAAAAATTTCACATGTTGGGCATCACAAAAAGGAGTTTAAGACCACACGTGAGGAGGAGTGTCAAAGTAATGATTAAGTGATTAAATTTATCTCTTCCTATTAGCTTAAGCTTTTGGGATAAGTGATGATTTAATATGGTATCAGAGGCAAAGGTTCTGAGTTCAAACCTTGACTCTATCAATTTAACCTCCATTTCAAGTAAATATTTCACGTGTTATGCATCACCTATTAAAAGAGAGTTTGAGCCCACACGTGAATGAGAGTGTTAAAGTATTGATTAAACTATTAAATTTACATCCTCCTATAAACTAAAGCTTTTGCGATAAGTGGTAATTTAACACCGGCAAGAGGTAATCCTAGTAACCTCTCCTCTATTGTGAGTTAAATGGCATTAAATGTCAATTGCCTTCATGATGGAATAGGATCCTCTCCAATCCATTATGGACTTGAGACTATCCAGTTCATGACTCAAATTTCTTCTTACAAATTCTAGATCCACAAATAGGACACATGTCCCACTACAAAAAAATAATAAAAAAAAAAATTTCAAATTAAAAAATAAAAAATAAATTAATAAAAAAATAAGGGGTGGCTGGCTACCCCATCTTGGCTATAGGGGGTGGCCGGACCACCCCATTTTAGCTGGGGGTGGCTTAAGAGCCACCCCAATGTAAACAGGGTTGCTTATTACCATAGCCGCGGGTGATGCGTTCATCTAAACCCAAACTAAAAAAAAAAAAAAAAATCGTTTGGCCCTTGGGCCACCCCCAAGGGCCATAGGGTGGCTTCGGCCAATCCAGACCGGCCGATCTGGGGTGGGTTGGTCCGGCCACCCTAAGGCCTTTGGGGGTGGTCCAGCCACCTTGAAAGGCAAAACGATTTTTTTTTTTTTTTGGATCTGGCCATTGGGGGTGGCTTTGGCCACTCCAGACTGGCAGTCTGAAGTGGCCGAAGCCACCCCCAGTGCCAACTGGGGTGGTCCGACCACCCCCAATTGAATGGCCAGCTATCCCTTAATTTTTTATAATTTAGTTTTATAATTTTTTTAAAAAATATATATAATATTTTTTTTAAATTTTTTTATTAATATGATAGATGTTCTATTTATGGCTTCAGGATCTCTTTAAAGAGATCTTGATCATTAACTGGATATGCTCTCTCCTGTCCAAAATGGACTAGAGTGAATCTGTTCCCTTCATGACAGAGAAGAATGGTACTCCCATATCATCTTGGTTGTAAGTTACCCAAAAATCCTACGACATATTGTTGTTTGGGCCCTTTTTAAGTGAGAGGAGAGATTGAATTCTTCATAGCCTAGTAATTATTATGATCCCTTTGCAGCTTGCCAGCTACCAAAATGGGGTTGATGGGGCAACTTGGGCCTGGGCTGGTCAGTGCCTAGAATGGGCTTCATGGTCGAAGCCCAGATGATAAAATCCAGATGTATTAAACTTCATTTTAAATATGTTCCAATCCAGTAATTACTTATATTGTTCTCGTTTCTCCTTTGATTTTAAGATTTGGAAATGTCGAAATGACAATTAAGATCAGCTCCGCTGATAGATTATTCAAGTGTGTTCCAATCTTCCACTGTAATTCAATTGTTGATTACTAAAACATCAACCCAAAAATAACCATTTGCGCGGCTTGTAAATTGTAATGATTCAAGAATAGCTTCTTCTTTTTTTTTCTTTTTTCTTTTTGTTTTTGTAATGTTTTGTGCATATAAGCATTAATTTCTAATTAGTTCAGTAGGAGATCTTTGAGCTTTTTTTATGTTTTGATCATTAGTTGTTGGAACCTTATTGTCTGCTTACAGAGTTTTTGTAACACTCTGATCTCACATTGTAAAAATGAGAAGTAGCCAACATAAAGTAAATAGTTTATAAAGAAATTTATAAAACTGGATTAGCTACTAAGTAAAACTGGATTTTATAAAAAAAATTTAGGAAAGCTCTATATATATTAACTAATATTTTTGGGATCATATCATAGATATAACTACCACTTTTTTTTGGGTTTTTTTTGGGTTGTTACAATTTTCATGATGTTAACTATGATGCTCCAATGCTCGTTCAACTAAACTTTATATTTGATCATTTACAACTTTTCAACTTCACAGTTAAGTTTTTACTATTTTTTTTTTTCATTTATTATTATTATTATTATTACTTAAGACCAACCCGGCCTGTTTATTTCTTGAGCTAGCACCCAAAATTTAAATAAATAAATAAAGAGTAGAATAAATACTAAGGCCCCGTTTGAGTTTGCGGAGTAGGTATTCTTGTAGGAAAAAAAATATGTATTACTGGGAATAGAAGAAGTTGGAATTGAATAATTATTCTAGTTCTTAAGTTTGGTATCAACACATATTTCATAATTGGAATTGAACCAAAATTATTAAAAGGCCCATATAATTTCTAATTTTTTCAAAACTTAAAATAAAAAAAATAAAAATTAAAAAGTTGGAGAGAAAATTAAAATAATTTCAAATCTTTTTTTTTTGTTATTTTTTTTTTTTTAAAAAAAAAGTTGGAGAGAAAATTAAAATAAAAAAATAAAAAAGGTTTTTTTGGAAAACTTTGTCTATTCCCTCATGAATAGTTATTCTTCCAATTTTTTAGAAGAATGATTATTCTTATGTGTAAGGAATTAGTGATTTTTACGATAATAACTATTTTAAATAGATACTTACCAAACAATATAATAACTATTTTATAAGAATAGTCATTTTATTTTATGATCTATTCTTCAAACCAAACGAGCGTTAATTAAGCATTAAAAAGCCATAGGCTGTTTGACTATAGATAAATTTGATAAAGATCCAAAGCCTCCAAACTTGACTGACTGCAGCTGCCAGCTACCAGCTACGACGTGGATGATAAGAACGAAACAAGCACCATATAACAAGAGTAATTTCTAGGAAGCATCAACGGGTCGGGGCGGCTCATCCTATAGGCTACTCAAGTGGATGTCCAAGGCCCAGTGGATTAATAAAGCCTCGAATATATATATACCATTATGTGGTATGATATATTACTCGTCAATTCTGTCGGCACAAGTTTACAAACGAAAGACACGTAGACTAATGTTGCTATAAATCAATTTAAAACTCTTTTTTTTTTTTTTTTTTTGTCTTATTTTAAAAATTACAGAGAAAATGAATCTCATTTGCTATAATTTCATCTAAAGAGTTTGATGGGAATGTCAGTACCGACGACATTGACGTGACAATACAATATGCTATAAAATCTTTTACAATCTGCTGAAGCTTATAGAATTTTATTTACAATATCACAATAAAAACTAAGCCATATTATCAACTGAGGAGGAGATATTATAAAAAGAGGCAGAACCTCCAAATTTGACTGCAGCTGATCAGATCATTTGGTATGATAAGAACAAAACAAAGAACGTCGTAGCATATAACTCATGACGTGATTGCGAAGAAACATAAACTATTTTCATTCAACATTGCATTGCTGCCATTGCAGCCACTATCTAAAAGTATGGCTACAGATACTGACATTTTATGTTTAAATGCATGGTTGTCATAAGCTATATATGCTTGACCTTTGTCCGCGAGTCACAGTAATCACATGCATCCATGATGGTGAGATGGAGCATGTTTCTGCGGACTTTTTTCAGATTCTCATTTTCTTTGCTTGAAACATTGAATGTGCATCAGGCTGGACGGAGCCAGAAAGTACTAAGAAAATCTCCAAAATATTAGATGCACGTTAAGGTATAAATTAAAAGAAAGAAAGAAAGAAAAAATTAAAAATTTAAATTAAAAATCACATGAAGAAGAAGAAGCAACAACCATAAGACGAGAATATAGTAAATTTAAGCCCCGTTTAAGATAAAAATAAATTACTTTGAACTACTTTTGTGTTGCAAATTGCATTTTTTTTTTCCATCTTTTTTTTTTCGTTTGAAAAATTAAATAAGTATAGGAAAATAAGCTTTAAATTTCAAATTTTAAGGTTCTTGACTGTAGACATGTGCTTGTTTAAGGTTAGAATAGTAACGAGATGTACAACAAAATGCTGAAGAAAGATAAAATTTAGTGGGTAGGGCCAAATCTCAAATCGGTAGCCAGCTTAATAGGTTAGGGTCAAAAATACGGTTACTATAGTTTTTAATGGGTAAGAGCCAAAAGATTTGAGAATTAGTAACCAGCTTTTAGGTTTTAATGGGTATGGCTCAAAAGATTTTTTTGGGTAAAAGCAATAGGGCCAAAAAATTTAGTGGGTGGAGCCAAAATGTTTATTGGGTAAGGTCAAAAACATTTATATGTTGGGGCCAATTTTTATTATTATTATTATTTTTTTTTTCTAGTTTGGGTAAGGGTCATAGACTTAAAAACTAAAATATTTGACCTTAAATTTTTTTTTTTTTCTCAATAATTGAAGGGGGACCATGGCCCCATACCAGCCCCTTTTTTTCCTCAATAATTGAAGGGGGGCCGTGGCCTATGCAGGCCCCCCTCTTTCTGTTCCTAACAACAGATACAATAGATTGCAAGTTTTTGTCATTTTCTTTTTTAAAAAAATAATCATAGATCAGAAGGTGAATTAACAGTGATATTATTATTATTATTATCATTGTGAGATGGTTATAAAATAAAATATAATTTTTAGCATTATTCATAATAAGAATAATTGAAGATATTATGCCGTGTTGAAATGGCTGAATATGAAGTTCAGTATTTTCCAGGAAAATTGGGGTTATGTTTGGTAACGGGTTCAAAAAGTCTTTTCTCTTCTAAAAATAAAAAAAACATCGTTTTCTTTGCAAGTTGAACAAACAATTCACTTTTCAAAACACAAAATATAAAATATTTTTCAAAAAAACAAAACACAACACACTTTTTTGAAAACTATTCACACCTTATATATATGAATAATTTGAGAAAACAATTGCTTAATTTTTTAGGTGTAGAGACAAATTTCTTATTTATCAAAACTTTTTTTTTTTTTTTTTTTTTAAAAAAAAGGAGAAAAAGAGAGAAAACACTACAAAAAAAAAAAAAACCGGTTTTAGTGACAATTTGGATTGTGTCAGTTTAAGAAACCGACATTATAATGTATCGGTTTCTGTTCAACCGATACCAAATTAAAAATGGTGTTGGTTGAACAGTAATTGACACTAATAATAGTGTTGATTTACTGTTCAACCGACATTAAATTAAAAATGGTGTCGGTTGAACAATAAACTGACACTAATAAAGATGTCGGTTTACTGTTCAACCGACACCATTTTTAATTTAGTGTCGGTTGAGCAAAAACCGACACTAAAATTGGTGTCGGTTGACTATTCAACCGACACCAATTTTAAATTTTGAATTTTGAATACAGATTCAACCCTCCTTTCTAATTTGAATCTTTTTTTGGGTTTAAAAGTTTAACACACTACCATCCCATTTCACGTTTCTTCCTTCTTTTTTTCTTTCGTCTTCTTTATTTTTTCTAACTGGATTTTTCTATAGGCGACCGTTCAAAGCAATCAAGAGGACACTGGATGTTTGTGAATCTAAGCCTATTTTAGAAGTGAAGTTTTGTGCTACCTCCTTGGAATCCATGGTTGATTTTGTGCGTGCCATTTTTGGATTGCAAGCCCAAGAGCCAAAAGCACATGAAGAAAAAGCCCAACAGAGAGATCGATGCTGACATCAACAGAGAGAGATCGAGAAAAGAGAGGTAGAAGAAAAAGAAGAAGGAGTAGAATGAGGAGAAGAAGAAGGAGATCTGGATCTGATTCACATTAAAATGAAATGTAAAAAATGAAGAAAAAAAATCAATAAATAAGTGGAAAAAATAATATATATATATATATATATATATATATATATATCGGAATTTAATAAATTAATGATGGTTTTTTTTTAAAAAAACCATCACTAATTAGTGTCGGTTTTGCCTAAACCGACACCTTTTCCCATTTTCCTACCCTTGTTTAGCTACCCTTTGGAACCATCACTACAAAACCGCCACTACTTTTGTAGTGACGGTTTTTAGTCCTAAACCATCACTAAACCTCTATTTTTTTGTAGTGAAAGTAGCCACGACCACTCCTAGTGAAGAGGAAGGGTAGCTGCACAACCACCTATAGAACAGGGGTGGCCCTGCAACCACCCCCAACCGGTTAGAGGTGCCTGCATGGACACCACAAGAAGTCATGGGTGGCCATGCAGCCACCCCTTTCTTTCACTGAGCTAGGCTGGTCACACAACCATTTTTTTTGAATTTGATATATATTTTTTTTTAAAAAAAAAAATTACTTATAATTATGAAGTTAGCTCCATAGTTGTGTTTTTGTCAAAATAAACATGTCTAGTATTGTTTCTTTGAAAACAAAAGACAAATTTCAAAAAGGTTTTACCAAACAACTTTCTTACGTGGATTCCACATAAAACATTTCTCAAATGTTCCTAACTTTATATCGCATCAAATTTTTTATCAAATTAAAATAAAAACATTTTTTTTTTTCAAAATATGAACAAGTATACCCATGTAATGCCCACAATTAATATTTCCTAGAAAATAATATTAGGTGCGCTACTCTCTTACTCTTTTAACTTTTAAGTATATTATTCTATTAAGCCATAAAACTAGAGCAGCAGGTAAATTTTTAAAAATTTCTTGTAAACTACTTGAAAAATCAATATTCCTTGCATGACAATCCTCATAACTATCAACTTTACACATCATGTTACCCACATACAATTTTACATAAAATCAAATCATATCCTATAACATTCATAAAACAACTTTTGTGGGAAACATTGTAGCATTTTCTAAAAACATTCATTTGTAAGCACTTTAACATTTGACTGAAAACGAAAAATTTATTTGGCTAAACATTTCATTGTAAATATCTTTAGTAAACATACTTTTTTTGGAATACAAATCCCTTTACCATAAAACTATTTCATCATCTTCTACATCACATAGAAAACATTGTTCTTTGAAACATTGCACATTACCATAAAACTTCATGAAAATCAACTCGATTGGACCACTAGCGAACAAGCAAGAGAACGGTGTTTTCTGGAGCTTCAAGTAAATACTATCATCCATACCCTACCGGACAAATTTGCAAACGAGGCTCTCGGGGGCTTCAAAAAAATTGCCATGTTTGGACCAGTGTGAACGTCATTCCGAACGACCTTCTCTATGACTCTTTAAATTTCATTTCTTTAGCACCTTCTCGTCCAGACGTGTGCAATCGGTTTTCCGAATGAGTGTCTCAATGGCTTCTTATATCAATGCTCGTTTGAACAACATCAGTTAAGTTTCCAAACACAATCTTTTGTTCTTCACAATTTTGATGGACTTTTTTAGTCAATCCTGAGTACAAAACTACCCCACAAAAAATTACTTACATACACTAGGACTTGTTTTGAACAACGAATTGCCAACTCTAAAAACCTAACACTTCTTAGTTGTCTTTATTTGATTAAATATTTTTCTCATCACTATCAAGCTTATGGTGATTTGATGATTTGGATATATTAAATTACCACTTATCAAAAAAAAAAAAAAAAAAAAGATAAAAAATTTAATTTAATTATTTAATTAATAATATGTTAACACATCTCAAGTATGAACTCAAACTTCCACTCAATAAGTGACACCCAATATTTATAATATTTAACAGTAGAGTCAAGGTTAATTTCTATTTTGATATCATGTTAAATTATTACTTGTTCTAAAAATTTAAAAATAATTAAAAATAATAAATTTAATTATTTAATTAATATTTCAAAAGAATGGAAGCGAAATCAGTATAATTTGATGAGCTATGGATATCAAGCAAAACTAAAAGATGACAACTTCCAACAAATTACAAGTCACTTTCGAATTTTCCCGTAGTTGCAGTCTCTCACCATCAATGGTGACGAAGAATCACACTAACCAAACATGTGATAAGACAATTTTCTTTTGTCCGGTAGATGAAATAATATTTTCCGTACATTTGTTTTGAACATGGAATTGCCAATTAAAGCTAAAAATATAATACTTCTTGGTTGTATTTATTTGATTATATATTTCTTTTATCATGTTGCATCACGTTACGTAATATAGACTGTTTATGGTGAGTAGGTGATTTGGATGAATTAAATTGCTATTTATCTCAAATACTTAAATTTTAAAAAAATAATAAATTTATTTATTTAATTAATACTATTTTAACATTCATTCTTACTTATAACTTTAAACTTTATCTCGACAAGTAAAACCCGACATATAAGTTTTTTTTTACATATTCACACAAAGAAATAACAAGTTAAAAAAATAAAAATAAAAAATAAGAAAATGGAAAAAAGAAAATTTGAATTAGTGACTACCGTTTCATAAGACGTGATCTCAGCGGATTAAACTATTCATTGAAAATGACATGTAAAATATTTAATTGTAGAGTTAAAATTTATACTTGTGACTTTTGTTGTAATATTATGTTAAATTACTATTTTTTCGGTTTTTAAGGTGAGAAGAAATAATGAACTTAATTGTGTAATTAATATTTTAAAATAAGAGACGTGTGTTTTTTTAGTAAACAGATACAAGAACAAAATGGCATCAACTTATCTGTCTGGGTTGTCTTTAAAACATTAATTACTCTATCCCGCCCCCATCAATGCTGACAAAGAATCACACTAACCAAACATGTAATAAGACAATGTTTCTCATGTCCGGTAGATGAAATAACTTTTTCCTTAATTTATCATTTGTTTCCCATGATGAGCGGTTACCTTTCTGTTAATTACTATTAACTATTAAGGGTAAGTTTGACGTTACATTTTAAAATGTGATTTAAAAATATATTATTTAAAAAAGTGAGTTATTCGATTTAAAAATATAATTTTTAAAATCGTAATTAAGTATTTTGTAAAATTACGGTTTGACCTTTAAAATTTTTTGTTTAAAAAAAACCACTTCATTATATGCAATTTGAAAAAACATATTTTTTGCGTTTTCAAATCCAATTTTTTGTAAACGCACTCTTTGTCTATAAAATCTCAATGCCAAACGCACCCTTAAAAATACAGTTAAGCATTTGTCAAAATCGTAATTTAACCTTTAAAATTATTTTTTCAAAAAAAAAAAAAAAAAAGCTCATTGCCTTGGATTTGAAAACCTAAATTTTCTAAGTTTTTAAATTGCAATTTAAAAAAAATGCAATCTCAAATAATTAATTTTCTGTGATTTTATTTTAAATGGCATTTTTTTATTTTTTTTTTTTGGTCTATAAAATAGAACTTTGAGGCATGTTAAGAGAGGATATTTTATGATACTTGATTCTCATGAACTTGACGCTTTAACACAAGGTTCTGGGTGAATATGGAAGAGCAAAAAGCAAGTATGGAATCGCCGCTGCTGATTCCAAAAGCTCAAGGAAAAGCATTCCAATCGAGAGAGGGATTCAGCAAAGATGAGGTGGTCGCAGAGGTGAAGAAGCAGCTGTCCTTGGCAGGGCCGCTTGTGTCTGTTAATCTCCTGGTAAATTGTTTGCAGGTGATTTCAGTCATGTTTGTAGGTCATCTTGGAGAGTTAGCTCTTTCTGGTGCTTGCATGGCCACTTCCTTTGCATCAGTCACCGGTTTCAGCTTGTTGGTATGATGACTACTCTTCATCTTTTTTATCTTTGTTATGTTCTACCAGAAACAAGCTCTTTAATTATTTATTTACTTGGTGATTATATGCTTCTTACCTTATAAAGTTTGAACAAAGAACTTTTGCCTGATTTGCCTGATTCACTTTTTATTTTGATTACTCTGTTTTGTCGTTCGACCATGGGCCGCCTTCATACTGGTTGATCTCAAGTTTGTCGTTTTGTTTGTTCGGTTTTGTTTTGTTTTTTGTTTTTTTTTTTCATGGATAGGAATTGGTTTTGGAAGTGATATCCTACACGTATATTAACCTCTTTGAACATTTTTCGACAGTATATCATTGCTTCAATAGCATAAAACCAGCAGCATGCTCTGCTTCGGCTGACAAAGGCTTGTTATCTTATCTAAACCTTACTGTGAAGGAAAATGACTAACAGGTGTTTGATGAAATGTTTTTCTCGTGATTTACTGATTTTCACAGAGACCTGTACTTTCATCTCTAAAGCTTGCTACAGTATCTGTTACAACTGTTTTACAAATTCAAACTATCAACTACAACAGAACGGTCTTAACTTCTAAGGATAGATAAAATCTAATCTTTAATTTTTTTATTTTTTTATTTTTTTTATTTTGAGCTTGTTTGATCCTTATTACGAGGAGTCATCTTTTGAGGTTTGTTTTGTTCAAACGATTTTCAAAATTAGTATGTATATATATTTAGTATGTGGTTTGAGAATATTTGAGGCGTAAATGCATTTTTTATCCTTGTGGTTTGGAGTTTTGATAAATAACTCACTGAATTTTAAAAAGTGATTAATCACTCTATGAGATAAGCAGAAAAAAAAAAAAAAAAAAAAAATTAGTCTCTGTCGTTAGAAAAGTTGTCAGAATCTATTAATGTACTAAATAAGGGTGGGGTGGTTTACATGAATGTTAGTGAACAAACATGTCTGTTAGTGAATGTTAAATTAGCAGATATTTACTTGCGAAATTACATGTCTGTCAGTGAACAAACATTAAAACTACTGATACCACCATAAAAGAGTTCACTCCAAACCAGTTTTATAACACAAAAAATTCTATCTTTTTTTGTCTTTCTCAAAACCTTTTCTCTTGCTATAATAGAAGCTCTGAGGTGTTCTAGTTTGGTTTCGTTTTGTACAAAACATAATCAAACTACATAGGATTTCTCGGCCTCATTGTATCTTAAAGAAATATTTGTTGTAATCTAGTGCATACCAATTTGTTGGAATTAGTGGAGGCAATTTATTTCTTAAGGAAAGCGACTACTTACATTTTTTATTTTTTGAATAAACTTTTCATTTCCAAATACACACAAAGAACAGAAACTACTGAACAACAAGTTACTACAAGCAGTATCAAAAACCAACTAACAACTTTTCAAAAAACAAACAACACCCAAGCAAATATACTACACGGAAACATAGCTACCAAACAAAACAAATCTAGCTATTCAGCAGAAAAATCTAGAACAGCTCTCAACTGCCCATTCTGCAAAGACATTCCAACTGCAGAACTCAAGATAAAAACACAACACAACACAACACAAGCTTTACACCAACGGTTTTACTTTTATACTCCAATTCCAACATATTGCCATATTCTCAAGAGTCTTTTTTAACCTTCCTTTCCCTAACACTTTTGATCTGACTTCCCAAAATATTCTCTGCAAAATCTGCTCCTCTGTTTTGGTATGACTTCCATGCTTAATTTCATTTCAATTCCGCCAGATATTATAAATTGTGGAGCTTAGAACCAGTCTGCATATATTAGCATGCAAAGACTTCTTCTTCCACTCCTGCAAAGTTTTCACTTCTTCATCACCTCATCCCAATCAACTGGGGGATTAAGCACATTACATCTACGACAAAGTTTTCCTCCAAACTGGGTTGCCTTCTTTTCATTTCCTCCCACTGTACCTACATTTGAATTACAAATGCTCTTTACTTTGAACTCCATTACGACAAAACACACAACAAACTTCCCCTTTGTAAACCCCATTTCACCAATCTATTTCCCATAGTTTAGCCATTTTGAAATGCAAATCACATGACAAAAGCTTGCCTTGGAATAGCTAGAGAGAACCACACAGGCTACCACCAATCAACAACCGGATTTTTATTCTAATCCCCTCCCATGTTTTGTACTTCTTCCTTTTTGATAACAACCAGATTGGCTTATTACAGCCACCTACATTGACCTCCAAAAGCCTCCCTTGAATTTCTACTAAATCATCTGATCTGGCAGGATTACATACCCAAGCTCCTCTTCTCAGAACAGTCAACAACCGTGCATCCAACTGACTATCTGCATCATAAATGTCTCTAAAACTATATTTTTCATAGAGGACACCTGAAGGATGCCACCAATCTAATCACATGTGAATATCATTTCCATCCCCAACTTCAAACTTTATGAAATTCCTCTCACTATCTCACAATTTTAGGATTTTCCTCCAACTCCAAGAGCTGTTTTGAGGAATTCCTATCCTCTAAAAAGTCCTCCCTTTTAATAAATTCTTCCTTATCCAAGCAACCCAAATAGACCCAGCTTTAGCAAAAATGTTTCAAACATGCCGCAAAATTGAAGCTCGATTACACTCCTCAATCTTTTTTAAACCCAAACCACCTTCTTTCTACTTCTGCAACAGCATAGTTTGAGTTTTCAGAATCAGCAGCATCTGAATATCCAATACTTACAATGTGTATCATGTTCTTGGGTAGCTGATTTATATATATGTTGAATAAGGCAGGAGCTTGAGACTACCCTATAAATCTAATATGGAACAGAGCGGAGTTCTTCACATTTTGTTGTCAGAATTAATATAATTCCATTACTTCAGATCTTCTTTTCAACAGTTACTTGATTTTTTCATTTGAAACTGAGAGACCCAAAAAGAGGCATATCTTTTTGTTGCGAAAATTACTTAATATGCTGATATTAGTCTCTCTCTCTTTCTCTCTTTGAATTTATAGCTTGGAATGGGAAGCGCATTAGACACATTCTGTGGTCAGTCGTACGGTGCAAAACAGTATCACATGCTGGGAATACACATGCAGAGGGCTATGTTTGTTCTTCTCCTGGCCTGCATTCCACTTGCACTGATATGGGCAAATGCTGGCCATATTCTTGTATTCTTGGGACAAGACCCAGAAATCGCAGCAGAAGCTGGTCGTTATGCTCGCTTCATGATACCAAGTATTTTTGCTTATGCGCTCCTCCAGTGTCATGTCAGATTCTTAAAAGCCCAAAACAACGTAGTTCCTATGATGGTTAGCACAGGAATTACGACATTAGCACATTTACTCATTTGTTGGTTTCTGGTATTCAAGTCTGGCCTTGGAAATAAGGGTGCTGCTTTGGCAAATGCAATCTCTTATTGGATCAATGCATCGATACTCATAGTTTATGTTCGAATTTCTCCCACCTGTAAGAAGACGTGGAACGGGATTTCAATGGAAGCATTTCATGGGATTCCCAAGTTTCTAAAACTAGCAATACCCTCGGCTGTAATGATCAGGTAAGTTTCTGATTCTAGCTCTTTTCAACCTTTTATGTTCCTGGGATTTTAAATCACCACTTATCCAAAAAGTTTAAGCGGATAGAAAGCGCTGAATTTAATTATTTAATTAATATTTTAACATTTTCTCTCACATATGGGTTCAAGCTTTCTTTTGATAAGTAAGGCTCAACACATTGAATATTCAACTAAAATAAATGGTGAATTATGGGGTTAGAGTTTGAACTCATGACCTTTACTTTTGATACCACATTAAAATTTAGGAAGATTGTTTTGGCTCTAACAAGTCATGGTTTCCTCCCAACTTCAAAAAAAATAATCATGGGCTTTCTGCGTCAACCAAATCAGCCTCTCAAAAGTTAAAAGTGATATCAGAGTTAAAAGAATTTGAAAGTAGTCAGATACAAATTTTCCATAAACTATTTCATAGGAAATGTCTTACAAACCAGCTTCTAAAAGTGACATGTATCCGTAACATGTAAGAAGCACATGTTTTTTTAATACTATATGGTTCTCACATACTTTTTTTAATAGCTTAAAAGACATGTCACTTTTAAATGCTGCTTTCAAACCAATTTGTGAAAAATTTATGTGTTGAGCATCACTTGTTGAGAAATAGTTTGAGCCCACCCACAAAAAGAAGTGTTATAAATTTAATCACCACTTATCTTTAGAACTTAAACTGATGGTAAATTCAATCATTTAATCGGTCATCTAACATTTCCGATTTCATTTGTAGAACAGCTTGGAAATCTGGTCATTCGAAATGATGGTTCTCTTATCTGGTCTTTTACCTAACCCAAAGCTCGAGACATCAGTGCTGTCAATCAGCCTTAACACTTGTTCATTGGCCTTTATGATACCGCTCGGTCTAAGTGGTGCAACAAGGTGAATGTGAGCTACATTGGGCTGCTAAGTGTCCTCTAATCTGCATCTTTGTGCACCAATAATTTTTTTTTCCTGTTAATTTAGCACAAGAGTTTCAAATGAGCTGGGTGCTGGGAGACCACAAGCAGCTCGTCTAGCTGTGCGCGTCGCTTTATCCATGGTTACTACAGAGGGCATTCTGGCAGCCACTGCCATGATATTGGGCCGTCATGCTTGGGGCTATTGTTACAGCAAGGAAGAGGAAGTAGTAACATATGTGGCACAAATGGTGGTCTTGATTGCAGTATCTCACTTTTTTGATGGTATTCAGTCTGTGCTTTCAGGTTTGTGGCCACCTTTTTGTCCGCTAAAAATATTTAAAATTAATTTCTGAATTTGCTATGGCATTATGATTTTGAAGTCAAAAAGGGTGATTTCATACTAATTTAAGAAGAAAAAAAATCAACTGTGACTGATTTTTTTCTCTGGATTGAAAATTCAGGCATTGCTGCAGGATGTGGGTGGCAAAAGATTGGGGCTTATGTTAATCTGGGAGCTTATTATCTAATGGGCATTCCCACGGCTATATTATTAGCTTTTGTCTACCATATTGGTGGAAAGGTCATTTTCTATATTTTCTTTCTTTATTTAATTTTTGCTTAATCTTCTCATGTCCTCTCTAATATGCTTATTTTGAATATAATCAACAGGGACTCTGGATGGGAATTATAGTGGCGCTCATTGTGCAAGGATTATCCCTTTCGATAATAACCCTACGCATTGATTGGGAGAAAGAAGTAATTTAACTACTTTGAGATGGAAAGTGACATATATAATCCTCACTTAATAATTTCATCGGATATTTATTTTCATTTTTCTTTCTTTTGTAGGTGAAGAAAGCTTCTGATAGGGTATATGATTCAATGACTCCAGCAGATGCAGCATTGCCGTAAAGCTGCATCAAAGGCAATTAATATTTGCCAGTGCCATCCGATTCTTGAAAGGCACAATAAGGAACCACATTCATGCCATCTTAGAAACTGCATGCAATTGTAAATTGGACTAATATGGCTGTCATGCCCAATTTTATGACTCCATCTCAGGAAAACTGTGCCAGTTTAGTGATATAATATAGAGTGTCACCTTCACGCTCGTAATGCTTTTAAACTAATTATCTACTAATTAGCTTAATTCACTACACAACACCAATTATCATAGTGTACTATAGCAGAAAGCGAAAACAAATTATCTGAGACTACTAACATAAATCCATAAATAGTAGCATGTATCATCAATATAGGCTTAGAGCTTCCAAACAAACATTGCTAGCACGTTAACAACTAACTTCTATCTAAGCAAACCTGACAATGTGAGCTACTTGCTCGACATCTTCATATCAGCGGATTTCTCACTCTACAACCTACTACTCTATAAAACATTGAAGTGTTCCACAAGTAAAAGAAAGTAACTACGAATGTCCACTACATAGTAAGTAAATTGTTATGAAATTGATTTATGTAAAGGGTCTTTAATAACGTCTCGCGTTTCTTGACTCTAGTAATTCAAACTCATCATGGTATTTACAAAATGATCCATGTTTCCTCCGTAATTAAGCCAAAGTAAAATTGGTTTATTCTGAAAATGATAAGCATAATCTCAGTGATAATTCACTTATTTTAATGCAGAGAAACTATGCAATATTAAATATATTTACTCATAGATTTCCTCTATATATAGTCTATCCAAATCCTTTCTTGGTAAGGTTGGCACTATCCTGACGAACTTGTAATAGAATACTGGCGCTTCAGATATTGCCAAGTATTGTCATGTATTGGCAGTTTGACCGAGTCCGACCTCAGGTGGCTCACGCTACTAGTAAAGCTGTAATGGTAACACATCCTTAATTTCATGGTATACCCATCACAAATAACCATTAGATCCAAGGCCAAACAATAAAAGAACATCTTTGTAATCAAAGGGTCGAGCCTCTATAATGGTAGCCCATAAACGATGGTCATATCATATTATGCAAGTATTGTTCATTTATTGTAAATTGTATTTAAGTAAATATTTGTTTGAAGCAGTTATAAACATGTTATAAAAATTAGTAGGCTCAAGACATATCCTTTTAAAAATTAAAGAATGCTCATTTTACTGACATATCGCATGTTAGAATAAAAACAGTTCCGTAAGCATTTACTTACCCTATGTGATCCTCCTCACAAGGTTAAAGCATTGATGTTTCAAAGAAATTGATCATACTTCATCAGCTACATAATGGCTTAAAAAGAGATGTTATACCAAAGGTAGTTGTTATTGTAAACTCCTAGTACAAAATGAAAAGTCGACTTAGTGCAAAAAGTCAACAATTTCTATACTTATTAAGACTGTACGTGGGCTCATCTATTCGTATGTGCGAACATGGTAACCCTATGATCACATAAATGATGTTATTTCCGACTCTCAGCAGCGTTAGCACCATAGAGTTTGGAGGAGGAATTCTTTTCCTTAGTGTAATTGGGAGCATCATGTATGCTATGATCTACACTCGACTAGATATTTCATAGGCAATTAGTGCTCTTAGTCACTATATGGACAATCCTAGCAAGGTTCACTCATCACTGGTAGACAGTTCAAAGGATACTTCTTTATTTACGGGGCACTATAGATGTTGATTTAGTCTATGACAAAGGTAGTGGCATCAATTCTAGTATCATTGTTTACGTCGATTCAGATTATGCTGGTGATCTAGATAAGAGTATATCTCTGACATGTTATATTTTCACTCTCTCATGGTGTGTCATTAGTTAGAAAGTGACATTACAGTTAACAGTTGCTTTGTCCACTACAGAGGCAAAGTATATGGCAGCAATAGAGGTAGTGAAAAAAGCAATTTGGCTCAGAGGTTTAGTCAGTGATATGGGTTTGCAGCAAGATGAGACTATTGTGTTTTGTGATAGTCAGAACGCAATACATTTGATCAAAAATCAAATGTATCATAAGAGGACCAAGCACATTGATGTCAGATATTATTTTCTTCGGGAGGTTGTGACATATGGAGATATTATATTGAAGAAAATTGTTGTGGCAGAAAATCCAACAGATATGTTGACTAAACTAATTCCGGCTCTCAAGTTAAAGAATTTTTGGGCTTGATTGATGTTTGTAGCTTGTAATTGCCCATAGGCACGTTGGAAACGTCACGAGGAGTTCTGTGTTGAGGACTTGATGAAATTTAAGTCAATTTGGAGATTTGTAGCATGAGTGACTTGTCTTTCACAATTCTTTTTTGTGGACCCCAATCCCTTTTGCTACCACGTACATGTTTTGTCTCTCATTTTTTATGCTCTAGTTCCTTCGTTGAGAAGCTTTGACCGAACTAGTTTTGAAGATATATATTGTCATTCGGTTATTTTGTAGAGAAGAGAGACTTGAGTTGCGAAGCAAGAAAGTCACTTTGTTTTCTCACAATGTTGTTGTGCCGCACGACACCAAGAGAATTAAGAGAAGATTTCTCTTTTGAGCGAAAGTGCGAGTAAGATGTAGGTGTATTAGGACATTTGGGTCATGCGTAATTTTTTTTGTACTCCATCCTTTTGTTAATGAATTTCATCTGGATCATCACTGCCTATGAATATAAGTTGATTAAATCGAACCACGTAAATCTTAATATTTTTATGTAACTGGGTTATTTCTTATTCGGCTTTTTTTTGCCTGTTTTGTGATCTGAATTAATTTTGAGCTATATATAACACCCTTGATAATTTTTCTATGACATTTGTATCCATTAATATCTCTTATGATTTTTTTTATCATTGGGATTTCTGGAGCGAATGGAGCTTTAAGTTGAAGCTTCAGAAGGATATCAAGTAGCTTTAGAATTTGCAACAGACCGAGAACTTTAGCATTATTATTCACACAATTTACAATACGTGTTATCAGATTCTTCTTCTTCTTCTTCCCCGTTTTATGATCACCACATATATATATATATATATATATATATATATATGTTTCAAACTACATATTGTAACCTAGTCCATAATCTTGAAACATCTGCTCAGACTGAAGAACAGAAGTGGAGTCCCAAGAGTTTGAGGATGCTGATTTTGTCTCAAAGTCATTAGACCACCAAATCACACTGTCATCCTTTGAACCATTCATCTCTTGGAAGCAATCAAATTCAGTAATCTGATCTTCCTGCGGCACAAAAGCCACAGTTTTGTTGTTAAGAAAGTCATCAAGTTCAGCTTGGAAGCCTGAAACTTCCCTTCCTGCAATATTAGACTGTTCTATACCATCTGCTGTAATATTGTTCCCAACGATGAAAGAATTCTCCAATTCGTTTACCTTTGGCATGCTCATTTTCCCAAGAGCCTCTTGAGCTATAGCAGCAGTGGGTGGCTCATGCAAGTCAATATTCTGTCCTTGCCACAGAGCTGTAGGGCTACTTTGATTCATAGATTGCAGGCTCTGGATCATGATCTTTTCCTGCAAGGGATGCAGCTTTGGCCACGGCCCCGGATTGTTGTAGAAAGAGAAGGGTTTTTGAAGGCTTTGAAGTTGCATATATGGAAATTAAGGGGAATACATAAATAAAGTAGTGTGGAGCGGAAGTATAAAAAAGCAAATATGGAAATGGGAAATCATAATGGTGTATTGACTATGATTTCTTTAGTACTAGAAGTTGAGCATATATATATATTAAGATTCAGACTTGTTCGAAGCTCTCATATATAGTCATAGTAATGAACTATAAAAAAAAAAAAATTGATATATTATATGGTTTATTGCAAAATCTAGCATTGAATTTGAGAGAATCCAATCAAATTAAAGTAGCTAGCACCGCATAAACCTTTGTAATCTAATGGGAAAAAAAAAAAAAAAAATTGAATATTGTGAATAAAAAATGCTTATTATCCTGCAATAATTAAAATATCTCCCCAAAAGAAAAAATCACTTTCGTCTTTCGTCCTTCCTACAATTTCTAATTCTTTTGAGAATTAATAAATTATATAATAACGCTAAATTAATAAGTTATTTTTTCCTCTAACACATAATGCCGTCCCAGCGGTTAGAAGTACATGATATCGATAGTCTGCGACACGATGGCTAGAGGATTCCCTTTTTGTTTGTTGGAACTTAGAATGTTATTAAATTTGGTTCTTTATTAATTAACGGCGAAATCAACGTAGCGGTGAAATCAATTACTCTGCCGGCTCTTCCTTCCCGACAAGCATGAATCGCGCATGCTCTTCCTCAAATTAAGAGAGTAGTAGGAAGGAAAAAGGTTGTCGTACGTACGTAGTCGTAGACTTGTGTGGTTGTACGTGGAATTTTGTCATGATTGAATTTGATGCTCAGAAAGTAATCATTTACTTAATTTAGTTGATACGCGGGTTGCTGCTCTGCATGCATGGATAATTGTGGCAGACCCAATAGCCCACGAAAGTGAGGGCTGTGACCGTCACCGTACGACTCAAATGAGGCTCTCGGGGGCTTCAAATAAATTGCCATGTTCGGACCAATTGTGAACGTCATTCCGAACGACCTTCTCTATGACTCTTTAAATTTCATTTCTTTAGCACCTCCTCGTCCAGACGTGTGCAACCGGATTTCCGAACAAGTGTCTCAATGGCTTCTTATATCAATGCTTGTCTGAACAACATTAGCTAAGTTTCCAAACACAGTCTTTTGTTCTTCACAATTTTGATGGACTTTTTTAGTCAATCTTGAGTACAAAACTACCCCACAAAAAATTACTTACATACACTCACTATAAGCATTTGGTTCATTAGCGGCCAGATTATTAGTGGCGACTCCATTGCCGGTAATAATAATAATTAGAGTATCAGTAGCAGCGACCTAGATATCGCCGCTAATGATACCCAAGTAGCAGCGACCATCTATTGTCTATCATTAGAGGCCACACCAGTGCGCCATTAATGATAGACCAATAACGGCGACTTACGGTCCAGCTCAAACAATTTTGCATCAACAAGAAATAGCAATAGCAGTGACATATTGTCAACGCTATGGGGTGATTATTAGCGGCGGCTCAAACAAGTCGCCGCTATTGATCATTAGCGTCGGACCAATAGCATGAAACACATTAGCGGCGACATTTGAGCCAAATGCTTGTAGTGTTACTTGTTTTGAACACCGAATTACCAACTCTAAAAACCTAACACTTCTTAGTTTTCTTTATTTGATTAAATATTTCTCTCAGCATGTTGCATCAAAGCACTATCAAGCTTATGGTGATTTGGATATGTTAAATTACCACTTATCCTAAAAATAAAAAATAAAAAAGACAAAAAATTTAATTTAATTATTTAATTAATAATATGTTAACACATCTCAAGTATGAACTCAAACTTCCACTCAATAAGTGACACCCAATATTTATAATATTTAACAGTGAAGTCAAGGTTAACTTTTATCTTGATATCATGTTAAATTACTATTTGTTCTAAAAATTTAAGAATAATTGAAAATAATAAATTTAATTATTTCATTAATATTTCAAAAGAATGGAAGCTAAATCAGTCTAATTTGATGAGCTAATGATTATCAAGCAAGACTAAAAGATGACAACTTCCAACAGATTACAAGTCACTTTCGAATTTTCCCGTAGTTGCAGTCTCTCACCATCAATGCTGACGAAGAATCACACTAACCAAACTTGTGATAAGACAATTTTCCTTTGTGCGGTAGATGGAATAGATTTTCCTTACCTTTGTTTTGAACATCGAATTGCCAATTAAAGCTAAAAATATTTTACTTCTTAGTTGTATTTATTTGATTATATATTTCTTTTATCATGTTGCATCACGTTACGTACCGTAGACTGTTTATGGTGAGTTGGTGATTTGGATGGGTTAAATTATTATTTATCTCGAGTACTTAAATTAATGAAAAATAATAAATTTATTCATTTAATTAATACTATTTTAACATTCATTCTTTCTTATAAGTTCAAACTTTATCTCAACAAGTAAAATCCGACATATAAGTCTTTTTTAACATGTTTGCACAAAGAAAGGACAATTGGAGATAGTTAAAAAAAAATAAAAAATAGGAAATTGGGAAAATGAGAATTTGAATTAGTGATTACCGTTTCATAAGACGTGATCTTAGCAGATTGAGCTATCCATCGAAAACGACATGTAGAATTCTAGAGTCAAAATTTATACCCATGACCTTTCTTTTAATATTATATTAAATTACTATTTTTGCCGTGTTTAAGGTAAGAAGAAATAATGAACTTAATTGTGGAATTAATATTTTAAAATAAGAGACGTGTGATTTTTAGTAAACAGATACAAGGACAAAATGGCATCAACTCATCTGTCTGGGTTTTCTTTAAAACATTAATTACTCTATCCCGCCCCCATCAATGCTGACAAAGAATCACACTAACCAAACATGTAATAAGACAATGTTTCTCATGTCCGGTAGATGAAATAACTTTTTCCTTAATTTATCATTTGTTTCCTATGATGAGCGGTTACCTGTCTGTTAATTACTATTAACTATTAAGGGTAAGTTTGCCTTTACAATTTTAAAATGTGATTTAAAAATATATTATTTAAAAAAGTGAGTTTTGAGATTTAAAACGTTAAGTTTTACAACGCAATTAAGTATTTTATAAAATTATGATTTGACTTTTAAAATTTTTTGTTTATTATATGGGATTTAAAAATGTATATTTTTTGTGTTTTCAAATCCAATTTTTTGTAAACGCAATTTCAAACAATCTATTTTTTTTAATTTGGTTTAAAATCTCAATGCCAAACACACCTGTAAAAATGCAGTTAAGCATTTGGTAAAATCGTAATTTAACTTTTAAAATTATTTGTTAATTTAAATGGCATTTTTTTTTTTGGTCTATAAAATAGAACTTTGATGCATGTTAAGAGAGGATAGTTTATTATACTTGATTCTCATGAACTTGACGCTCGGTTCTGGGTGAATATGGAAGAGCAAAAAGCAAGTATGGAATCGCCGCTGCTGATTCCAAAAGCTCAAGGAAAAGCATTCCAATCGAGAGAGGGATTCAGCAAAGATGAGGTGCTCGCAGAGGTGAAGAAGCAGCTGTCCTTGGCAGGGCCGCTTGTGGCTGTTAATCTCCTGGTAAATTGTTTGCAGGTGATTTCAGTCATGTTTGTAGGTCATCTTGGAGAGCTAGCTCTTTCTGGTGCTTGCATGGCCACTTCCTTTGCATCAGTCACCGGTTTCAGCTTGTTGGTATGATGACTACTCTTCATCTTCTTTATCTTTTCTATATTCTACCAGAAACAAGCTCTTTAATTATTATTATTATTATTATTTTTTTAATTTACTTGGTGATTATATGCTTCTTACCTTATAAAGTTTGAACAAAGAACTTTTGCCTGATTTGCCTGATTCACTTTTTATTTTGATTACTCTGTTTTGTCGTTCGACCATGGGCCTTCTTCATACTGTTTGATCTCAAGTTTGTCGTTTTGTTTGTTCGGTTTTGTTTTGTTTTTTGTTTTTTTTTTTTCATGGATAGGAATTGGTTTTGGAAGTGATATCCTACACGTATATTAACCTCTTTGAACATTTTTCGACAGTATATCATTGCTTCAATAGCATAAAACCAGCAGCATGCTCTGCTTCGGCTGACAAAGGCTTGTTATCTTATCTATACCTTGCTGTGAAGGAAAATGACTAATAGGTGTTTGATGAAATGTTTTTCTCGTGATTTACTGATTTTCACAGAGACCTGTACTTTCATCTCTAAAGCTTGCTACAGTATCTGTTACAACTGTTTTACAAATTCAAACTATCAACTACAACAGAACGGTCTTAACTTCTAAGGATAGATAAAATCTAATCTTTGCTTTTTTTATTTTTTTATTTTTTTTATTTTGAGCGTGTTTGATCCTTATTACGAGGAGTCATCTTTTGAGGTTAGTTTTGTTCAAACGATTTTCAAAATTAGTATGTATATATATTTAGTATGTGGTTTGAGAATATTTGAGGGGTAGATGCATTTTTTATCCTTGTGGTTTGGTTTTGATAAATAACTCACTGAATTTTAAAAAGTGATTAATCACTCTATGAGATAAGCAGAAAAAAAAAAAAAAAAACAAATTAGTCTCTATCGTTAAAAGTTGTCAGAATCCATTAATCTACTAAATAAGGGTGGGGTGGTTTACATGAATGTTAGTGAACAAACATGTCTGTTAGTGAATGTTAAATTAGCAGTTATTTACTTGCGAAATTACATGTCTGTTAGTGAACAAACATTAAAACTACTGATACCACCATAAAAGAGTTCACTCCAAACCAGTTTTATAACACAGAAAATTCTATCTTTTTTTGTCTTTCTCAAAACCTTTTCTCTTGCTATAATAGAAGCTCTGAGGTGTTCTAGTTTGGTTTCGTTTTGTGCAAAACATAATCAAACTACATAGGATTTCTCGGCCTCATTGTATCTTAAAGAAATATTTGTTGTAATCTAGTGCATACCAATTTGTTGGAATTAGTGGAGGCAAATTATTTCTTAAGGAAAGCAACTACTTACATTTTTTATTTTTTGAATAAACTTTTCATTTTCAAACACACACAAAGAACAGAAACTACTGAACAACAAGTTACTACAAGCAGTATCAAAAACCAACTAACAACTTTTCAAAAAACAAACAACACCCAAGCAAATATACAACACGGAAACATAGCTACAAAACAAAACAAATCTAGCTATTCAGCAGAAAAATCTAGAACAGCTCTCAACTGCCCATTCTGCGAAGACATTCCAACTGCAGAACTCAAGATAAAAACACAACACAACACAACAGAAGCTTTACACCAACAGCTTTACTTTTATACTCCAATTTCAACATATTGCCATATTCTCAAGAGTCTTTTTTAACCTTCCTTTCCCTAACACTTTTGATCTGACTTCCCAAAATATTCTCTGCAAAATCTGCTCCTCTGTTTTGGGATGACTTCCATGCTTAATTTCATTTCGATTCCGCCAGATATTATAAATTGTGGAGCTTAGAACCAGTCTGCATATATTAGTATACAAAGACTTCTTCTTCGACTCTTGCAATTCAAGCTTCATCACCTCATCCCAATCAACTGGGGGATTAAGCACATTACATTTAAGACAAAGTTTTCCTCCAAACTGGGTTGCCTTCTTTTCATATCCTCCCACTGTAACTACATTTGAATAACAAATGCTGTCTACTTTGAACTCCATTACGACAAAACACACAACAAACTTCCCCTTTGTAACCCCATTTCACCAATCTATTTCCCATAGTTTAGCCATTTTGAAATGCAAATTACATGACAAAAACTTGCCTTGGAATAGCTAGAGAGAACCACACAAGCTACCACCAATCAACAACTGGTTTTTTATTCTAATCCCCTCCCATGTTTTGTACTTCTTCCTTTTTGATAACAACCAGATTGGCTTATCACAGCCACCTACATTGACCTCCAAAAGCCTCCCTTGAATTTCTACTAAATCATCCGATCTGGCAGGATTACATACCCAAGCTCCTCTTCTCAGAACAGTCAACAACCGCGCATCCAACTGACTATCTGCATCATAAATGTCTCTAAAACTATATTTTTCATAGAGGACACCTGAAGGATGCCACCAATCTAACCACATGTGAATATCATTTCCATCCCCAACTTCAAACTTTTGAAATTCCTCTCACTATCTCACAATTTTAGGATTTTCCTCCAACTCCAAGAGCTGTTTTGAGGAATTCCTATCCTCTAAAAAGTCCTCCCTTTTAATAAATTCTTCCTTATCCAAGCAACCCAAATAGACCCAGCTTTAGCAAAAATGTTTCAAACATGCCGCAAAATTGAAGCTCGATTACACTCCTCAATCTTTTTTAAACCCAAACCACCTTCTTTCTACTTCTGCAACAGCATAGATTGAGTTTTCAGAATCAGCAGCATCTGAATATCCAATACTTACAATGTGTATCATGTTCCCTTGGGTAGCTGATTTATGTATATGTTGAAAAAGGCTGGAGCTTGAGACTACCCTATAAATCTAATATGGAACAGAGCGGAGTTCTTCACATTTTGTTGTCAGAATTAATATAATTCCATTACTTCAGATCTTCTTTTCAACAGTTACTTAATTTTTTCATTTGAAACTGAGAGACCGAAAAAGAGGCATATCTTTTTGTTGCGAAAATTACTTAATATGCTGATATTAGTCTCTCTCTCTTTCTCTCTTTGAATTTATAGATTGGAATGGGAAGCGCATTAGACACATTCTGTGGTCAGTCGTACGGTGCAAAACAGTATCACATGCTGGGAATACACATGCAGAGGGCTATGTTTGTTCTTCTCCTGGCCTGCATTCCCCTTGCACTGATATGGGCAAATGCTGGCCATATTCTTGTATTCTTGGCACAAGACCCAGATATCGCAGCAGAAGCTGGTCTTTATGCTCGCTTCATGATACCAAGCATTTTTGCTTATGCGCTCCTCCAGTGTCATGTCAGATTCTTAAAAGCCCAAAACAACGTAGTTCCTATGATGGTTAGCACAGGAATTACGACATTAGCACATTTACTCATTTGTTGGTTTCTGGTATTCAAGTCTGGCCTTGGAAATAAGGGCGCTGCTTTGGCAAATGCAATCTCTTGTTGGATCAATGTATTGATACTCATAGTTTATGTTCGAATTTCTCCCACCTGTAAGAAGACGTGGAACGGGATTTCAATGGAAGCCTTTCATGGGATTCCCAAGTTTCTAAAACTATCAATACCCTCGGCTGTAATGATCAGGTAAGTTTCTGATTCTAGCTCTTTTCAACTTTTTATGTCACCACTTATCCAAAAAGTGTAAGCGGATAGAAAGTGCAGAATTTAATTATTTAATTAATATTATAACATTTTCTCTCACATATGGGTTCAAACTTTCTTTCGATAAGTAAGGTTCAACACATTGAATATTCAACTAAAATGAATGGTGAATTATGGGGTTAGAGTTCGAACTCATAACCTTTACTTTTGATACCACATTAAAATTTAGGAAGGTTGTTTTGGCTCTAACAAGAAGTCATGGTTTCCTCCCAACTTCAAAGAAAATAATCATGGGTTTTCTGCGTCAACCAAATCAGCCCCTCAAAAGTTTAAAGTGATATTAGAGTTAAATGAATTTGAAAGTAGTCAGAGACAAATTTTCCATAAACTAGTTTTACAAACCAGCTTCTAAAAGTGACATGTATCTGTAGCATATAAAAAGCACATGTTTTTTTAATACTATATGTTTCTCACATACTTTTTTTAATAGCTTAAAAGATATGTCACTTTTAAATGCTCCTTTCAAACCAATTTGTGAGAAATTTACGTGTTGAGCATCACTTGTTAAGAAATAGTTTGAGCCCACCCACGAAAAGAAGTGTTAGAAATTTAATCACCACTTATCTTTAGAACTTAAATTGATAGTAAATTCAATCATTTAATCGGTCATCTAACATTTCCGATTTCATTTGTAGAACAGCTTGGAAATCTGGTCATTCGAAATGATGGTTCTCTTATCTGGTCTTTTACCTAACCCAAAGCTCGAGACATCAGTGCTGTCAATCAGCCTTAACACTTGTTCATTGGCCTTTATGATACCGCTCGGTCTAATTGGTGCAACAAGGTGAATTTGAGCTAAATTGGGCTGCTAAGTGTCCTCTAATCTGCATCTTTGTGCACCAATAATTTTTTTTCCTGTTAATTTAGCACAAGAGTTTCAAATGAGCTGGGTGCTGGGAGACCACAAGCAGCTCGTCTAGCTGTGCGCGTCGCTTTATCCATGGTTACTACAGAGGGCATTCTGGCAGCCACTGCCATGATATTAGGCCGTCATGCTTGGGGCTATTGTTACAGCAAGGAAGAGGAAGTAGTAACATATGTGGCACAAATGGTGGTCTTGATTGCAGTATCTCACTTTTTTGATGGTATTCAGTCTGTGCTTTCAGGTTTGTGGCCACCTTTTTGTCCGCTAAAAATATTTAAAATTAATTTCTGAATTTGCTATGGCATTATGATTTTGAAGTCAAAAAGGGTGATTTCATACTAATTTAAGAAGAAGAAAAATCAACTGTGACTGATTTTTTTCTCTGGATTGAAAATTCAGCCATTGCTGCAGGATGTGGGTGGCAAAAGATTGGGGCTTATGTTAATTTGGGAGCTTATTATCTAATGGGCATTCCCACGGCTATATTATTAGCTTTTGTCTACCATATTGGTGGAAAGGTCATTTTCTATATTTTCTTTCTTTATTTATTTTTTGCTTAATCTTCTCATGTCCTCTCTAATATGCTTATTTTGAATATAATCAACAGGGACTCTGGATGGGAATTATAGTGGCGCTGATTGTGCAAGGATTATCCCTTTCGATAATAACTCTACGCATTGATTGGGAGAAAGAAGTAATTTAACTACTTTGAGATGGAAAGTGACATATATAATCCTCACTTAATAATTTCATCGGATATTTATTTTCATTTTTCTTTCTTTTGTAGGTGAAGAAAGCTTCTGATAGGGTATATGATTCAATGACTCCAGCAGATGCAGCATTGCCATAAAGCTGCATCAAAGGCAATATTGCCATTGTCATCCGATTCTTGAAAGGCACAACAAGGAACCACATTCATGCCATCTTAGAAACTGCATGCAATTGTAAATTGGACTAATATGGCTGTCATGCCCAATTTTATGACTCCATCTCAGGAAAACTATGCCAGTTTAGTGATATAATATAGAGTGTCACCTTCACGCTCGTAATGCTTTTAAACTAATTATCTACTAATTAGCATAATTCTCTACACAACACCAATTATCATAGTGTACTATAGCAGAAGGCGAAAACAAATTATCGGAGACTACGTACTAACATGAATCCATAAATAGCAGCATGTATCATCAATATAGGCTTAGAGTTTCCAAACAAACATTACTAGAATGTTAACAACTAACTTCTATCTAAGCGAACCTGACAATGTGAGCTACTTGCTCGACATCTTCATATCAGCGGATTTCTCACTCTACAACCTAACAACCTACTACTCTATAAAACATTGAAGTGTTCAACAAGTAAAAGAAAGTAACTACGAACGTCTATGACATAGTAAGTACGTTGTCATGAAATTGATTTATGTAAAGGGTCTTTAATAACGGCTCGCATTTCTTGACTCTAGTAATCCAAAATCATGATGGTATTTTACAAAATGATCCATGTTTTCTCCGTAATTAAGCCAAAGTAAAATTGGTTTATTCTGAAAATGATAAGCATAATCTCAGTGATAATTCACTTATTTTAATGCAGAGAAACTATGCAATATTAAATATATTTACTCATAGATTTCCTCTATATATAGTCTATCCAAAACCTTTCTTGGTAAGGTTGGCATTATCCTGACAGACTTGTAATAGAATATCGGCGCTTCGGATATTGCCAAATATCGTCATGTATTAGCAGTCGGACCGAGTCCAACCTCAGGTGGCTCGCGCTACTAGTAAAGCTGTAATGGTAACACATCCTTTCATGGTGTACCTATCACAAATAACCATTAGATCCAAGGCCAAACAATAAAAGTAAATCTCTGTAATCATAGGGTCAAGCCTCTATAATGGTAGCCCATAAACGATGGTCCTATCATATTATGCAAGTATTGTTCGTTTATTGTAAATCGTATTTAAGTAAATATTTAAAGCACTTATAAACATGTTATAAAAATTAGTAGGCTCAGGACATCCTTTTAAAAATTAAAGAATGCTCAGTTTACTGACATATCACATGTTAGAATAAAAATAGTTTCGTAAGCATTTACTCTCCTTGTGTGATCCTCCTCACAAAGTAAGCATTGATGTTTCAAAGAAATTGATCATACTTCATTAACTACATAATGGCTTAAAAAGAAACATTATACCAAAGGTAGTTGTTATTGTAAACTCCTAGTAGAAAATGAAAAGTCGACTTAGTGCAAAAAGTCAACAATTTCTATACTTATTAAGACTGTAGACTCATCTATCCGTCTATGCGAACATGGTAACCCTATGATCACATAAATGATGTTATTTCTGACTCTCAATAGCGTTAGCACCATAGAGTTTGGAGGAGGAGTTCTTTACTTTAGTTCAGTTGGGAGCATCATGTATGCTATAATCTACACTCGCCTAGATATTTCATAGGCAATTAGTGCTCTTAGTCACTATATGGACAATCCTAGCAAGGTTCACTCATCATTGGTAGACAGCTCAAATGATACTTCATTATTTACGGGGCACTATAGATGTTGATTTAGTCTATGACAGAGGTAGTGGCATCAATTCTAGTATCATTGTGTACGTCGATTCAGATTATGCTGGTGATATAGATAAGAGAATATCTCTGACATGTTATATTTTCACTCTCTCAGGGTGTGTCATTAGTTAGAAAGTGACATTACAGTTAACAGTTGCTTTGTCCACTATAGAGACAAAGTATATGGCAGTAACAGAGGTAGTGAAAGAAGCAATTTGGCTCTGAAGTTTAGTCAGTGATATGGGTTTGCAGCAAGATGAGACTATTGTGTTTTGTGATAGTCAGAGTGCAATACATTTGATCAAAAATCAAATGTATAATAAGAGGACTAAGCACATTGATATCAGATATTATTTTCTTCGGGAGGTTGTGACATATGGAGATATCATATTGAATAAAATTGTTGTGGCAGAAAATCCAACAAATATGTTGACTAAACTAATTCTGGCTCTCAAGTTAAAGAATTGTTCGGGCTTGATTGATGCTTGTAGCTTATAATCGCCCTTAGGCATGTTGGAAACATCACGAGGAGTTTTGTGCTGAGGACTTGATGAAATTCAAGTCAATTTGGAGATTGTAGCATGAATGACTTGTCTTTCACAATTATTTTTTGTGGACCCCAATCCCTTTTGCTACCACGTACATGTTTTGTCTCTCATTTTTTATGCTCTAGTTCCTTCGTTGAGAAGCTTTGACCGAACTAGTTTTGAAGATATATATTGCCATTCGGTTATTTTGTAGAGAAGATCAGACTTGAGTTGCGAATTAAGAAAGTGAAGCTCACTTTGTTTTCTCACAATGTTGTTGTGCCGCACAACACTAAGAGAATTAAGAGAAGATTTCTCTTTTGAGTGAAAGTGCGAGTAAGACGAAGGTGTATTAGGACATTTGGGTCATGTGTAGTTTTTTTTTGTACTCCATCCTTTTTTGTTAATAAATTTCATCTGGATCGTCACTACTTATGAATATAAGTTGATTAAATCGAACCACGTAAATCTTAGTATCTTTATGTAACTGGCCGGGTTATTTTTTATTCGGCTCTTTTTGCCTGTTTTGTGATCCTAAATTAATTTTGAGCCATATATAACACCCTTGATAATTTTTCTATGGCATTTGTAGCCATTAATGATCTCTTATGATTTTTTTTTATCATTGGGATTTCTGGAGCAAATGGAGCTTTAAGTTGAAGCTTCAGAAGGATATCAAGTAGCTTTAGAATTTGCAAGAGACTGAGAACTTTAGCATTATTATTCACACAATTTACAATACGTGTTATCAGATTCTTCTTCTTCTTCTTCCCCGTTTTATGATCACCACACATATATATATGTTTCAAACTACATATTGTAACCTAGTCCATAATCTTGACACATCTGCTCAGACTGAAGAACAGAAGTGGAGTCCCAAGAGTTTGAGGATGCTGACTTTGTCTCAAAGTCATTAGACCACCAAATCACACTGTCATCCTTGGAACCATTCATCTCTTGGAAGCAATCAAATTCAGTAATCTGATCTTCCTGCGGCACAAAAGCCACAGTTTTGTTATTAAGAAAGTCATCGAGTTCAGCTTGGAAGCCTGAAACTTCCCTTCCTGCATTAGACTGTTCTATACCATCTGCTGGATTATTGTTCCCAATGATGAAAGAGTTCTCCAATTCG